>NC_090727.1:73748295-73805026 GCF_036898095.1 Palaemon carinicauda | reverse complement strand
GTTGTTCAGATGGCGCTCGCGTCGTGGCGTGGGTGGTGCGGCGATGGGGATGTGTCTAGGGCCTCTGTATCGGCCCATCCCTTTGGCGAAGGAATTAACTAAATGGAAGACAACCTGTGAATAGTGGATTTCACGCGCCTTTGCTTTATACACGACACCCAAAAGGTGCTCGCGCGAGGGTTGTAACCTCAGCATTCCATGCTTTTATCTTTCTCTGGTATAATTGGAAGGATTTTATCAGAAAAGGGTATTCAAGAAGGACTTTTCGCCCGGCGCCACAGGTTCGACCCAGAAATCAGTTCATTATAAACTTCACCACCTCCACAAGCAATTAAAGACAGATATAATTAACCCATAAAATAACAGTTGCATGCATCAACGAACAATAATAATCTTACATTTGGTCAACATCCATCTATCATATCAAATCATAATCAACCGTCAATACTACGTCCAACATTGGAGTGTTACATTACATAATCTGTTCAACAAAATAAAAGAAACCATATATAAATAATTATTACCACTCAAACAGTTACCACGAGTGACAGAACTTACCAACAGGTGAAGAAAAACCCTTATAATTATCTCGTTCGCACTTACTCTGCCAGCCGGGACAATGCATCGGCCACCATATTCTCTTTACCTGGGATATGCTTAAACTCTAGATCGAATTCTTGGACCAAAATACTCCAACGCATCAATCTCTGATTCTTATTCTTGTACCGATTCAAGAACGTTAATGGATTATGGTCCGTACAAACTTTAATGGGCCCACCTGAGGAGGAGAGATAGACATTAAAATGAGTTAACGCTAAGATCAAGGCCAAAGTCTCCTTCTCGATAGTGGAATATTTTCTTTGAGGCAAAGTGAGCTTTTTAGAAAAATACGCCACCGGGTGGACGATACCATTTTCGTCAGCTTGACTCAATACAGCACCAACCCCCACATCACTCGCATCAGTGGTAAGCTGAAATGGAGCGTTAAAATTTGGAGCTGTTAACAAAGGCCGACTAATGAGGACCAGTTTTATCCTCTCTAATGCATCCTGAGCCTCCTTACTCCAAACAAATTTAACATTTTTCTTCAATAAAGCAGTAAGAGGTTCCGCAATGTCTGAAAAATTGCGAATGAATCTGCGATAATAGCTTGCCATCCCTAATACCCTTCGCAAATCTTTCCTACATTTAGGAACCTCTACTTTACGAATGGCCTCAATGTTAGCCTCCTTGGTAGCCACCATACCTGCTCCTATCTCATGTCCAAGATATACCACCGTTGCTTTTGCAAAATCAGACTTCCTTAAATTAATAACCAGGCCTGCTTTCCTAAGTACTTTGAATAAGGCCTCAATTCTCTTCAGGTGCAACTGCCAGTCGTCGCTAAAAATAACCAAGTCATCGATATACACCACACACCCCTCTAGACCACTAACCAACGAATTCATAAGTCTCTGAAAGGTGGCAGCAGCGTTTTTCATCCCAAAGGGCATTACCTTACACTGAAATAATCCCTGTTGGGTTACAAAAGCCGAAACACTCCTGGCCCTTTCCGACAAAGGCACCTGCCAATATCCCTTTAATAAATCAAATTTTGTAATGTATTTAGCCCGACCCATGCGATCAATACAATCTTCCACACGAGGCAATGGAAAACTATCAGCCTTGGTCACCTCATTAAGCTTCCTATAATCGAAACAAAGACGATAGTCTCCGTCCGATTTCTTCACCAACACAACCGGAGATGACCAAGGACTACAACTCGGCTCTATTGAATTATGCTTGAGCATATACTCAACCTCTCTAGCAACAATCTCATTCTTTTTTGGGTTCAACCTATAAGGAGCCTGCTTCACGGGCGTGGCGTCCCCTACGTCCACGTCATGCCGCAAGATCGTGGTCTTGCCGGGCACATTAGAAAACAAGTCCTTATATTTTTAAAACCAAATTTCTCAAGGATTGTTGCTCATCCTTACCCAAGTGACCCAACATCTGAGGTAAATTTTCTAAAGCCTCGACATTACCTGCCAGCCATTCACTATCTTTCAAGTCCCTGTCCTCTGAAAAAGAATTATTATTATGCTCATCTGAAAAAGAAGCATTATAACCGACCAAGTCATTTCTACCGTCACAAAGAGTCGCAATTGGCCTAACCTTCTCTCTTTCATGGAAAGCTTTCATCATATTTATATGTACCAATTGATGAGGGCCTTCTCCTATCGGGGGTTTCCACCAAGAAGTTAACATTATTTACCTTCTTCAATACCTTCCATGGTCCCTGGAAAGTAGCTTTGAGAGAATTACCTGGGATAGGTAACAGAACCAGTACCTTCTGTCCTACGTCGAAGTCCCGGGTCACAGTCTTTCTGTCAAAATAAAATTTCATTTTCTTCTGACTTTTCAACAAATTCTCACCTGCAAAAGACCAAGCCCTGGTTAATTTAGCATTCAAATTATTAAGGTAATCAATCAAATTCAAATCAGGGGCATCTCCCTCCCAAGCCTCTCTCACAATATCCAGCGGACCCCTTACAGAATGTCCAAAAATCAGTTGTTCCGTAACCGAAATACAAACCACGCTATTTACAAAGGGTTATTACTTTTAGCGTAGCTGAAATGGCGAGCCATTAGAATTTAACGAGGGTGTATTACCCCCGCGCTAGTTAGCGGGGGGGTAGGGGAGTGGTAGCTAGCTACCCCTCCTCCCCCTCACACACAGGTGAATACTCACTTTCACTTTTGGCTCGGACTGTGACAGACGTCTCTGTCTTGGTCCTCGCTTGGCAGCCATTGTCTGTTTTGTCTTTACTTAATCGCTTACTTTTCTTTTACTCAATATATATGTAAACATGTTTTCATGTTTGTATATATATTTGAGTACAGAAATAAGTAAGTTTCCTTTTCAGATGTGTGTGTGTAGTGTACGATATCTACGTGGAGGCCTCGGCAGTTAGGCCACCACGGCCTAATTTTATGGGTTGCGATCGAGTTTGACTTCGGTCTTTCTCTCTCTCTCTCTCTTGAGGTCGTTCACCCTTTTACTATGTTTTACTACGCCCTTGTAGCTTCCTTCCCGTGTGGGTGGGGTTGCTACGCCGTACATTTTGTCTCAATTAGTTTATGAATCTAATTGTAGTTGTTAATTTTTCAGCTTGTAGAACGATTCCTTTCGGGGTTTTCGTTTTTTTCTTTAGTATTCATTCTTTTTTTTAAATTACATAATTACATAGTTACATAATTATAATTGTTATAATTCTGTTTTGGTTACAGCTCTCCTTCCGCGAGTGTAAGTGGTTGTGAGGGCACGTGCCTGTTGTGTAATTCTTGTTCCTTTTCCTCGGGATTCCTCTTCGGAGCCTTCCCGGGGGAATGAATGTGTACTAATATTATTTGTTTTATTTTTTTACAGTTACCGATCTAGTTCGTTTCTGTAATATAGCAACGGTGTGAGCTGTCTGGTTGAGTCCTGGGGATTCGGCTGTTGCTGCCTCCCCCCTTGTATTGTCGTCAGGGGCGTGTCTCCTTCTACTGGTAGTACTCCCGTGTCGACGGACAGCTCTCCAGTTCATTTTAGAACAGTCAGGAGGCTTGCCTCCTTGGGCGGATAACTTTCCTTCCGAGGGAAGTTTTTTCCTGTCCAGGCTTGAGCTTTTCCTCTTTTGGGGGGTTCTTCTCTTGCCTTTTTTTCGTGCGACTATGCTCTTGGTGCTGAGCGGTCGCACCTGCAGTTTCGCTCAAGGGGCTGGGCAACTGCAGGGGCTCCTCTTCGGAGGATTGCCCCTTTTAGGTCACTGGCTGACCAGTCTCTTCCACGAAGTGTTTCTCTGTCGTTCGCGAGAGAGTACACTCATAGAGACTCCTCTTCGGAGGTTTCTTCTGTTGCTGTTGCTGTTGGCCTCCCTCGCCGTAAGGCCCTCCGTCCGCCTCGTCGTAAGGGCCTCTCATCTCCCTATAAGGGTGTTTGAGGCGCCTTTTTGAATCTCCGTTTGCAGCCTACAACTTCTTTTTCTCGATCTTCCGTCTTGGTGCAGATGGACAGCAGTCTAATCTCGTCTCCCGACGGGCAACGGTCTTCCCGACGGACAACGGTCTTCCCGACGGACAGCGGTCTTCCGACGGACATCAGTCTCCCGGCGGACAACGATCCCTTCGGGGCAAAGGGTTGCCCCCACGGGGGTTCTTCCCTTGCGTGTCAGGGTTTCCCTGCGCGCCCTTCTGTTCGTCAGCGCTCCCTGTTCGTCAGCGCTTTCAAGATGATCTTCCCTGCGGTTCCTGTTACGTGCCCTGTGCGCCCACGTTCGCCCTCGCGATCTAGAACTTCGGTTCAGGTCGGGGTCAAGGACTCTTCTTTGCGCAGGCTTCCACGCGTAGCCTTCTGCTCGTCAGCGATCATCAGCTCGTCAGCGATCATCAGCTCGTCAGCGATCATCAGCTCGCCAGCGATCGTCAGCTCGTCAGCGATCATCAGCTCGCCAGCGATCTCCGGATCGCCCACGTGTGTTACAGCTGGCACGCCAACGTTCTCCAACACTTCTGAAGGAACATGGTTCGCCAGCTACTAGCTCAACTGCGGATGCTGATCGCCATCGCGCGACCCTCAACTGCAGATGCTGATCGCCATCGCGCGACCCTCAACTGCGGATGCTGATCGCCATCGCGCGACCCTCAACTGCGGATGCTGATCGCCATCGCGCGACCCTCAACTGCAGATGCTGATCGCCATCGCGCGACCCTCAACTGCGGATGCTGATCGCCATCGCGCGACCCTCAACTGCGGATGCTGATCGCCATCGCGCGACCCTCAACTGCGGATGCTGATCGCCATCGCGCGACCCTCAACTGCGGATGCTGATCGCCATCGCACAACCCTGAACGATTGCCCGCTTACGCATGCTGCTCCTCATCGCACAACCCTGAACGATCGCCCTCTTGCGGATGCTGATCACCATCGCACCCTTTCACGCGATCATTCACCTGCGCATGCTGCTCGCCATCGCACAACCCTGAACGATTGCCCGCTTACGCATGCTGCTCCTCATCGCACAACCCTGAACGATCGCCCTCCTGCAGATGCTGATCACCATCGCACCCTTTCACGCGATCATTCACCTGCGCATGCTGCTCGCCATCGCACAACCCTGAACGATTGCCCGCTTACGCATGCTGCTCCTCATCGCACAACCCTGAACGATCGCCCTCCTGCAGATGCTGATCACCATCGCACCCTTTCACGCGATCATTCACCTGCGCATGCTGCTCGCCATCGCACAACCCTGCACGATTGCCCGCTTACGCATGCTGCTCCTCATCGCACAACCCTGAACGCTCGCCCTCTTGCGGATGCTGATCACCATCGCACCCTATCACGCGATCATTCACCTACACATGCTGCTCGCCATCGCTTACCGCCAGCGATCTTCTTCACCTACGCGGCAGCACGATCCCTCGCCGTCACGCCCATTCGCCTGCGCGCCCGCGCGATCGCTCGCCTGCGCGCCCGCGCGATCGCTCGCCTGCGCGCCCGCGCGATCGCTCGCCTGCGCGCCCGCGCGATCGCTCGCCTGCGCGCCCTCGCGACCGCTCGCCTGCGCGCCCGCGCGACCACTCGCCTGTGCGCCCGCGCGACCATTCGCCTTTGCGCGACCGTTCGCCCTCGCGCGACCATAGTTCGCGGCGAATTCCACAGCCGGTGGTAGCAGCAGGGACGCGTGCTCCTAGGCGGCACTCGGGATCACCTCCATCCAAGCACAGGTTGGTAGTGCAGGACGAAGACAGGTCAGTACAGCATTCTTCCCACCTTCTTTTCAGGCAGGAACCGTCGTGTCCTCTCCAAAGGATCGCCCGATCCCTTTCACCTTAGCGAGGATTTCGGACTCTGTGTCCTTGGAGCAGCAGACATGGTTTGATCCGCTGGCACGGGCGTTAATGAGGGTTATGAAACCAGCACTCACCGGCCAGGGTAACAAACCAGCGGCTGTCTCTCCTACGCTGAAGAGAAAGAGAGGAGTGGACTTCGTGGTGACTTCCCCCAGGGCGAAGTTGGTTCCCAAGAGGTCGGTCTCGAGGGTCCCCTCTCCTGCACGAGTACTCTCTCCTTCTCCCGCCCTGGAAGGATTTTTGGCGGGGGGGCTTTCCGTTGAAGATTTCTCCATCGGACAAGGGGTGACTGCTTACCTCTTCCTCTGGGAGCTTACCAGGTTCTATCCCTCCTCGGTTACGGCCCGAGGTTTGGTTCAAGGAAGCTACAGGAAGATCAAGGGTACTTTCCTCCTCTCGAGCTCAGGCACCTTGGCCTTTCGTCGTTAAGTATCTACTTGCGGACAAGCTCGAGGTTGTACCATCTGGACGCACTGACTGAAGGCTTCCTTCGGGTGTCTCATCTGTGGAGGTCAACGACCTCAGACACCCTTCCATCCTTGAGAAGAGTTTTGTCTTTGCCCAAGGACAGAGACTTAAACATCTGCTGTGCGGAGTAAATCGACTTCCGGTTTCACTCCTCCAAGGCGCTTTCTTCCAGACTCTGCAGGGCTCCAGCTCCCTTTTCTTTCAACCACGTCGGCCTAAGTTATCGGCTACGACAACTGGGACAAGGTGTCCAATTGCAGTTTCCTCCTGTCAGGAACAGATGGCACGGGAGACTCCCCCGGGGGGGCATAGTCCTAAAAGGAGTTCACGAACTCTAGGATTGCAGGTTTTTTCGCTGGGAGGATGCTTAAGGTTACTCATCCGAATGACAGCTTCCCGATGCCCATTCCCGCACAATCTCTGTGAGTAGCCAAGGATATCGCGCCTGCCGTCTCTGTCAGCGAATTCAGTGTCTCTGAACCTCTATGCCATAGCATCAGCAGAGTTGCCCGGTTGGGCAGAATGATCCATACCTTAGGCGAAGGTCTTCCTTAGGATCATCGACGGCTTCACCCCCGGCCCCCTCAGTCGATCCTTTCTTGTAAGGAAGGATCTGAGAGGGGATGTCCATAGTCGACCTCTCAGCCCTGATCAAGTTTGTCGAACAAACTTTGGCCAGCGTAGACCAGCAGAATCGATCAGACTGGTAACGAGGCGACAGGACTCCTTTAACCCTGGATCGGAAGGACGGGTACTTTCAGTTTCCATTCCATCCATCTTCCAGGGTGCTCGTCGAATTCAGCCTAAACTGCAAGTATTCCTGCTTATGATGCAGTGTGGCTATCCCGCCGTGGCATAGCAGGTTTGTTTCCCCAGAGAACTCTCCCTGCCTTCCTCTTGGCCGCTCAGGTGCAGACTTCCGCCTCCTCTGCTGTTTGGAGGGCTGGTCAACTCCGGTAGGCTCGGGTTTCGACCTTCTTCAGCGCCGGGAAAAGCTTCCGAATGCTGACCATGAGTGTGGGCTCATGGTATTTTGCTTGGAGCCTTCTCTTCCTCTGCCTCAACATCTGGAGTATCTGGCCATGATATTGAGTCAACCGCCTTACCACGTTGGAAACCCCGCTTCTCGTCCGTCCAGCGAGGTTAAGCAACGTCGGTACTTGGATGGGTGACCACCTGGGGACGCCAGATTCTGTTACCACATCCTCCGAGCCTTCCTTTCGGTTGACTGTGGCAAGACTGAGGAGAGTCGCAGTACCTGTTCTCAGTCAAGCAGAGTTTTCAGCCCTACCTTGGAACGTTTCCTAGTTCTTCTTTCCTCATTGACCCGTTTATAGTCCGAACGGTCGCCTCAGGATAAGTTCCATGTGGGGCGATCCAAGTTCCGGTGGCTTCAGGCAATGTTTAACCGGACTCCCTGGCCCTATGGGACCAGCGGAACTATTAAACCTGCAATGGGTGTTGACCTATGGAGCCTCTTGATGGTAGTGGATATTCTCGTCCTTTCCCCACATTCTTGATGCGGTTCTCGGACTCGTCAAAGGAAAGGGGGGGGGGGGCATGTTCCGGTCCAGGCCTATGGTCAAGACCTGAAGGATACCTCTCCATCATTCAGGCAGGCTTAAGGGCCTTAGTCTGGCCCCTCTTCAGATCCTACCGCTCCTGCCAAGTCGCCCCGTTGCGTGTCGACTTCATGCTAACCAGCAGGGGACGCATTTTCACACCTTCACATCTTGCAGTAGAGATACCGGGATGATTGAGATTCTCTCAATTCCACCATCGGCTCTCTCATTCCAGGCAGGGGAATGTTTCTCTCAGACTATCCGAGCAGAGCCTCATAGAGAGAGTGTACCTAAGGGTCTTTGACCTTGGGTAACCAGCAAGTGCTGGTCTGGGGGACCTGATCGCGACAGCTTGGAACCTCAAGCTTCCGCTAGTTTTCCCCCCAGTCTCAGACCCCGAGACTCTGGCAAGATGCATTCCGGTGATGGTGGGACAACTTCGACGCCTGCGTCTTCCCTCCTTTTTGTCTGCGGACAATGGGTCTCAACAAAACCAGGTTGTCTGTCAACCTTTCAATGGGAGAGCTCCACTGGGACTATGCGCAGAACGGTTTCTGGACCCTCTGCTTCCCCTGACGGAACTCCCGGGAGAGCTTCTCCCACGGCGCAGACTACTCAAGCAACCACACTGCGACATCTCTCCCGAACCGGGACGTCGCTTCGGCTTCATGCCTGGAGACACTACGCTTCCTCCTCTAGAAGAGACAACCCGCTACAGTCGCGGTACGGAGGTCGCGTCATCTGCGATAGTCATCCACAGGGGTCTCCCAGGCAAAGTGAAGAGTCTAAGGTGGTTGGTGCCGTGGGAGATATACCTCTTCCCGTGAGGCCTCTTCTCCAGCAATAACGGTCTTATTGCCTTTCGGCGGGAGGAAACTCCTTTCCGCTCTTGGCAATGAAGCCTGTCGCTCAGCCTTTCCCTGACCTTCAGGCTTAAAGGAATAACTTTTTCCTGCCCGCTGGATCTATCCTCGCTCATGCGAAGCTACGATCGTCCCTGCCCTAGTCGGAGGAAGACCTCCAACTTGGAGCATGGCTCGGACTTTTAGTCCTTTAAGAGATCTTCTCAAGACCCTTTTATGACAGGCCTCGGATTGTATTCCGCCTTGGGTCTTCTGCTCACTCTGGCCACGGCCAGTGTGTAAGCAATCTTCTTGGTCTCTTACTACTCCCCCCCCTTTCTAAGGAAGAGGGGAAGGCAACATTCAGGCTCGCTCCTGAGTTGTTGGCTAGACTCAGAATCTGAGGGTCCCGACCCTCCGGTCCGATTCATTCAAGATTTTGAGTCTCCATTCTGTGTCTGATGTCCCAAGACCTTCTCTTTCTTGCCAGTACAGGAATCGAGAGGTTAGCGCTGGGAACAGCTGCAGTTTGGCCTCAGTTGCAGCCGATTTGGGAACACAAGGAGGACATGGGGGGAGAGTCACCAGTATACCTCTTCAGCCCGGACTCAAGGACATTCATCTCGACCTGTCTTCAGACCCTCCCCCGTCACGTCGCCCTACAGCACGATGTTGGATACATCGCAACGTCCCTCGCCTTCGAGTAATACTACTCTGTGACGCAGGTGCTACAAGCTGGAGTCTGGAAGCGTCTGATGACCTTCGCAGCCCGCTTCCTGCAGGGCGTGACCCACAGGAGTCTCGATACGTTTTCTATCGCTCTGTGGTGGCTACACAACAGCTGGTCTAACCTCAGGCTCCTTTTTGGACAGGTAGCAGAAGGTTGAGGGCATTGTTATCAGGTTTTAGTCTGCATGAACGAAAGAAGTATGTCTGGCCCTTACTTCTTTCTTCATCATCCCCTCTACGGGGAAGCAGCATCCTGGTCTCTGCATAGCTGACCTCGAACCTCTGCAGGTAAACCATGCTTCCTTGTGTTCCGAGTATTGAGTCAATACTGTCGCGTCCCCCATACCCTGACGAGGTGGTATTGGGAACGTCCTAACCCAGAGTTCCTTCTGGAACTCCAGGTCAACTGCCTAGGACGGGTCACACTTCTTCCTTCACACACAAGCTTACGTAGGCCACATGGTTCCTTGCGGTGCAAGGAACTTGTGAGGTGCAGGGACTCCTTTTCTCGAGTGCGACTCACTCGGATTCTGAGTCCCCGGGTAAAGCCAAAGCCAGTATGGCTGGGGACTTTCCACCCTTCCTAAGGGATAAGTCACCCTTTGTAAATAGCGTGGTTTGTATTTCGGTTACGGAACAAATGACAAATTCGAAGATAATTTGTATTTTTCCTAACCATACAAACCTTAGCTATTTACACATATTTGCCCGCCAGCCCTGTCCCCCAAGACAAGTCCTACCTCTAAGTGAAAGTGAGTATTCACCTGTGTGTGAGGGGGAGGAGGGGTAGCTAGCTACCACTCCCCTACCCCCCCGCTAACTAGCGCGGGGGTAATACACCCTCGTTAAATTCTAATGGCTCGCCATTTCAGCTACGCTAAAAGTAATAACCCTTTGTAAATAGCTAAGGTTTGTATGGTTAGGAAAAATACAAATTATCTTCGAATTTGTCATATTAAAAGGAGAGAGACCGAGAGATTGACCAGGAATAGAGCGGAAAGCGAATAAGAGGAATGGAAGGTTTTTATCCCATTCAGCCCCATTCCCAATACAATATTTCTTTAACATGCTTTTCATAGTTTGGTGAAAACGTTCCAAAGCACCCTGTGACTCTGGATGATAAGGCGAGGAAGTTACATGTTTAATGCCCAATTCAGTCATTTTCTGCTTAAAATAACGACTCGTGAAGTTAGTACCGCAGTCTGACTGAATTACCTTCGGGAGACCAAATTTTGAAAAGAAACCTATTAATGCCTCTACAATCTTTTCACTCCTTATGGACCGCAAGGGGATTGCCTCGGGGTACCGAGACATACGATCCATAATAGTGAAAATATACTCATTTCCACTCTTTGACTTTGGGAGAGGACCAACAACATCAATTAACACTTCCCGAAAAGGTTCAGACACAACTGGGATAGGTATTAATGGAGCCTTTGGAATAGGTAGGTTAGGTTTGCCGACTCTCTGACAAACCTCGCAACTATTAACAAATTTTTTAACATCACCTTTCAGCTTGGGCCAAAAGAAATTATTTAATAACCTACTGACTGTTTTGTGAATACCAAAATGTCCCGCCATCACATTCTCGTGAGCTAATGACATCAACTCATGACGGTAACATTCAGGAACCACAATCTGTCGTATAATTTCGTAATCCTCCCCCGAGGCATGCATTGGTCTACTTATTCTGTATAATATGCTATTAATTACCTTAAAAATAGGAACTGTCACGTTCGTTATCTCACCAGACTCAATAGGGAGACTACCAAACTCCTTTTTCTGAGCCGAAACAAGTTCTTTAAAAGTCCAATTGGGTTTTAATCTAACACTACTACTACTGTCTACAGATACATCACTACGTCCTAAACTACTCAAATCAACGTCTACTGTTGACTCTGCAGCGTCAACAGCCTTTGCCTTAGCACGAGTGACTACCCCTACTTCCACATCCGGATTAATCACAATTGGCACATTTTTATTTTCATACACAATCTCATTTCCGAGAACCACATCCACCTTTTTAATCGGAAATTTATCAACAATAGCCAAACGGACATTCCCCGAAAAATAAGGACAACTAAGATGAAATAGACCAATTGGATAAGATTTTACCGTGTCCGGAAAACCACTCAAAATAACAAACTCCCGATTCTCATACACAAAATCATTCGGGACCGAATCTCTAAGAATTAATGATTGCGCGGCTCCGGTATCACGTAAAATATTAACTTTTCTCCCTTGGCCTTCACCATCCAGCGAGACTTCACCCACGGCCAGAAAATCACCGAAGGAACTAGCAGTCACTGACTTTCTTAGTCATTGAGTCGGAGAGGGCAGAGCCCCACCCTGACTAGCACTTTTCTCAACCGCCATCACCGGATTACCTTTACTGTTACAAACCTTTTTCCAAGCATAACACATTCTTTTGGTATGACCCCTCTTGTTACAGAAAAAACACGTCAAATTCCTCAGCTTTTGTGGATCATAAACACCCGACTCACCAAGTCTGTTATTTTGCGAGTAATTCACCTTTGATTGGCCATTCGGAGAAACCTCATTTGATTGAACATTCTGAGAACCCTTATTTAACTGAACATTCTGAGAAACATTCTTTTGGTTATTAAAATTACCAGATCTCCCAGAACAACCCCAACGTGGTTTTTCCTTAAATACAGTTTCTTTCATAGTATCTTTATGAGACAAAAAATACTCATCTGACGCCACAGCAACCTCCTGAAGGGAATCTAATTTCAACTCCTCCAAATGAACCTTCAAACGGTCAGGAGTACACCTTTTAAACTCTTCAACCAACAGCAACTGCTTTAGCTTATCAAAATTGTCCACCTCTTTAGATTTTAACCAATCAGTAGCATATTGCTCTTTACTCCTTGCAAATTCTACGAAAGTCTGATTTTCATTTTTACTCAAATTACGGAACCTTTGCCGATAGGCCTCCGGCACGAGCTCATATGCCTTCAACACTATCGCCTTTACACTCTCATAATCCGAGGAGAGATCTTCTTCCAAAGCTACATATACCTTTTGGGCTTTCCCAATCAATTTACTCTGGATAAGGGTAGTCCATAATCCAATAGGCCATTCTAACCTGTTAGCAATTCTTTCGAATGACATAAAGAACTCAGCAACATTATCTTCCTGGAAGTTCGGGACAAACTTCAAAGCCTGAGCTAAATTTGAGAAGGAGGAGGAAGCCTCAACACGAGAAGGAGACCCTGGTGACCCTGGCGTTTGCAAAGCCAACTTAGCTAACTCATGCTTCCTTTCCCTCTCTCTCTCTCTTCAAACACCATTTTTTGCTGCTGTATTTCCATTTGTTTTAGACTAATCTGTCTATCCAAAATTTCTACTGACAATCCCTCTTCTTGCCTAACCTTGGGTTTGGCTCCTGTCTTAGTCTCCTTAACGCACTCATAAACCTTTAGCAATAGTATACCCTTCTTCATTGTTACCGTTCTTTCCACTTCAAAAAAATCTGCCACACTTTCTAACTCCTCTTTGCTTAATTCGGCCAACCTATCCTGCCATCCCTCTCCTTCAAGCAACTCTACGATATTCATGTTATCCATTTTGATTGCAAGTAATTACAACACTTTACATATAACAAAATTATTTCACTTGCAATAGCGCCAGCCAACCAAACACTGAGGAGGTGTAACCATGCCACCTAACAATAACAACACCCCAAGAATTACGCTTGCACTGCAACAAGAACACCACAGGATACGATGAATCCTGGCAAGGTCGCCAATTGTAATGGTCTCGTTGGACCACAACACACACTAGGTCTACAGGACCATAAATAATCAATATTTAGGTGTTCAAAAGGCAGCAAGCCACAAAGGTGGAAGCAAGCCCAGGTAAATGCAGCACAAGAATAACTCAAGGGGGATAACAAAACAATGAAATAAAAACCAATATATATTACAATTCAATAAAATATAGAAAATAATAACTAGGCCTCATCATTAACATTAAATCAAAAATACCACTTACGAAACATATACCCAAATTACCAGTCAACACATTCAACCTCTGAAGGAGGAAAGGGGGCCCAGAGAGGAATAGAAAACAACGAAAAGAAAGAATAACCTAAATTTTACATGCTAACGGATGATGAGATGATGAAGGTCTCCTCCCATAGGTCCTTCAATAAGGGCAGCAGACGGCAACTCTCAATACCATTATAGAGCTCCAACAGGAAATTAACCTGACACTGCAGCACAGCCGTAATCATATTCATTCATGATCATGGACGCCGGATCCCAATAATCTTCGTCAATAATTTACAAGAAATGAATGACACTCCTTACCGTCGCCAAGCGAGGCCCCTCTGGCAAGTACTGCACCAGAGGCAATAATAAAATGGTAGAGATGTGAAGTAACGGCCAGCTGAGGTGAAGATATATATATATATTCGTTCAGAGACTTGCTGTATATCCAGAGGTAATAGGCTCACAAATCAGGGTGCAGATACCAACTGCCTGTAGCTTGGAAACCCAGTCTCAAGTCAACTCAGCAGAGCCAAAATATGGAGGGGAGAAACAGGGAGGATTAGTCAACAAGACTATACAAAAATACCACTGGAGTGAGGAGACCCCTACTAACAAGAAGGCGAACTAACCATGAACTTTAAAGCCTTCGAAAAAAAATGAAAGAGGAACTTAAAAACTAACCTAAGTAAGCTAATACATTATAAAAAAAAACCTAAGGCTTACTTACAATAGGGCTAGGAACAAAGTGGTGAGGGTGAGAACGGGTGTAAGAAATGAGTTAGCAGCTAGAGTGGATATGAATGTGTTGAGGTGGTTTGGCCATGTTGAGAGAATGGAAAATGGCTGTCTGCTAAAGAAGGTGATGAATGCAAGAGTCGATGGGAGAAGTACAAGAGGAAGGCCAAGATTTGGGTGGATGGATGGAGTGAAGAAAGCTCTGGGTGATAGGAGGATAGGTGTGAGAGAGGCAAGAGAGCGTGCTAGAAATAGGAATGAGTGGCGAGCGGTTGTGATGCAGTTCCGGTAGGCCCTGCTGCTTCCTCCGGTGCCTTAGATGACCGCGGAGGTAGCAGCAGTAGGGGATTCAGCCTTATGAAGCTTCATCTGTGGTGGATAACGGGGGAGGGTGGGCTGTGGCACCCTAGCAGTACCAGCCGAACTCGGTTGAGTCCCCTGTCAGGCTGGGAGGAACATAGAGAGAAGAGGTCCCCTTTTTTGTTTGATGTTGGCTATCCCCCAAATCTGGGGGAAGTGCCTTGGTATATGTATGTAGTATTGATTCTTATAATTGGCTCTGTATAAATATCATCCTGTTTTTTATATATTTCTTGATATGGTTCTACTCTTTTTATAGGTTTTAGAGACACTTTCTCAGCTGGGGCTAAATGCCTTTTTGCCAATAGAAGACCTTGGTGCTCCCTGGCCAGAATTTTTTATAATTTTTTTATATTCTTCGAGAGTGATATCAGGTCTTTGTGGTAAACATATAATATAGGGTTATTATTCTTTTAAAGAGTTTCATCTCTAGAAGATATTATATCCCATATTAGTTATCTGAAGGTTTTCAACCAAGCATCTAAAAGGTTGTGTGGGGTAGTTTCTGTTGGTTGATTATCACCAACAGTACTCAATAGATTTTATTCTTTATGTATCCCATGGTTGATGGCTATTTTGAATTTAAGGTACTTTCTATTGTGACCCTGAATAACTAAAAGCACAATATTGCAGGACTTTGAGGATCCTATGTTGTTTGATAAGGTACTGCTTGCTTACAGGAACAAGTTAGTCTCTATATCAAATTGGTTACGTATAGACTAAAGATTGTCTCTAGTAGCTTATGGATACTGTACTATTAGCTACCAGTGCTCTACCATATTTGATCAAATAATTGTAAACCATAAAGAATGAAGTTATTGGAAAAGTCAGTAGCACTGTATTTTGTAATTTCATAGATTTAAAGTATTTGTTGCAATGTACAGTAGTTAAAAAAAAAGCTGATTTCACTTTTAATAACTTCAAATGGAAAGTATGCGTAAAAAAATAAAAAGTTAGTCGTATAAATTATTAAAGATGGCTTCTTGAAATGATATTGGAATTTGTTGTAAGCTATGCAATAGTACTGTACAGTATGTGGTCCCTTATGGACCATCGTAGTCCTATATTATTCTTTTGTACAATTAAGGTTGATATTCAATAGGTTTACTTTTATTCTCATTCCAGGTTATTTGCTGAAAAAATGAAATACATACTGAAGAAAGAACTTGAAGAATACTTTTGACGTTCATAAGGAAATGGTAATTTCAATGGCACTCTTACTTGGGTGACTCTAGGAAGAATAGGTAAATATGGTTGATCAATAAAGTGCTAATGTTTTTTTCTTCAAATATATTTCAACCAGCAAATACAGTAGTGTGTAGTTAATCTTTTATAGAAAGATTTAAAAGATTTACTATACTTCTAAGTATTTGGAAATTTTTAAATACAGTAGTTATACAGTATTATTATTATAGCATAGCAAAAACAATAGTAATAATGGGAGAGAAAATAGATAGTAATTACCATATTCAAAGCTATTTTGAGCAAATTTAAATAAAATTAATTACGTCCATGAAGATATTTATAAATGGTGTCCAGAAATTCATTTGATATTGCTCGAAGTAATCAATTGGCATTGAAACCTTGTCCCCTCTAAAATAAGTTGGCAACTAAGGACTGGGATAGGTAAATGCTGGCCTATCTCCTTCCTTTTCTTCATAGACATGTTGGAGCCATCAGTCCACTTATTGCAGTGTACTGTAGGTATCCCTTAAAGGATCTACCCAACACCTAGCTTCTCGCTTTGTAGCCATCTGCTTTACCTCTGC
This sequence comes from Palaemon carinicauda, assembly GCF_036898095.1. Taxonomy (NCBI): domain Eukaryota; kingdom Metazoa; phylum Arthropoda; class Malacostraca; order Decapoda; family Palaemonidae; genus Palaemon; species Palaemon carinicauda. Next base: position 73,788,668 of record NC_090727.1, on the reverse strand, counting down.
TCACGGTTCTTTCTTCTGTCCGTTCAACCTCTTTAAACGTGACAGTTTTTTGTAAAACAACAAGGTGGTATTCCACCTCGGTTATACCTGGCTACTGAATGGCTTTCCAAAGCCCAGCATGAGGCCGTATGACCCAGATTCATAAATCTAGTCTAATCCTTGACTTTTTAGGTGTTACTCTCATTTTCTATCTGCTATTGAAATTCCCTTATTTGATAATTATACTATAAAGGAATCCAATGGGTAATCAAATACAATTTCAACCTTACACAATTTAAAGATTGTAATTAAGGCATATAACCTTCATGACCTTACGTTCCAGTAATCACTCACACTTACCAGGTTCTTTTGGAAAATTATAAAAACTTTAGTAACAAAGATCTAAGATCTAATTAGTATACAGTAATAGCCAATTAAAATGACATTAAAGCTAGTAGTAATTCCAGACAGAGTACTGTAATTCATTGCCTAAACCTTACATTTATCAAAGATTAATATACAGTGCAGTACTGTATTTTTCCTTAAGCAAACCAAATAATATCCTTAATGTACCACATTGGCATTCTTCAAAAGTGATAATATTAAAGAAATGAAAAGGCTCTGGACTTGATCCAACGCTTACTCTTGCCTCAATCTAGTTAGGCTCTTTTGATCTATTTCAACTACTTCAACTGTATGGAACAGTAAAGGTTTCTCACTTAAAAGAAATATTAATGAAATTCTTAGTGGTAAAAGTAATGCATATGTTACAACAGATAAACCAGAGCCTTTGTGAAATGCTTCCTGATATTATTTGTACCTATACCAAGTCAAAGATGCCTTAGATGACTGCAGAGGTAGCAGCAGTAGGGGATTCAGCATTCTGAAGCTTCATCTGTGGTGGATAACGGGGGAGGGTGGGCTGTGGCACCCTAGCAGTACCAGCTGAACTCAGTTGAGTCCCTTGTTAGGCTGGGAGAAACGTAGAGAGTAGAGGTCCCCTTTTTGTTTTTGTTTCATTTGTTGATGTCGGCTACCCCCCAAAATTGGGGGAAGTGCCTTGGTATATGTATGTACCAAGTCAAACCTTTTGTCCTTTAAAATAGGGACTGGCTGTAGCACAAGCTGGAAAGGCTGTTGAATTTGTTTTTTAAGTAAAGTAGCCAACTTATGCCTTATGCAGCAATGAGTATGGATGTACTGTTGTACCCACTAAAGGCTTTAATTTTTTTCTTGTTTTTTCAGAAAGTGGATGAGTTTCGATTCATAAAGCTGATCATTGATATTCAGTTTCGTAAATGTGGGGAAAGGGTGGTTGCTGCTACTAGTCGGTGGTATTACCAGCACTTATTCAGGGCTTTGTAGAGGTCATGACTTAGCAGTCAACGCCATTTGCTCAAGCCTAAAGCTGGGCATAAAAAAGAGCTGAGGCTGTTGATACCTGTGCATAGTTGAAATGTCACATGTGCTAATTGCATCATTGCACACCACAGGGCCCTTGCCTCCCTCCCTAGTTGTGCCTGGGATCCCAGTCCCTGTGTCTCAGTCAAGTACCAGTGAGTGTGCCTGTTACTTCCCCCCTGTGACAGTGTTCCCCAGTTTTGGGGTTCCTGTTGGAGCAACCCATTTTGTTTCTCCCCTTGGGAGACCTTTGTTGTCGATAGTCACTTGGAACTCTTTTCTGCTTTCAGACCCTGAGGAGAAAGTTGGTGCAAAGAAGCAACGTCACTCCTTTATCTCTTCTAGCTCTGATTCTGACGCTTCTTCTAATACACTAATATAAAAAGTTGTCGTCGTTGTGAAAGTCCAGGAAGGCCAGTCATAGTTGCAAAAAAAAAATTTCTTGAAAACATCACCTCTTCTTCGGGTGATGGACGACACCTAGATGGTCCTGCTCAAGGTGCACAAAGCCTTGACCACAGCATCATTCCATTAGCCCCCTGGGCCCTAGTGATATTTATGGGCTTCATGACAATATTCAAGACCTTATAGTCTCGTCCTGACAATATCATATTCTTTCTCAAATGAGCTTTTTATTACTGGTTTTAAGAAGCCAATAGTTTTGAAATGAGATGCCATTCCTAGGGCAAGGAGAATGGCAATGTATGTTAGGACAGAGTACCCTGCTTCACCAAATCCTGCTATGAATGTGGATGTCATGAGATGTGGGTAATTAAAGTTTGTGGCAGGTATAACTTCTATTTGTGTTCAATCTACAGGAATCCAGGACTTCTATCTTCGATTGTTTTCTTACCATTATGGCTTAGATATATAAGATAATGATAGAAATGCCTCCTTTTGTTTTTGTTTGTCATTTCAATGCTCACCATTGGTAGTGGGTAAATTCTGTTTCTCTGACTGATCACCATGGCTTAAGAGCTTTGGACTTTGCCTCTCAATCAAGTTGAGAGCAAATCATAAGTCAAGCTACTTACAGGTCTGGTAACTGCTTGGACCTACTATACATAGACTCCCCTGGTTGGTTCTCCTGATTGGACATCTGATCATGTTTTAATTTTATTAGTAGAGAAGACTGAGCAGCCTGCCCCTGATGTATCATAACCGTGCAAGTTTTATGTAAAAACTCAAGCAGACTGGAATGCCATTTTGAGTGTTTTTTTTTTAACTTGAATTTGTCACAATTGTATACTAGTGTTTTACCTGTTGTTCTTTTGAATGAGAATCTAGTCAACATTATTGATAGGTGTATCTCTTCTTATGTGCTAAAGTACAGAGTGAAAGACAAACCCTGGTTCAATGATGATTGTAGACATGCTTATTTGGAGAAGCAGGGGACCTATCATCTTTGAAAGGTAACAGATCATATTTAACCTGGAATAACTATACTTGACTAAGAGCCTTTGCTCTGAGTTTATGCTTCAACTCAACTGAAAATTATTACAATTTAACCATAAAAGAAACCGTTTTGGTACAACTTGGGAACATAAATGGTGGGCTACCCTTAAATCTGCTCTATTTGGTGTAGACGTAACAGTTCCTCCTTTACTTGAACCAGATAGCTGTCACTCTCTATCAAAAGGAACCCTTTTTTGTCTTGATGTGTTTGACAGTAAGCAGAGTAATGAGGAACTTGATTTTCCTCATTCCTGTTTTCCTCAGGCTAAAGTAACTAGTTTAAATTTTTGTTATTGTGAAAGTAAATCTCTCTTGATGCTTATGGAGGTGTAGACCAAATGTTGTTTTTCCTTTTTTTTTTTATATAAAGACTGCATATTTCTTAGCTCTTAAGTTATGTTATTTTCCACAAGTTAGCAAGAAGAGGTCCCTTTAGCACTTGTTAGAGAAATAATGTTATTACATCAAGTAAATGTGTTTGTGGTAGCTCAGGTCCAACTGATTACTGCCTATTTTCCATAACTCCCATATTATCCAAAGTTTTTGAACGTCTTTTGGCAAAATATCTAAAGACGTCTGCCGAGGGTAATTGTCTGTTAGTTTGTTTGCAATTTGGCTTTCGTGAGGGCCTTGGAGCATGTGATGCCTTTTTTGAAATCACCAATGCTGTACAGAAATCCCTTGATTGTGGTCAGGGAAGTTTGTGTGATTAGCCGTGATTTTAGTGCTACTTTTGACCCTGTTAACAAATTCAAACAATTGGGAGTGGGTGAGTCTGTTTTAGGTATCATTATTGAATTTTTAATAATTGAAGAGAATTGTTTTCTTAAACTCTGTATGACTATTAAAATTTTAGGTGTGATTCTTGACAGCAAATTTACTCTTGGGAAACACATTGCCTGTGTCTTCTTATATTGCAAAAAAAAAAAAAAAAAAAAAAAAAAAAAAAAAAGGCTTATTGAGAGTCTTTTAAGATGTTTGGTGATCAGTCTATTCTGAAGAAGTGTTTTAATTCTTTCATTCTACCTTCTTTTGAGTATTGTTCTCCTGTCTGGTCTTCAGCTGCTGATTCTCATCTTAATTTGTTGGACAGAAACTTACGGTCTATTGAATTTCTTATTCCTGATCTAGATATTGACTTTTGGCACAGTCGTTCAATTAGTTCATTAGGCATGTTGCATAGTATTTTTCATAATTCTGACCATCCTTTACACTCGGATCTTCCTGGACAATTCTATCCTGTTCGTAATACTAGGCATGCAGTTAATTCTTATAGCCAGGCTTTCTCCATCATGATGCTCAATACTACACAGTATTCTAGAAGTTTTATTCCAGCTGTGACCAAGTTGTGGAATGATCTTCCTAATCGGGTAGTTGAATCAGTGGAACTTAAAAAGTTCAAAGTTGCAGCAAATGTTTTTACGTTGAACAGGCTGACATAAGTCTTTTTATAGTTTATATATGACATATCTGTTTTGATGTTATTAGTGTTTTAAGAATAATTTATTGTTAATTTTTTATCGTCGTTTATTTATTCCCTTATTTCCTTTCCTCACTAGGCTATATTTCCCTGTTGGAGCCCTTGGGCTTATAGCATCTTGCTTTTCCAGTTAGGGTTGTAGCTTGGCTAGTAGTAGTAATAATAATAATAATAATGATAATAATAATAATGATAATAATAACAATAACGTTTTTAGTAGCAATGTATTCTTATACTGTAATGAAGTCACTTTTTACTTGAAGAGGAGAATCGAGTTGATTGTATTTCATCTTGTTTTATAATTCTAATTTTGAAATTAAAATTTATGCATTAAGGTTTAAAGGAGGAATTTCCAATCCAGGTAAAAGGTCTATTCAACAATGGACCTGATATGCATGTAGAATTGGTAGAACCAGTGTTCACAATTTGAATAGTTAACTGTACTTGCAAACAAGCAGGTGCATAAAGAAAAACTATCTACTTCACTTAGTATTAGTGTCCAGTATACACTATCGTATGCAGAGTTTCTATCCATACAAATATACACTGTAGTGTAATGCATTTTAATAGGTATTGACCAAAGCAAATATAGATAAAATTTGTCCATTATTAGTAAAAAAGGAACTCAGTGTTTATATACACTAGTATATTGGGTTACAATGCAAACTACAGTTGTTTTAGTTGGCTACAGTAAAAAAAAAAAGTGAGAAAGGGCAATTTATTGTACAGTACAGTAAGTTCAGTACATGGACACACTGTACATAGCTCTGTAGATTGGATGTTAAGATTTATAATGCTATATTCAACAGTGCAGTATCCATCCACTAATTTTTACATTTTATACATACATACATACATATACCAAAGGCACCTCCCCCAATTTTGGGGGGCAGCCGACATCAACAAGAAACAAAACAAAAAAGGGGACCTCTACTCTCCTCCAGCCTAACCAGGGACTCAGCCGAGTTCAGCTGGTACTGCCAGGGTGCCACAGCCCAACCTCCCACATTTCCACCACAGATGAAGCTTCATACTGCTGAGTCCCCTACTGCTGCTACCTCCGCGGTCATCTAAGGCACCGGAGGAAGCAGCAGGGCCTACCGGAACTGCGTCACAATCGCTCGCCATTCATTCCTATTTCTAGCACGCTCTTTTGCCTCTCTCACATCTATCCTCCTATCACCCAGAGCTTTCTTCACACCATCCATCCACCCAAACCTTGGCCTTCCTCTTGTACTTCTCCCATCAACTCTTGCATTCATCACCTTCTTTAGCAGACAGCCATTTTCCATTCTCTCAACATGGCCAAACCACCTCAACACATTCATATCCACTCTAGCCGCTAACTCATTTCTTACACCCGTTCTCACCCTCACCACTTCGTTCCTAACCCTATCTACTCGAGATACACCAGCCATACTCCTCAGACACTTCATCTCAAACACATTCAATTTCTGTCTCTCCATTACTTTCATTCCCCACAACTCCGATCCATACATCACAGTTGGTACAATCACTTTCTCATATAGAACTCTCTTTACATTCATGCCCAACCCTCTATTTTTTACTACTCCCTTAACTGCCCCCAACACTTTGCAACCTTCATTGACTCTCTGACGTACATCTGCTTCAACTCCACCATTTGCTGCAACAACAGACCCCAAGTACTTAAACTGATCCACCTCGTCAAGTAACTCTCCATTCAACATGACATTCAACCTTGCACCACCTTCCCTTCTCGTACATCTCATAACCTTACTCTTACCCACATTAACTCTCAACTTCCTTCTCTCACACACCCTTCCAAATTCTGTCACTAGTCGGTCAAGCTTCTCTTGTGTCTGCTACCAGTACAGTATCATCCGCAAACAACAACTGATTTACCTCCCATTCATGATCATTCTCACCTACCAGTTTTAATCCTTGTCCAAGCACTCGAGCATTCACCTCTCTCACCACTCCATCAACATACAAGTTAAACAACCACGGCGACATCACACATCCCTGTCTCAGCCCCACTCTCACCGGAAACCAATCGCTCACTTCATATCCTATTCTAACACATGCTTTACTACCTTTGTAGAAACTTTTCACTGCTTGCAACAACCTTCCACCAACTCCATATAACCTCATCACATTCCACATTGCTTCCCTATCAACTCTATCATATGCTTTCTCCAGATCCATAAACACAACATACACCACCTTATCTTTTGCTAAATATTTCTCGCATATCTGCCTAACTGTAAAAATCTGATTCATACAACCCCTACCTCTTCTAAAACCACCCTGTACTTCCAAGATTGCATTCTCGGTTTTATCCTTAATCCTATTAATCAGTACTCTACCATACACTTTTCCAACTACACTCAACAAACTAATACCTCTTGAATTACAACACTCATGCACATCTCCCTTACCCTTATATAGTGGTACAATACATGCACAGACCCAATCTACTGGTACCATTGACAACACAAAACACACATTAAACAATCTCACCAACCATTCAAGTACAGTCACATCCCCTTCCTTCAACATCTCAGCTTTCACACCATCCATACCATTTTATAGGCACTGTATTAGGATTATTATACTAGATTTAACAGTACAATATCCTACTAATTATTATTTTTCACAGATACGTGTTGGGTATACAGAGAAAACATGGTTTGACAAAACATTTTAATCGATTGAAGAATAAACAAATTGGAACCACTGAAGACTGATTGAAGGGTGTAGTGCAAAGTAAGTATTAATAAATTATTGTTTATTTAATATGAAATCAAAAAAACATCTATGGGAAAAGATTAATATTCAGGAAAATAATGTAAGGAATTTCCTAACAAGCAGACCTTTAAAGGCTTACTTAATGAGAGATCTAACTGCAATATTATGAAACTGTCAAGACCTAGGACCTGGCAATAATTTCAAATTGAATTTATTTTCATAAACTACTATAGTGCAAGAAGGATTTTTTTCTGTACAATTGATCACTGAAGAAAGTCAATTTCAGGTTTAAGATTAATCTTCTCGTTTCATGTGTGGTTTATTAACTTTGTAGAGAAAATGTTCCTTTGGATTCTATAAATTCTATAAATTCATTCTGATGATTCTTTATACATCAAAAATTAGTATGCAATAGGGTATTATATAATTATGTAAAGTAAGTCACTGGGATTATATTTTTGGCTATGTTGACTTTCTGTTGTCAGGAAGCATTGGTCTTAGTAATACAACTATGATAAAGTTTATGAATTCAGCATTAGTTTTAGGCTTTTCTTGACTTAGTACACTGTCTAGAGCTGATTATCTTTACTAGCACAGAGTTGGGTAGGAGAGGGAGTCAGGTGTTCCATTTAGATATCCTTGTTGCATAATTTAAGTATTTGAAATGTTACTTTTTATAGCTTGTAAAGAAGTTATATATACTTTGAACTTCAAACCAATTCCCCAACACTTGACAGTTTCATATGACATTTTAATCTCACAATAATATATGTCGGGTATGGCAATGTTAATTTGGTAAAGCAGTATTTTTGCATTGTTTAAAAATTATTGCTTTTGGGTAAAATTCACTATTATTGCATTTGGATAAAATTTACATATAAACCTCATAGTTTTGTATCAATTTCCCCCACCATTCGTTCAGTGTTAATTCCTCCAGAATAATTTTTTTCATTGTACTAGATGAATAATAACTTTTTGGATAGGCACAATGGGGGTGGTGGTCTTACTTTTGTAATTTCACTATATTTATTATTATTAGGGATTTGCTTAGATGACTATAATTTTTTTAGCTTCAATGGTTCTTTGTGTAATAATGTTGAACTCAATTTATGAATGATTATCATCTGTATGCCTCAAATTTTTTTAGCTTCAATGGTTCTTTGTGTAATAATGTTGAACTCAATTTATGAATGATTATCATCTGTATGCCTCAATGTAGTACACTTCGTTTCAAATGTTAACAACATTGGCATTTGTTGAGGAATTCTTAAGAAAGAAAAACTCGCCAGTACCAGGTATGTCTTTAATCAGGAATATCTATAAATTTTTAATCAGGAATATCTATAAATTTACATTCTCATTTATTTTCAGAATACTACAAACCAAAGTTTTTCAAGATAAATTCACATCTCCACATCACTCATCATGTAGTAAATTCAATGAAGAGAAAGAGACCAAGAGAAATGGCGACAGTTCGAGCTTCAAATCATGGTGGTTTTGCAGGATAAGACCAAGAGAACTGGAGATAACCTCAGATCATGTGGTGATTCAACTTAGAGGAAGAGAACAAGAGAGGTGGTGACAACTCCAAATTATGTGGGAGGTTCAACTATGAGAAGAAAACCAAGAAAAGTGGTGATAGTTCCAAATTATATGGTGCTAGCTCTAAATTATATGGTGGTTCAACTAAGATGTTCACTTCAAGAAAACTGATGGTTTGAGTGACTTAAACATTTTTACCAAGAGAAGTTAAACATTGAAGGGTTTAGAACCTGTTGCACTTTGATTGCAATATTTTGTTCATGCAGGGCCCTACTGAGAGATTAAGAAAATTCATATTACAATAAAGCTGTGCATTATTAGACTAGAGAATCAAAAACAAGCTACAGGACACAGTTGAATATGTGCACAACCGGAGAAAGTTAGTAGACTGATAAGTACCTGCCACTGAAGAATACCAAAAATACCACCACAGCTCCAAGAGGAAAATACTAATGTGTCCACCATCACAGTGGGTTGACAAATTTCAGACATTAATTGCTCTGGTGTTAGTAATGACTTGCGTCTATTCCCCTTTCTCACACGTGAAAAGGTAAGTTCTCACACGTGAAAAGGCAAGTTTCTTCTCAAACTCACCATCACCATATTTGGTATGGCTTAACTTCAATCACCAATTTATCCTTCCTTGACGAACTTTATGATTTCTTAAGAGTTCACAGTTGCTTCAATGTCACTTGCTTGGTGGAACTCTCGGCTAGTGAGCTGCTGCCTCAGATCCTTCTATCTATGGGAGTGAGCTGCCTTCCCAGTCAGTCAGGTGATGGTGCAATATTTCCTTGTTTATTATCTCCTAGGTAGAGTTTGATGATCTGAAATACAGAGTTCTTCCTTAACCAGTAGTCCATTCACTGACGAGGCAAATATTACCTGGAAGAGAAAGATATAATTGGATGCAAATATGTTATTTCATGTTTATCATTTCAATAGTAATTGTAAAAATCCAAATAAATTTAATTCTGAGTTTTGTCTCTCATTTTCACCTTGGTTAAGTATAATGTCTGAAAAATACTAAATGATGAGGTCGTTTCAGTAAATTTACTCATAAAAATTCTGGAGATATTTTAATATTACTTTCAATCGAAGCCCTAAAACTTGAGTAAAATTCACTTAACTTACCAATAAATTGGCAGAATTGTAAATTACTGTAGTCCTTTAAATACAAGCGTTATAATGAAGCTTGACAGCAGGCACAAAAAAAGAATCTTGAAAATACACTGCTGTTTAGGACTGCTTTACTTGTTTGCCATCCTGAAAAAATAAGTTTGATGAGATTTTTCTTCTAGGTATGTTTTTATAAAAAAAAAAAAAAAATTGGCTAAAACTTAAATGACCTACAAAGTTAAATGACCTACAAAGTTGAATGACAAAATGTAAGTGTCCAGAAACAATATTGACATTAGCTGGACTTGAGAATTAGTTGGTCATAAAAACCTCCTCCAGATCAGGCAATGGTGGGACCAAACCCTGTTAAAATGCTTACAAAATTGAAAAATAACCCAGCTGGAATTACAAGAAATTGAATACATAAAATCTCATTCCATCCCTTCAAATTTAGAAAACATTACTGTATAAGAATCACTTTAGCTAGACTAATTTAGAAGCTCAATATTATCATCAAAACCACGAAAATTACAAGGCCATAACAGAAGTGGCATACAGTACTTCATAATCTAGTTACAGCTGCTTTCTTCAATTATTGTTGAGTAAAATGAGTAAGCCCTAAATATTTGCAATGTTAAACAAGCATAGGATACATGATTTAGTAATTTGGTTAATGACAATGTAACAAAAGTCAGGTTTACAATTGAACTACTTCAGTCTCAACTATGATCACTCTTATTCATAGATGAGAGTTTGTATTTTACATATATTTGTCTTTCAAATTTATCAGCAAATTGTATAATTCAAAAATAAAGTCGCCTAGTTAAACACTAAAAATTGATAAATTTAGATTTAAGTTCCTTCAAGTTTGTTGGAGTAAAAATATTCACATTTGTAAAAAAAATCGAAGTTTCCAAATAGGACTGGATTATTATTTTAGGCCAGCACTGGAGCCTGGAAGAGTATCTAGCTTTCAAGGGTTACTGAGGCTCATCCATCTGATAACAGTACCATATAGAATTTGCTGCACTTCTCCAGTTTTGATCACATTCTCCAAGATCAAATAAATTCCTTGAATATGAGAAATAAATTCTTATTGAGTACAAGAAGGTAAGGATAATTCATTCCTCCTCATAAATACTGCTTGTTGAAAGGAACAGGAAACTAAAAAAGTACCTGGAAGAGCACAGACATTGACAAATCCTCATAAAATAATCAGAACAAAATCTTTCATAAATTTTCTAAAGTTATAAACCATTCCAAATAAAATATCAATTAGAATTTATAATGAGCAAATCTTCCTCAATGTGTGCCGAAAATATTGCAGAAACTAGCCAGTCACATGAATCCAAAATCAATCACAGATGTAAAAATTGTGAATTATTAATGCTATAAATTCATATAAAACAAGGATTACGCTGATAACTCACAAGCAGTGCTTTCACACGAGCTGTTGAATTCCAGAGCTGCTGCCTTTTATAGCAAGAATGTTGCCATTTACATCAGAATTGTCGATGCTAGAAGAGATAGAATTGATGATATACAATGTGAAATCTACATATACCCATCAACCTCTAAGCAAAACTGAATATACCAGAATTGCCATAAGCAGATTTTCCAGAAGTCACAGGTAAAAGGTGATATGTAGAACCACTTGTGTTATTATACAAAACCGTGTCTATCAACGTATTGACTTCTATAGGTGAAAACCCTAAGTTTAATGCATATGTGGACTTCCTACTGGACTCAGAAGTGTACAAGCAAGCAAGGAGTTTTGGTTGCTATAAAAGGCAGCATAAAAGGTTGTCAAAATAGGTGCTATTATCAAGGCTGCACTAGTGTTGAGATTAAAGTCAGAACAATATTAAAAAATTAAGGACAAAGAGTGGGAAAGAGACTAGCCAAAATTCTCACCTGAATAGCGAACAGATTGTCTTCCAAATATTCATAAAATCACAAAATCGAGCAGTTTGAGAAGTCTCGCTCGTACATTCTTAGTCTGAATGACAAGAAATCTCTGTAGTAATACAGTACAGTACTCTGGTCTAGTTTAATTAAGGTGTCTGAGGTTTACAGAAGGGTTGATTTGTTCCAAGTTGCTAGTCTTGCTACTAATTAACAACTTGCCCCGAGCTATAACCAATGTGCTTATTTTGCACACACAAAAATTATACAGGCACTACCTGCTGTAATAGCAGTCAACGCCAATAGAAAATACTAATGACTCCTCCCCCTAAGAAAGCACAAAAATGCTATGGAGGCAACAAACAATACGGAAACTTCAACAAATAGTTAACAAAAAGGCCTTACATGAAAATGCAAAATTATTCTTGAAGGAGTTTTCAGAGCACTAAACCAAAAACTCCTTAGACCAAGTACTGTAGCACTATAAAAGGTCAAAATTCCCTCAGTCTATACAAACACAAGTTCCCTAAAGTCACTGCAATTGATTAATTGGTTATTAAACTGATGTTACAACATTGTAAGTCATCGACGGTAACAGTAAATTTAGTATATGTACAAGATTAACAAATTAATTTCATACATACCATATAGACCTATTGATATATTTTTCATTATCATACATGCCTATAAATACATTTCACATATATACCACTAAAAATATTTAGAAGTAAAATATTCAAATAGATTGAATTTAAGTTGTCCTTCATAACAACAAAGGTCATTGATGCCAATACAATTAGATAAAAATATAGAAAATTATAACTAAATTCAAGAGTTAGAAAAAATGAAGATCTCTTGCCTTTCTGAAATATAATTAAAAATATCACCAAATTAATAAACATCTGCTCCAAGAATTTCAGTAAGGATGTGGCTGCCCTCCTTGTCATAGGCTTTAAAGATAACTTCCAAGGTGCCCAATATCAGGGTCATTCAAATAGAATTTTTTCAGTATTATTATTATTATTATTATTATTTACAGCTAAGCTACAACCCTAGTTGGAAAAGCAGGATGATATAAGCCCAAGTGCTTCAACAGCGAAAAATAGCCCCGAGAAGAAAGGAAAAAATTTATGAAAAGTAATATACAATTAAAATAAAATATTCCAAGAACAGTAACAACATTAAAACAGACTTTTCATATATAAACTTTAATAAGAGACTTATGTCAGCTTGTTTAACATAAAAATGTTGGGCTGCAAGTTTGAACTTTTGAAGTTCTACCGATTCAACTACCTTATTAGGAAGATCATTCCACAGCTTGGTTATAGCTGGAATAAAACTTATAGAATACTGTTTAGTATTGAGCTTCATGATGGAGAAGGCCTGACTATTGGAATTACCTGCATACCTAGTATTATGAACAAGGTGGTACTGTCCGGGAGGATCTGAATGTAAAGGATGGGCAGAATTATTAAAACTTATTGTAGCTAGATCAGGAATAAGAAATTTAATGGACCGTAAGTTCCTGTCCAACAAATTAAGATGAGAATCAGTAGCTGAAAACGAGACAGAATAATAATACTCGAAACAAGGTAAAGTGAAAGAATTAAAAAGACTTCTTCAGAATACATTGATCACCAAATACCTTAAAAAAATTTCTCAATAAGCCAGTTTTTTTTTTTTGCAGTTTCAGAGGGCACAGACCTAACGTGTTTCTCAAAAGTAAGTTTGTTGTCGAGAATCAAACCTAAAATTTAAAAAGTGTCATACAGGAATATTATCAATGCTTCGCTTGCCCTCAGGGAAATGACCAGTATCGCTCGCCTTCAACCTGCCGCAGACGGCTCTCCTCGTGAGGTGAACCTACTCCGTGCCCTTTGAATACGCCATTTACCTGAACCTGTGCGCGCTGCCATACCCGATGTCGATAGTTTACCCATAAAGGACTTGATGACCAAAGCCGACGCCCTTATGGACAGCCACTTCAAGACCTCCATCAACGCCTCCACCCCTCACGACGAGGATGCCTATTCAACGTACACCGAAGCTGACATGAATGCCGTAGGACATACACGCCTACCCCGTGACGTGCCGAAGCGGCGACAAAGCCGCCCACCACCCACCAATCACTCGCGCCCCAACGAACGACTTCTACAGCCACTTACTACCTCCCATCCACCGCAGTTTTGCTACTACCACTTCAGATTCGGGGCAACCGCGAAGAAATGTGCCAAAGATTGTCAGTGGCCAAAAAAACGTGTAAGTAGGCCATCGCTTGTGGCGGTGGCCTCCCATGTTTCTAATCTTTTCTTTTTTACAGGATGCAGGAACGGGCGTGCGATTTTTGGTAGACACGGGTGCTTGTCGTACTCTTTTGCCAAGGAAACTCTTCAAGGCACAACGTAGTCTGTCTACATCTGCCGACGTCCGCTTGGTAGCTGCCAACGGATCTGCGATACCCACCTACGGTTACGAGAGCCTCACATTATCGTTCGGAAACGGTAAATTCAATTGGAAGTTTCTCGTTGCTGACGTCACAATGCCAATCCTCGGTGCGGATTTCCTCTCTCATTTCCACCTTCTGGTCGATGTCGCCCACCGACGATTGGTCAACGCGGACTCATACTTGTCGACACCTCTTCAACCCGCCCCCTCTAACCTCGCTCTCCACATCAGCGCACCCACGGATGCCTACGCCCACCTCCTCACGTCGTACCCGGAAGTTTTCCGTCCAGAACTTCGCCAAACGCCCACGGTTCCTGCTAAGCACGGTATTTATCACCATATCAAGACGACGGGACCCCCAGTCTTCGCAAAATTCAGACGTCTGGCACCGGAACGATTGGCAGCCGCCAAACAGACGTTCGCCGAAATGGAGAAAATGGGCCTTTGCCAAAAGGCCTCCAGCCCATGGTCGTCACCCTTACACATCGTTCTGAAGAAAGACGGCTCCCTCCGTCCGTGCGGGGATTACAGGCGCCTGAACATGCAAACAGAACCGGATCACTACCCCCTCCCAAACATTGCCGATGTAACCTCCTACCTGCACAAAGCAAAGGTTTTCTCTACGCTTGACCTCCTGAAGGGGTATTATCAGGTGCCTATGAACCCAGAAGACATCCCCAAGACCGCCATCACCACTCCGTTTGGTACATACATCTTCAATTACTCCTGTTTTGGCCTTCGTAATGCTGGGGCAACGTTTCAACGTCTCATGGATGGCATCTTAGGGGACCTCCCTTTCTGTGTATGTTATGTGGACGACATACTTGTGTTCTCCTCCTCAAAAGAGGAACACCTCCGTCACCTGCGCATCGTGCTCGACCGCCTGCAACAAAACGGCCTTGTAGTCCGGTACGACAAGTGTACCTTTGGCGCCAACGAAGTGTCGTTCTTAGGGCACCGTATCACTCCTGAAGGAGTCCATCCCCTCCCTGAGAAGGTAGCAGCCGTTCAGAATTTCCCCACGCCCTCGACCGTCAAAGCTCTGCAGGAATTCTTGGGCATGATCAACTATTATCACCGCTTTCTGCCAGCCATTGCCGCCACTCTTGCTCCCCTCTACGCCTCCCTCAAGGGCAAGCCAAAGGACCTGAAGTGGGGTCCCCTTCAAGAAGCGGCCTTCTGCAATGCAAAGATGGCCCTATCAACTGCTGCGGCTCTCACTTTTCCTATCCCACACGCCCCTCTCCTTCTCTCCACCGATGCCAGCGACGTCGCTATTGGTGCAGTACTCGAGCAGGTGGTCAAAGGCTCGCCCCGCCCATTGGCCTTCTTCAGCAGAAAACTGTCCAAGGCAGAATCGGGTTATTCTACCTTCGATCGAGAATTGCTGGCGGTGCATCTGGCTGTCCGTCACTTTCGCCATTTCTTAGAAGGTACGCCCTTCGTCATTCGCACAGACCACATGCCTCTGGTGCACGCCTTCACTCGACAGTCTGACGCCTGGTCCGCCCGTCAACGCCGACATCTCTCCGCCGTGGCTGAATACAATTGCACCCTCCAATACGTCCCTGGGAAAATGAATCCCGTTGCCGATGCCCTGTCAAGAAACACGTTGGCTGCCGTTCAACTGGGATTGGATTACAACGCCCTGGCTGAAGCCCAACGACAGGATCCAGAGTATCAAGCTTGTAGGACATCCTGCACGTCCCTCCGTTGGGAGGATTTTCCCCTCAAAAACTCCAACACCACCCTCCTCTGTGACGTCAGTACTGGTAGACCGCGACCTTGGATTCCTGCTCCCATGCGCCGACAGGTGTTTGATTTCATCCACGGCCTTTCACATCTCTCGTGCCGTTCTACTGCACAGCTGCTGAAGGCAAAGTTCATTTGGCACGGCATTTCTAAGGATGCTAAGGATTGGGTCCGTGCCTGTACTTCTTGCCAAACTTCCAAAGTACATCGACACACGGATTCAGGAGTGGGCACCTTTCCTCAACCTCAGCGTCGTTTCGCACACATTCACGTCGACGTTGTAGGCCCCCTACCCACATCACAAGGACATCGTTACCTGTTTACCGTCATCGACCGCTCCACTCGTTGGCCTGAAGCCATTCCCATGGAAACTGCAACGTCCGCCTCATGTACATCTGCCTTACTCTCTGGATGGATTTCAAGATTCGGTATCCCTGAGCATATTACTTCTGACAGGGGAACCACTTTCACCTCTCAATTATGGACGTCATTAGCGAATCTCCTGGGCATCACCCTACATCACACAACGGCCTACAACCCCGTTGCCAATGGAATGGTTGAACGTTTTCATCGCACCCTCAAAGCAGCTTTGATGTCCCGCTGCAAGGATTGCAACTGGTTTACTCAGCTTCCCTGGGTCCTCCTTGGACTAAGGACCACTCCTAAAGACGCCCTCGACGTCTCGGCAGCCGAAATGGTGTATGGCGACCCGTTGGTCGTCCCTGCCGAGTTTTTTCCTTCTACAACCTCCTCCGACGATCTCCAGCGCATACGTCACGTCGTGGAAAAATTTACTCCGTGCCGCCAGACTTACAAGCCCCCAGCGAAGCATCACATACCAACGGACTTGCACTCTGCAACGCACGTCTTCCTGCGCAACGACACCAGCAAGCCACCGTTAACGCCCCCTTACACGGGACCTTACCTTGTGATCCGACGCAGTCCGAAAGCATTCCTCCTAAACATTCGGGGCAAAGAAGACTGGGTCTCCATTGATCGTCTAAAACCTGCTTATCTTCTGCCAGATGACCCGCCTACAGTTCGCCTCTCTAGATCAGGGCGCCCTATTTAACATGTACAGTATGTCATTTTTAGGGGGGGAGCCATGTACCAACCGTGTTTCACACAATTGTACATAATTCCTTTTGTATATATTATGGTTGTATCTTCGCTCTTTCCTCGCACTAAAACGAACATGAAAATTCAAGTCTGGTTTTTCCTCTGTGATTTTGTCTGTCTTGTGAACTTGTCATGTCCTGTTGCCTTGAGGTTTTGTATATAAGGAGAGTGTTCCACAACAATATAACTCAGTCTTTTCCAATCTGCCTTTGATTTCACAACTCCTCTCTCGGCCCGTCACAGTGTACGCAAAGATGAAACAAGTCTTAACCAGAGAGAGAGAGAGATCCAATGTAGTACTGTCTGGCCAGTCAAAGGACCCAATAACTCTCTAGCAGTAGTATCTCAATGGGTGGCTGATGCCTTGGCCAACCTACTAACTGTAAATACCAAAGAAATATTGTCCTCCCCTCTCCAGGGCTATCATATCACTGTGCACTGTATGGAATTAGTGAGGACTGTTTAAGGACCTATGGATTCAGGCTCTAACAAATCCATCATATCACCTCTTATACAGAATTACATCCGACACACATTGACATCGCTGAGAACCAATACAGTACTGGCATTGGAGCCGAGGCCACCTGGTTGCTCGTAATGTATGCACTAGACTAACATATTTTGAATTCACAAGCAAACCTGTTCAGACATTCTTTTCAGCACAGAGTACCAGATCAGTCAGTCATCCTCAAGTTACTCCAATTCTATCGTGACACCCTCACATTGCCGTGAGGCTGTGTGATCTTTGCAACCACCAGATTCCAAGATAGAAGACCGAGCTGGTAGACTGAATACTAATTTCTCAAATTTTGCTCTAAATCCTGAAAAATCTATTGGGTAAAAGAGAATTTAAAGTGTCTATGACATCTAAGATATTTTTTTTTTTTATTGAGGAGGATCACTGATGGGGTCAATTGACCTATCATGGGTTTAGATTTGTTTTTTGTGATACAGTATATTACTACTACCTCCTACTTTTGCAGATATATTTGGAGACTGATTTTTGGTCAAGTTAAATCCTACTTCTAAAGAAGGATTTTACCAAGTAGTAGCCAAGGAATTAGGACAACTCCATTACTGCAATCTTTTCACAGTACTGCATTCAACATAATTTCACAGTTTTATGTGGTACATTTATTCTAATACCTTGCAATCCCTCAAAATTTTGCACATTTTCACAGATTTTGCCTCTGTTAAATTTCCCTTACCAATCTGTCTTATAGAGCAATGGACTTTGAAAATATCACCATCATTGGTCTTGTTATCTGTCCATGACAAAAACTTTATTGAATTATACTGGCTCAAGTAAGCCAGACAAAACTTAATTTTCTTCATATTTTTCTTTCCTCTTTCTAAGATTTTCCTCCTACATCCAGATCCTGGATTGTATGGATCAAGAGGAATGTATAGAGCCAATAATGCAACCAATGAGCCGTTTGCTTCTTTAAGTTGCCTTTTCATTCTTACTCATGCATGTGGTCATCAACTGAGTCATGGTTACGTTGAGAGATTCAGTGGTACAGGTAAAGGTACTATTAACATACTACCCATGAAGGTGAAAAAACAGAAACCAGCCTACATCTGAAACCCAGGGGCTAATTTTGAGAGATAGTCCCACAACTGACATGATATGACTGGCATACTGGTACCTCACGGGTCCAAACACTATTTGTTAGTAGATAAGCTCATCAGAAATCCCAAAACTGGCTTTGAAAATTAACTCCTGAATGTTTAAAACATTGAAAAAAGGAAGAGAAGTTGGATAACAAGAAGGAAGAGGGCTGGTGAAATATGGAGGTTGAAGTGATGAGAATATAAAAGGTATCGAGAACCATTTTGAGCCTAAGTATTACCCAGTTCAAGAGCAGTCTTGCCCACCACATGACTTCAATAGGGAAAACAATATTCCTTGCTGAAGCAGAGCGATTTCAGCCCGGGCATTCTCTCAAGGACGGCAGCTACAGAGAACACTATAGCATTAGCATACCATGATTAAACCGTCCAAAGAAGGCAGAAATTTGGATGAAAGAGAAAGTATGTGAAACTCAGCAAAAGTTAAGAAATCTATGCAAAATCACCAATAAATCGAGCACACAATTCTGCACAAATAATATCAAAATAGGCATAATCAAATATCAGGAATGTTCTTACTAATCTTAGTTAATAAATTAATCCTTGATATATTTTACAAATGTACCACTTTAAAAACCATTTATGCAGTAAATATACTGGTTTGTCAATTCGGGGATGAGATACAGTACATTTATTTACTAAAGTAAAAATGGCAATACTAATGACTACAGTATATATCAATTCATTATTACTATACAAACCATTACAAAAACTATTAAATGAGGGTTCACCTCTCTTAAAGGTGGCCACATATACGCTGTTTGATTGCAAAGCATATATGATAATTAGGCCATTTGATACAAATGATATAAGAGTAGGTGGTCGGAACATTACTACATGTAGACATGAAAGTACAGTACCAGAGCAAAGGTACGAGCAATGGCAGTGGGAATTTAGACAAAGTGGGTGCAGAAGGACCAAAAGGACACTGCACAGACACTTCAGTAATGGCAATAGTCAGCAAAAACTAAGTATTTACTACAAACACTTCAATTTGAAACAAAAAATTTTCTTGGAGTGACTCACCTTTAGAATTCCCTTTATAATCATCTGCCCATCTAGTTATCGAACTTGGACCATACAATTAACTTACGAGGCCTGTTATGTCGATGGCTTCAAGTCATGAGACCTATAAAGAAGATTACAAATTTAGTAATCAGCAATTATCACAATACCAAGAAATTCAAAAACTTTGAGAACTACTGTATACAGTACATATAAAACCTCTTGGATTCAGGCAGTCACATCTACTCATTAATAATGTTGACTAAAAATTTCCTAGTACCCATAATAATTATGTACAGTACAATATGCATAACAAATGTTTATCTTTTATGTATTATTCACTTGATAATATCAATACTCTAATTAATGACATAATGAGGCGTAATCATTAAGTCTTAGAGGATTGGATTGGATTTATGAATCTGGGCCATTAAGACTAACATCGGGGCCTGGGAGGAAATTCAGTACCCAAATAACACGAAGGGATTCTTGCAATTGCACTATGCAGTAGAATTTAAGAGGTTACACAAAAGTACAATGAAAGGAAACAGAGTGGAAATTGTGATTAGGTTAAGGCTAAAAAAAAAACAAGAGCAACTAGGTCCTGAAATGCCACTGCAAGGAGCTTTAAGAAATGTCTACAGTGCACAGCAAAGTGCAACGAGTCATATTCGAGTATGAAACAGGACTTCAGCAAACCTAAGATTATTATTTAGCCAGACTCTTACTGTAGCCCGACTCCATAGACGTATCAAGAACTAACTTATCTCAACTTCAAAACCTTTTCTTCATACAGGAGTAATCAAGAAATGAGTTCACTTTATATCTAACATTTTTTTAATATGGATTTCCAACAAGACTAATTATCCACAAGGCCAGGGCAAAGATATTATGCAAGCCATCATTATCAAGAACAACAAATTTTGAAGAATCCTTGATATGAAGCAGTTGAGAATCCTTGAGGCCCTTCCAACACTACAAAAGCAAAACCAGAATATTTACCATTACCCAAGAAATATTTTTCCTGCTGGCCATTCAAAGGCATTGTCTCCTAACTCTAACAAGAAATAACTAAAAAATGTAGATTGAGGGACAGAACAGCCTGCCTGAAACCAAGTTCAACTTAGCAATTAACACTAGACTTTTGGTTTTTTAAGAAATGCAATTCCAAACCTATAGTGTACAGTACTACACAAACACTAAAACTTTCTAATTGAACAATTTTAATGTAACAAATCAATATCAAATTAATAATGCTTTCATCTGTTACAGTGATAAAGAGAGCATTATTGTAAAATATACTAGCTCAAAGGTAATCAAGTAAAATGGGACATATTTTCTTATAAGACATCCTCTATCAGATGTTTTAAGACCCTAAATGAGAAGATGGCTGTTGGTTAAACTAAAAAATAAAAGCATATAATGTCAACAAATACAGTACAGTACTGTACTGTATATTAAAAACATAGGATGGATAATCTTTGTAATTTTGCACTTTTCCATACAAAATGAAATGCATAAACTTAACCTATCCAAACTAATTCTTGTTGCCAAAACATTTATCTTCTCTGCACCAATGGCCTTTTGGAACCCTAGACAGACAATCTAGAGGACTTAGAAAAAATATAGAAGACAATCCCCACGCAGTAAGATGAGACACATAAGGCATTTGAATAAACTGAACTAAATGTTGTGATAAGATTGACTTTATAAGGCAACCTCCTTTGCCACTAAAACAACAACAGGCTGCAAATCTGTAAACAACTCCCCGCCCGAGTCCAAAAAGCAACAACCAGTCATATGCTACTCTTTGGAGATACCATAACTTGATTATCATCAACACAAATCATGAAAAATGAAGAAAAACATACAGATCCTGATTTTCCCATCCCTCTAATAGAGCATCCTCCTACCATGGTAAAGGATAGGGAACTGGTAACCAAAACTCCTCTATGCTTCATATTTTTGGTTTGAAATGTTACCTATAGTCTACTAAAAAGGGAAATATTGCATATATCCTACAAAGGCAAACTTGAATGGTTTTATATAAAGTGATTGTACAGCGCACACTTTTAGTGCAAGCTGGTATAGTAACGAAAGCTTGGTAAAAAGATATATGTAATTAACATACAAAAAATAGGTAAGCAGG
The DNA here is from genome assembly GCF_036898095.1 of Palaemon carinicauda. Classification (NCBI taxonomy): domain Eukaryota; kingdom Metazoa; phylum Arthropoda; class Malacostraca; order Decapoda; family Palaemonidae; genus Palaemon; species Palaemon carinicauda. The sequence goes on along the minus strand of NC_090727.1, from coordinate 73,766,955 downwards.
TGGGAAAACCACACACTCAATTGACTGTTGCTATACTGTACACTTCCTTTCATTCATCAACACGGACTAACTGTAGGGGTGGTTTGAGAAAGGACTATGCTAAAGACTTAATTTTTGTACATCTAAGAAAATCATAAAATTTTCTCTAATAGAATTTTGGATTTGTTCCTACTAGAATACAAACCTTTACTCCGTTGGGACGTATTGTCTGAAGAACATAACTGGCAGTGTTCTTTCATCATGGAAAAATCCATGTGTTCTAAGAAGATACAAACAGAAGCATTTGTTTATTTCTTTTTATCCTTTCTTCTTCCACAGGGTAGGAGACAAGGGCATGTAGGGCAAAGATGGGACATTCTTGACCTCTGCAAAAATTAAAAGGTAAAATACAGATCGATATACAAAGTTGACAGTGCCCATACACTGTTCTTACTATGGTATCTACAATTATAATAATCTAATCCCCCAACAATGGCTAACATCATTCTAACCATTCAAACACCATAAAATACAGTATCACTAGAAAAGCCAAATTTGTCAAGAACAAGGAGTCAGTAATGCGTTTCCATTTCAATACGAACCCTACTAAAGAAGTATAGTACCGTATAACAATAATGTAAAGATGTCTTATGAAAACATGGATGCTGAGCAAGAAGAGAAGCTTGTATTGTCTAAAGAACACCCAATTCTGAACCCTTAAGCTTTAGTTTTGGGTTTATTTTCTTTCATTCATGAAATTTAGGTGCTATACCTCAGCAATTGAGCTTAAGGTTCTATTCAGTGCCAGGAAGCAAGTGGGGGGGGGAAAACTTTGCTTTCACAATTCCTTTCTAAAGATATTTAAAAGGTTGGACATCAAAACATCAGAAAGGAAGTGGATATGAAGGTAAAAAGGCTAAAGATTATGTGCAAAAGGGGCTAAGGATGGATTTATGGATTAGGGCTATATAGTCCAGCACTGGGGACCAAGACCAATCAGTGCCGAAGTGAATCTACAGTAAAAATATAGTTACACTGCAAGTTAAAAATTAGAAGTTGGGCAATGCAAGCTTCTCAAATTACTAGTAGTCATTCCTGATAGGCAGAGGGGGATTAGCGAGGAAATGCCAGATATGGTTCCGAGCCCTTTTCCTTTTATGCGATGCCAATGGTTTTACCTGTAAAATGGAAAAATCCTTAATTTTATGATTAGCCCTAAATGTGGATTTATTGTTTGCTATACCTAAAAATGAATACAGTACTGTACATTAATCTAGTTGATGGCTAGTCAGTCTCATACACGCTCAGGTGTGTTGTTTGCTTTCTTGAAATAGGAGCTAGGTATTCTGCCAGCAGCCATGCACTGTTAGTGAAGCATTCAGCTGCTGCGATGAGACATGCTTGTAGCAGCACATTCAGGCGGAATGCGTTCCCTCGCTTGTGTATTCCAGTTTTGTGCCATAATTGGCAGATGCTTTTCTGTACCTGTCTGGGGAAAAGGATGTACAAGTTGCTTGTGCATCTACATCTGCAGGGAAAACTTTGCACTTCCACTTTGCCTATAAGATCATTCTTTCTGTTCTTTTTGTACTTGAACACATGAAGATTCTGGAAGTGTTGATGCTTTTTCTAGGAGAACATTTTCTTAGAGGAAAACTTATTATTTGGGACTTCAAGTGTTACTGCTAGGCCAGACTCACTATGGGACTTCACTGGAGAAAATATAACTTTTAGAATCATAAGGGGTAAGAGATACCCAATGTCCATTCGCCGAATGGTGCGTAGATTGTGTTGGCGTATCATTAGTGGGTATATGATCTATATTAACAAGAGAAATCTCCTTGTTCCCGAACATCTGAAATAAAAAGTTGTTCCCCCGAACTTAGCACACTTTTCGGTGGTGATAGAGACCTGATTTTCAAACTCTAGAGATATTAGCGGTTCCTGTAATGCATCCTGCTCTGGTTGGGTAATTTCCAAAGCAAGAGGGTCATAATCCCTCAGAGTATTCTCCCTCTCACTCAGGCATAATCCTCATCTATAAACACCTTTTTGATTGAATGGCTGCCATCCTTGTTACTGGCGTCTGAGAACTTCGATGACGAATGATTCGACGGAAAATTCAGGCCCTGTAAGAGGAGGTTTTTGTTCCCTGCCCTCTTTGGAGAAAGAAGCAGAAGGGGAACTATCCTTACTGCCTGCCTGCTTTTACGGCGGCTACTAAATTTTTTCCCACTGGGAAGACGAACATTCCCTACAAATCTCAAAGAGGGAAGCCCTGGAACATCTTTTACCTTGACATCCAGGACATAAAGGATAGAGATCTACCAGAATCATGGAGGTGCCATAAGGACAACCTTCAAGGCCTGGCCAGGATTTCATACATACTTTAGCAGCACTCATCACAAGGAATTTGAAATTAAAAGCACAGCGTGGACAGCGGTCGAGCAGACGTCCGATTGTCACTACGACAGAGTGTGAAGTGATTATTGAGCCGCAAGCTCCTATGTGCTTAACCGGCACCAGTGGGACCACAGGGCAAGCATACAATGATGCCAGACCCAAGGGATTTTCTTAATTTTGGTCGCAGCAAGGCTGCAATAGTGTGCAACACAAATAAAGGGTTTGTCTTCTCATAGGAACAAACATTAAATGAAATAGGTGCATAATCAATACAAAATACCAAAGCGAGTTAATATATGATGCTGTACTTTTCTAGCAAAACTGGAATTTGAAATACAAAACAGACAAGTGCAGGGTATTTTGCCATTTTCTCTTAACAGTATGACTAATGGAGGCTTGGGCATACTAACTTATACATCAATCAACTAAATTGTAAACACTTTTGTCTATATCTATCGTTTACTTTTAGGAGACCGATGGCAAGTAACTGCGTGTGAGTTTGCATTTGCTTTTGGAAGCTGTTCTGTTTTTTGTAAGATGTAAACATTAATAGGAATTTTTTAACAATTATAAACTTCCAAGTATTTATGTATAATTTCCTGGATGTTTTACATCAGCCCTTTCTCCATACCTTCGGCTTCACTTTTTGTATGACTCCCGTCACAATAAGACAGAACGACATCTCGCAGACCGGAGTTAAATCACAAAAATTTTGTAAAATTTTGTCTAGCCTATTTTGATCATTTATTATATTTAAAACACACTCCGTTCAATACATAACTACTGTTGCTCATCTGAAAGTAAATATATCACCAAAATAATAACCTACAAGGGTAGTGTGCACAGCTTGCAACAACTGGTAAGCAAGGTGATAATGTTTGTTCACCAGCAAAACGACACAAAACTAAGAAAGACCGTTTGTGGGATACGATATAAATTATAGACCAATATGATACTTTAAGTGTCCCATACCGATGGCATACGCGGCACAACCACGTAACGCTTGCCAGAACAACGCAGCGATGAAATAACGTATAATACGAGCGTAGAGTGCCACAGCGGAACAAAGCCCACTTGTGGAACGTGATAAGGTACTAAATAGGTACAGTAATTATGATACATTATTGTCATACTGCATACAGTATATAAACTTCTTATTTTTCTATCTAGTTATTTTGTATTTATGATGCATTTCTGACCATTACTACTGCTGCATATCATTAGTTTCCAGTGTCCCCCCACACTCAACACCCCGTTTCCCACTGGGATCCCACATAAGCTCATCATCTTTATATAGGATGAAGGTAAACTCAACAGGTAGATAGCCACATTATTCACGGTCAGAATTGGATAAAATAAGGTAACGAGTAATAATAAAGCAAGTTGTTCATGGATTTGGTTATAAATCAAAAGTATATTTACCCATATGAGCATCCTGACACTAGGAAATTTGGGTCTTGTGACTTAAGTGGGATCAATTCAGTGCATAAAATCAAAGTGGGGGGGGGGGGGGTGAGCACCAGCAGCTGCACTATGAATCAGTTATGATGTTGAACAACAAGATGAAAAAAAGGTTTTAAGATGCATCATTTCACACTAAATACATGAACACTCAACACTGCCAGCATTTATGACAAAACATGCACTGTATTCACATTTCTACAATCTTTTAGTCAAATAACTTTCTTACTGTATATGTACCTTTTGTACCTTATGAACAATTTTCCTTCAAAATATTTCTATCTACTTATCCCTTTTTCCCTAAAGATTAGTACCTATATGCCATTTGCAATTCCAGACAGACTTATATCCTAGAAAAAAAAAATACACAGTGAAACAAATTCAGAAATACGACAGCCTAGGGTCCTCCAACCTAACCTAATTTAGGACTTTGTATCCTACTGGTGGAAGTGTGTGGTGAGGATGGATTTTGGATTCCCATCTGGCAAAGTGCACAAGTCACCCAGACTCTTAACAAGGAACAACTGTTTATCAAAGCCAACTACCAGCAGAATTATAATCAATTTCCTTTCCATGATACGTATTCACTGGCGTATTACATCCCTTTCAATACCAAGTATATAAGGGCAATGAATGAATTCATTTGGGTTTTTGGCATCCTGACATACTTGGTCATTGACCCCGATATCATGCGTTATGTATAAAGTATAATAGGGAATTCAATTCAAAACCGTAAAAGCAATCAGATCAGCCCAAATTAACCAAAACGAAAGATACGAGAGGTTAAAATTTCTTTGTAAAAAGAACAGCAATAATAAACTACAGCATTGACAACATTCATATTAAACCCACCGTATCTTTCTTCGTTAGTGGAACACAGGGAACACAATCTTCACACGGGGTACGAGTGTGTTCAAAAAGTTTTGTAAAAAGAATGGCAACACTAAAATACTACAATAATGACAACACTCTCGTCTTAAACCAAAACGTACCTTTCTTCCTCAGAGGAGCACAACTTCCTATTAGGAAAAACACGAACAAAATAACGTTAAGTCTGCTGAACTTGAGTTTGACACTTGTCCAAGGCAATCTCCGATTGTAACTACCAAATGGTTCTAACTTCTTCTACGCCGAAATAATTACTCAAAGGTTGTTTATAAGTTTCCACCAGAGCAAATGTGATACTATAAACTCTCAAGTTACATTGTTTTATAACCTGCAAGACTTCACGTCGAGATTTCTATTACTGCCGTTGGAGAAATTATTTTTTTGTGTGTGAAAGTGTATATATGTAAATATATTGCGTATAAATGTAAAATGGGAAAAAATAGTGTTAATTTCTGAGAGCACACACACACAAAAGAAGAAATTTTCAACCGTCCGAGTCCTTTCTCAAAGACTTGACATGAGAGAAAAAAAAAGGAATAACAGTGAACAATCTGAGTTTTGATCAAAGGCTACAGTTAAAACATTATCTCTAACTGAACGAAACATATGAGAGAGAGAGAGAGAGAGAGAGAGAGAGAGAGAGAGAGAGAGAGAGAGAGAGAGAGAGAGAGAGAGAGTTCTCTGTTATCAATGACCTTCGATGTCAGGATGCCAGAGAACTTTTGATCGAAACTTCAATTGTTCACTGTTGAGAGAGAGAGAGAGAGAGAGAGAGAGAGAGAGAGAGAGAGAGAGAGAGAGAGAATTGCTCCTTATTATATAGTGGAGATGTTATCATTTTCAATATTAGTAATAGCATTACCATTATCATTATTTTCCTTCGCAATCCTTTTAATTTCCAACACACTCTTAATCCTTCATTAAAACCTGACAAATAGTTAGTTTTCCTTTCCTTGATTAAATCATTTTTAATTAAGAACAGATTATTTGCTGCTAATTAATACCTCTTTGGCTTGAAAAATAACTTCCGAAAAGTTTTTATTATATATAGTTCTGAAATTAATTCTAGTCAAGTATTAGAATTTCTCAAAAACTGGGACAAAAGACGTCTCAGCTTTTCCAGTTCAATGACCAAATTTTGCTAATCCAACTTCAAGGTTCGTTGACGGAGTTTTTCCAAGAAACCCATGACCCAATGACACCCGGACCCCCCTTCCTCTCTATAATTTACAATTGCTATTATGTCCTTTTCTGCATACAAAATCATCTACGCCTATTGACGCAAAGGACCTCGGTTAGATTTCACCAGTCTATCTTCAGCTTTTAAATCAATCCTCCATTCATCATCTACTTTATGCTTCATAGTCCTTAGCCATGTAGGCATGGGTTTTCCAACTCTTATATTGCCTTGTTGAGCCCAGTTGAAAGTTTGGTGAATTAATCTCTCTTGGGGAGTGAATACAGCCACAATTATTTTTCAATAGCCTCTCGACAACTTCTTGAAGGAGGTCGTACGCAGTTCATTTATTTAAGCAAACACAATATAAATTAGAGGGGCACTCAGTACAGCGCAAACCTCCGCTGCGGCAGCTTATTTCTTGACTTTGACCTTTGAACTTAACACGTATTAATTGGCGTAGATTTTCAGACACTCAAATATGAACAAAGTTTGAAGTCTCTGTGACAACGATGTCCAAAATTATGGCTGATTATGTGAATTAGACATTTTGCTTGACATTACCACGACCTTGACCTTCCAAAATTGTATAATTTCCAGGTGTTTACATAACAATTAATCCCTGCAAGTTTCATTACTCAACGATTATAATTGTGGCCAGGAAGCTGTTCCAAAGAAACACAAAAACCAACCCACAAATTATAAACACACAGGAGGTAAAACATAACCTCCTTCCAACTTCGTTGGCGGAGGGAAATATATAATACATCACACAAAACACATCAAGGTCATGCGCATATCTTACTAACCTTAAGGATTGCTTTTCTGGTCCTATGCTGCAGGGGAACCCTACGCTCCACAGGATCTTCACAGTAATTTTATCGTATGCATTCCAAGGTATTCAGCATTTTATACCGCATGTTACTTGTTTATTGTCAAATCCACTTTATCAAAGCACTTCTAAAACAAGAAAGTCTTCACTTTCCTCCTGAAATCCTTAATATCTTCAGTCTGTCAGATGTCTAGTGGGAGCTTATCGTAGTCTTGGGACCACATATTTAAAGGCTCTAGAACCTCCAATACACATATATCTTGGTTCCAATAATTTTAAACCATAACTATTCTCGAGTCAACAAAATTTGTCGGCTGCACAACATGTAGCAATTCTCTTAGATAATTTTGACATCCAGTTCTGATAACTTGAAGGGTTGTTGTACATATTTTAAACCCAATTCAAGTCTGAAGAATTCTTTAGACTTTGGCCTTAATAATGAACACTTATAAATCAAAACTACAACAGAAAATATTTTCATTAATAACTACACTGCCCTCGTTCTTGTTTCTTCTTGACTGTCAAACGACTGGCAACTGTTCCACTCTGTGCCTGGTTCTTAGTACGTCTTTGCAACTGGTAACCTTTCCTCTCTTTGTCTCTTCGCAACTGTTTATGATTCCAAATCAGTTCATCTTTCTGTGCTTGATTCTTGGAAAAAATTTTTTCAACTGTTTATGATTGCAAATCTTTTCTTCTTTTTATTCATGGTCTTTGCAACTGTCTTCGATTCCAAATTTGTTCTCCTCTGTGTGTGTCTGGTCTTTACAATTGTTTATGATTCCAAATCTCATTATCTCTCTGGGCTTGATTCTTGGGACGTATTTCCAACTGTTTATGATTCCAAATCTTTTCCTCGTTTTATGCCTAGTCTTTGCAACTGTTTTCGATTCCAAATCTTTTCCTCTTTGTGTTCCTGGTCTTTACTACAGTTTATCATTCCAAATCCGTTCATCTCTCTGTGCTTGGTTCTTGAAACGTCTTTAAAACTGTTTATGATTCCAAATCGTTTCCTCTTTTTATATCTGGTCTTTGCAACTGTTTTCGATTCAAAATTTTTTCCTCGTTGTGTTTCTGGTCTTTACAAATGTTTACGAGTCAAAATCTGTTCATCTCTCTGTGCTTGGTTCTTGAAACGTCTTTCCAGCTGTTTATGCTTCCAAATCTGTTCCTCTCTATGTACCTGGTCTCTACAAATGTTTATGATTCCAAATCTGTTCACCTCTCTGTGCTTGGTTCTTGTGACGTCTTTCCTACTGTTTATGATTCCACATCTTTTCCTCTTTGTGTTCCTGGTCTTTATAACTGTTTATGATTGCAAATCTGTTCCTCTTTCTTTTCCTGGTCTTTACAACTGTTTATGATCCCAAGTCTTTTCCTCTTTTCATTATTGGTCTTTACAACTGTTTATGATTCAAAACTTGTTCATCTCTCTGTGCTTGACTCTTGGAACGTCTTTCCCACTCTTCATGATTTTAATGACGCCCATTCCAAAGATCAGCGATCAGATGGAATCTGGTGCGAACTAATCCAATAATTGCACGTGAAATCGCCAGCCGACAACATAACACGACCATGTTTTGGATTCAACCTTATTAAGCAATTATAATCGGTGCAACGCTAATAGCATACTAAGCTTCGGGTCTTTCAGAGTTAAGTACTAGCATGAAATGGACAATTATACACTACAGTAGTATCTTTGGTAGAGTTCATTTCAGCGTTTTTACTGCTGTTAATTAGTGTAAATGTTCTCTATGTTAATCAGATAACAAATAATTGTGAGACATTTTAGATATTTTAGCTGAATGTTACATTGAGAACATTTGAGTCCATCAGGGATGTTAATTCAGTCTATGAAATTAGACGAAATTAAATTAGTTACGGTAGACAAGTAATGCAGTTTCATTCGTTTTTAATTCAAATTTGGAATCTCATTTTGTGGCCAGGAAGCTGTTCACAAAGAAACACACTCGTTAGCGGAGATATAAATAGGGCGAAGAAAAAGGATAAAAGTTAAGACTTGGGCAAAACTGAGTTGTAGGTAAAATAATAATAAAGATTTCGTTGAAGAGAATCTTTTTGTTCCTTGAACAAAGGCAATGAACGACAAACAACAGACCGGCTGTGTTGTGATATGAAAATGGGTTGTTAGAAACACAACACAACCTCCTCTTTGACACACATCGAAATAACAAAATACATAAAATAACTAATCATTGTAAAAGATACACAGGTATACTCTTACTGTTATCAGCACGTAAATAATACATTTTGTGAAATAAGTTTCTCTCACCACCAAAAAGTCATTTTTAAAGGTAACTCATGAATAGCAGAGGCAAGGGGCAGTGACAATGCCCTAGAGATTGACCTTATATACATATGACCAGAGCTCAAGCCCACTCTCCACCCATGCTAGGACCAGGGATGGCCAGGCAATGGCCGCTCTTGACTCAGCAGATAGACGTATAAACTCTCCAAAACTCCCCTTCCTTAGCTAAAAAGGATTGTGCAGTTGCAGACACTGCAAGAAACTATCGAGCTTGAGCTGTCTCGAACCTTAGTCCAGCAGATCGCCAGGCAGGGACGTTTCCAATAGGTTACTTTTCATGTCAGAGAATTCATGTAGGCCTACACGTATATAATTCCATACACTTATAAGGACAGAAAGCCATACAACTGGACCACCAACGCAAACCACCTCACAATCAAACTGGATATATACAGTTTGTTTAAGCTTTATCTGAACTGACCTGAATTATATGATGCTATACATTAAAGAGAGATTACTCGAGTGCCATATGTGGATCAGACCATGGTGAGGGGTAGATGGAGATGGTTTGGACATGCTCTTCGCACTCCCCAAGAGAGATTAGTTCACCAAAATTTCAACTTTGCTCCCAAAGACACTAGAAGAGTGAGAAGACTCAGGCCTACATGGCTGAAGACTATGAAGCACGAAGTAGGAGATGATGAATGGAGAAGTATTGATTTAAGAGCTCAAGATAGAGACAACTGGCGAAATCTAACGGAGGCTCCTTTCGTCAGTAGGCGTAGGAGGAGACGATGATGATATATTAAAGGCAGTTTCTCAGAAGGTCTGCAGGCTCTTCACAAGAAGTAGTCACGGCTACAGAACATGACACTTGCATATTCTAAGAAGTCCTTTGGACCCGAGGGAACGATGGTCAGAGATAGAGATGGCCTGGTTACAACTTTGGTAGTTATGGGAAAGCTCTTCAAGGATTCCATTTCCAGTTCAACATTCTCTCTCTCTCTCTCTCTCTCTCTCTCTCTCTCTCTCTCTCTCTCTCTCTCTCTCTCTCTCTCTTCAAGGGTTCCCTTTCTGGTCCAACAAAATCTCTCTCTCTCTCTCTCTCTCTCTCTCTCTCTCTCTCTCTCTCTCTCTCTCTCTCTCTCTCTCCAAGATTTTCTTTCGGAGACAAAAATAAATTGCTTCACGAGATTTCAATGTTTTTAGTTGATATATATATATATATATATATATATATATATATATATATATATATATATATATATATATATATATATATATATCAAAACAGCAAATGTACAATTTCAAGCACACATATAATCCCCGTCTGAATAAGGATTCGTCTTGGATTTGAGTTCACTTGCTTGGGGGTACACACGGGCATGCTGTTCTATCTTATTTCTCTTCCATTTCCTTTATGAAGTTTTATATTTTATATGTGAAGGAACTTATTTAATGCTTTTACTGTTCTGGAAATATTTTATTTTGATTTTTTATTCTTCTCCTGTGGTTTATTTATTTCCTTGTTTCATTTCCTCACTGGGCTATTTTTCCCTGTTGGAGCAATTTGGCTTGTAGCATCTTGCTTTTCCAACTAGGGTTATAGACTAGCTTGTAATAATAATAATAATAATGATAATAATAATAATGATAATAATAATAATGATAATAATAACAATAATAATAATATTAATAATAATAATAATAATAATGATAACAACAACAACAACAACAACAATAATAATAATAATAATAATAATAATAATAATAATAACAACAAATTGCATTGAAATTATATTTCACAACAAAAAATGGAACAACCTCGAATCATTCTGGCAAACAAACCAATGTTGACTGAAATCATTTTGCTTCAAATAAAAACAACACAAGTTCCGCACTAAATGCATAAAAGATCAACGATACTGAAGATAAGAAAAAAAAAACCCTTTTCTTCTAACCATCCTCCAAGTCTCTTGGAATCCCCCGTAATGATAAAGAAAAGGATTTAATGATAAAAACTGATATGGAGAGAGGTCTTGTAGTTCGTGAGAAGCCTTTAAAAGATCAAGAAAAATTAAAAATGATAAAAAACGATGAGGATATTATGAAGTCTAACGAGATATGCATGAAATGCTTACAGTGTATATATATATATATATATATATATATATATATATATATATATATATATATATATATATATATATATAATATACTGTATATACACATACATATACACATATATACAGTAATAATAATAATAATAATAATAATAATAATAATAATAATAAATGTACATATAACAAATTCTTATTAACGGTTACTTGCATACCTTACAAAAAAAGGAATATTTCTATAAAATTCTTATCTTAATTATCAGTGTTTGACGCATATTTTTTTTCCGCAGAATAAATATAACTTAACAACGTAAAAAGGGGTCATAGGCTAAAGATTTTCCATTTAGCTGGAGGCTTTGTGAATAATACCTTCAATGAGATGATTACTAGAAAATAAGGTCATACGCATCAGGGGGCGTAATAATGCTAACAACACTAATAGAATTAATAATAAATATAAAGACATTATTCAAATAAATTAAATGCATTTAGTTATTGGTGTTAATGAGTCAGGCATACCATATATGCAGAATAATGTTTTTAAAACTTATCTTGAAGGAAATGATTTTATTATTAAAGAAAAAAACCGTTAAATATAATGTCTTTAAAAATTGTTTCGTTAAATCTATTGTTTTTAACAATTTTTTCTTCGATAAATCTACTGGTTTTACCATATTCTTTCAAGCTATATCTATTGTTTTTAAAAAATTGTTTTTCGTTAAATCTATAGTTTTTAACATATTCCTTTTCCGTTAAATCTATTGCTTTTAACAAATTGTTTTTCGTTAAATATATTATTTCTAACAAGTTCTTTTTCCTTAAGAATATAGTAAAACAAATTATTTTTCATTGTATCTATTGCTTTCTAAAAAATAAAATTTCATTGAATCTATTGTTTTTAACAAATTCATTTTTGTTAAATATATTGCTTTCAACATATTCTTTTTCGTTAAATCTATTGTTTTTAACAAAATATTTTTCGTTGAATATATTCTTAATTTTTTTTTCGATAAATCTATTGTTTTTAACATATTCTTTATCGTCAACTCTATCGTGTTGAACATATTCTTTTTCGTTAAATTTATTGCTTTTAACAAATTCTCTTTCGTTACTATACATGGCTTTGTCATCTGCTACTAAAACCACAGTTTCAGTATCATTCTTTTTTATATCAATATATCATTCTATTATAAATAAATTGAGTAAAAGTAATTATTGCTAACGAGAGAGAGAGAGAGAGAGAGAGAGAGAGAGAGAGAGAGAGAGAGAGAGAGAGAGAGAGAGAGAGAGAGAATAGTTAAGGGAACTACAGTTTAATTACGATGATAATTAAGGAACTACGACTTAATTACGATGATAATTAAGGGAACTACGACTTAATTACGATAATAATTAAGGGAACTGCGACTTAATTACGATAATAATTAAGGGAACTACGACTTAATTACGATGATAATTAAGGGAACTACGACTTGATTACGATAATATTTAAGGGAACTACGACTTAATTACGATGATAATTAAGGGAACTGCGACTTAATTACGATAATAATTAAGGGAACTACGACTTAATTACGATGATAATTAAGGGAACTGCGACTTAATTACGATGATAATTAAGGGAACTACGACTTAATTACGATGATAATTAAGGGAACTGCGACTTAATTACGATGATAATTAAGGGAACTACGACTTAATTACGATGATAATTAAGGGAACTGCGACTTAATTACGATGATAATTAAGGGAACTACGACTTAATTACGATGATAATTAAGGGAACTACGACTTGATTACGATAATATTTAAGGGAACTACGACTTAATTACGATGATAATTAAGGGAACTGCGACTTGATTACGATGATATTTAAGGGAACTACGACTTAATTACGATGATAATTAAGGGAACTGCGACTTGATTACGATGATATTTAAGGGAACTACGACTTAATTACGATGATAATTAAGGGAACTGCGACTTGATTACGATGATATTTAAGGGAACTACGACTTAATTACGATGATAATTAAGGGAACTGCGACTTGATTACGATGATATTTAAGGGAACTACGACTTAATTACGATGATAATTAAGGGAACTGCGACTTGATTACGATGATATTTAAGGGAACTACGACTTAATTACGATGATAATTAAGGGAACTGCGACTTGATTACGATGATATTTAAGGGAACTGCGACTTAATTACGATGATAATTAAGGGAACTGCGACTTGATTACGATGATAATTAAGGGAACTGCGACTTGATTACGATGATAATTAAGGGAACTGCGACTTGATTACGATGATAATTAAGGGAACTGCGACTTGATTACGATGATAATTAAGGGAACTGCGACTTGATTACGATGATAATTAAGGGAACTGCGACTTGATTACGATGATAATTAAGGGAACTGCGACTTGATTACGATGATAATTAAGGGAACTGCGACTTGATTACGATGATAATTAAGGGAACTGCGACTTGATTACGATGATAATTAAGGGAACTGCGACTTGATTACGATGATAATTAAGGGAACTGCGACTTGATTACGATGATAATTAAGGGAACTGCGACTTGATTACGATGATAATTAAGGGAACTGCGACTTGATTACGATGATAATTAAGGGAACTGCGACTTGATTACGATGATAATTAAGGGAACTGCGACTTAATTACGATGATAATTAAGGGAACTGCGACTTGATTACGATGATAATTAAGGGAACTGCGACTTAATTACGATGATAATTAAGGGAACTGCGACTTGATTACGATGATAATTAAGGGAACTGCGACTTGATTACGATGATAATTAAGGGAACTGCGACTTGATTACGATGATAATTAAGGGAACTGCGACTTGATTACGATGATAATTAAGGGAACTGCGACTTGATTACGATGATAATTAAGGGAACTGCGACTTGATTACGATGATAATTAAGGGAACTGCGACTTGATTACGATGATAATTAAGGGAACTGCGACTTGATTACGATGATAATTAAGGGAACTGCGACTTGATTACGATGATAATTAAGGGAACTGCGACTTGATTACGATGATAATTAAGGGAACTGCGACTTGATTACGATGATAATTAAGGGAACTGCGACTTGATTACGATGATAATTAAGGGAACTGCGACTTGATTACGATGATAATTAAGGGAACTGCGACTTGATTACGATGATAATTAAGGGAACTGCGACTTGATTACGATGATAATTAAGGGAACTGCGACTTGATTACGATGATAATTAAGGGAACTGCGACTTGATTACGATGATAATTAAGGGAACTGCGACTTGATTACGATGATAATTAAGGGAACTGCGACTTGATTACGATGATAATTAAGGGAACTGCGACTTGATTACGATGATAATTAAGGGAACTGCGACTTGATTACGATGATAATTAAGGGAACTGCGACTTGATTACGATGATAATTAAGGGAACTGCGACTTGATTACGATGATAATTAAGGGAACTGCGACTTGATTACGATGATAATTAAGGGAACTGCGACTTGATTACGATGATAATTAAGGGAACTGCGACTTGATTACGATGATAATTAAGGGAACTGCGACTTGATTACGATGATAATTAAGGGAACTGCGACTTGATTACGATGATAATTAAGGGAACTGCGACTTGATTACGATGATAATTAAGGGAACTGCGACTTGATTACGATGATAATTAAGGGAACTGCGACTTGATTACGATGATAATTAAGGGAACTGCGACTTGATTACGATGATAATTAAGGGTACTGCGACTTGATTACGATGATAATTAAGGGAACTGCGACTTGATTACGATGATAATTAAGGGTACTGCGACTTGATTACGATGATAATTAAGGGAACTGCGACTTGATTACGATGATAATTAAGGGTACTGCGACTTGATTACGATGATAATTAAGGGAACTGCGACTTGATTACGATGATAATTAAGGGTACTGCGACTTGATTACGATGATAATTAAGGGAACTGCGACTTGATTACGATGATAATTAAGGGAACTGCGACTTGATTACGATGATAATTAAGGGAACTGCGACTTGATTACGATGATAATTAAGGGAACTGCGACTTGATTACGATGATAATTAAGGGAACTGCGACTTGATTACGATGATAATTAAGGGAACTGCGACTTGATTACGATGATAATTAAGGGAACTGCGACTTGATTACGATGATAATTAAGGGAACTGCGACTTGATTACGATGATAATTAAGGGAACTGCGACTTGATTACGATGATAATTAAGGGAACTGCGACTTGATTACGATGATAATTAAGGGAACTGCGACTTGATTACGATGATAATTAAGGGAACTGCGACTTGATTACGATGATAATTAAGGGAACTGCGACTTGATTACGATGATAATTAAGGGAACTGCGACTTGATTACGATGATAATTAAGGGAACTGCGACTTGATTACGATGATAATTAAGGGAACTGCGACTTGATTACGATGATAATTAAGGGAACTGCGACTTGATTACGATGATAATTAAGGGAACTGCGACTTGATTACGATGATAATTAAGGGAACTGCGACTTGATTACGATGATATTTAAGGGAACTGCGACTTGATTACGATGATAATTAAGGGAACTGCGACTTGATTACGATGATATTTAAGGGAACTGCGACTTGATTACGATGATAATTAAGGGAACTGCGACTTGATTACGATGATATTTAAGGGAACTGCGACTTGATTACGATGATAATTAAGGGAACTGCGACTTGATTACGATGATATTTAAGGGAACTGCGACTTGATTACGATGATAATTAAGGGAACTGCGACTTGATTACGATGATAATTAAGGGAACTGCGACTTGATTACGATGATAATTAAGGGAACTGCGACTTGATTACGATGATAATTAAGGGAACTGCGACTTGATTACGATGATAATTAAGGGAACTGCGACTTGATTACGATGATAATTAAGGGAACTGCGACTTGATTACGATGATAATTAAGGGAACTGCGACTTGATTACGATGATAATTAAGGGAACTGCGACTTGATTACGATGATAATTAAGGGAACTGCGACTTGATTACGATGATAATTAAGGGAACTGCGACTTGATTACGATGATAATTAAGGGAACTGCGACTTGATTACGATGATATTAAGGGAACTGCGACTTGATTACGATGATAATTAAGGGAACTGCGACTTGATTACGATGATATTTAAGGGAACTGCGACTTGATTACGATGATAATTAAGGGAACTGCGACTTGATTACGATGATATTTAAGGGAACTGCGACTTGATTACGATGATAATTAAGGGAACTGCGACTTGATTACGATGATATTTAAGGGAACTGCGACTTGATTACGATGATAATTAAGGGAACTGCGACTTGATTACGATGATATTTAAGGGAACTGCGACTTGATTACGATGATAATTAAGGGAACTGCGACTTGATTACGATGATATTTAAGGGAACTGCGACTTGATTACGATGATAATTAAGGGAACTGCGACTTGATTACGATGATAATTAAGGGAACTGCGACTTGATTACGATGATAATTAAGGGAACTGCGACTTGATTACGATGATAATTAAGGGAACTGCGACTTGATTACGATGATAATTAAGGGAACTGCGACTTGATTACGATGATAATTAAGGGAACTGCGACTTGATTACGATGATAATTAAGGGAACTGCGACTTGATTACGATGATAATTAAGGGAACTGCGACTTGATTACGATGATAATTAAGGGAACTGCGACTTGATTACGATGATAATTAAGGGAACTGCGACTTGATTACGATGATAATTAAGGGAACTGCGACTTGATTACGATGATAATTAAGGGAACTGCGACTTGATTACGATGATAATTAAGGGAACTGCGACTTGATTACGATGATAATTAAGGGAACTGCGACTTGATTACGATGATAATTAAGGGAACTACGACTTGATTACGATGATAATTAAGGGAACTGCGACTTGATTACGATAATAATTAAGGGAACTACGACTTGATTACGATGATAATTAAGGGAACTGCGACTTGATTACGATAATAATTAAGGGAACTACGACTTGATTACGATGATAATTAAGGGAACTGCGACTTGATTACGATAATAATTAAGGGAACTACGACTTGATTACGATGATAATTAAGGGAACTGCGACTTGATTACGATAATAATTAAGGGAACTACGACTTGATTACGATGATAATTAAGGGAACTGCGACTTGATTACGATAATAATTAAGGGAACTACGACTTGATTACGATGATAATTAAGGGAACTACGACTTGATTACGATAATAATTAAGGGAACTACGACTTGATTACGATGATAATTAAGGGAACTACGACTTGATTACGATAATAATTAAGGGAACTACGACTTGATTACGATGATAATTAAGGGAACTACGACTTGATTACGATAATAATTAAGGGAACTACGACTTGATTACGATGATAATTAAGGGAACTACGACTTGATTACGATAATAATTAAGGGAACTACGACTTGATTACGATGATAATTAAGGGAACTACGACTTGATTACGATAATAATTAAGGGAACTACGACTTGATTACGATGATAATTAAGGGAACTACGACTTGATTACGATAATAATTAAGGGAACTACGACTTGATTACGATGATAATTAAGGGAACTACGACTTGATTACGATAATAATTAAGGGAACTACGACTTGATTACGATGATAATTAAGGGAACTACGACTTGATTACGATAATAATTAAGGGAACTACGACTTGATTACGATGATAATTAAGGGAACTACGACTTGATTACGATAATAATTAAGGGAACTACGACTTGATTACGATGATAATTAAGGGAACTACGACTTGATTACGATAATAATTAAGGGAACTACGACTTGATTACGATGATAATTAAGGGAACTACGACTTGATTACGATAATAATTAAGGGAACTACGACTTGATTACGATGATAATTAAGGGAACTACGACTTGATTACGATAATAATTAAGGGAACTACGACTTGATTACGATGATAATTAAGGGAACTACGACTTGATTACGATAATAATTAAGGGAACTACGATTTAACTACGATGATAATTAAGGTAACTACGACTTAATTACGATGATAATTAAAGAAACTACGACTTAATTACGAAGATAATTGGGAATGAACTTCAAGGTATAGAACATAAGGTTTCATGATATTAATTATTTCAAAGTTTACTATATAGTTGTTTTAAAATTTTTGAAAGGGAGTTAATTATTTGAGATTTACGAGCTGTCTTTTCTCCTTACATCTTGATATGTGTTTCTTTTGAACCCCGTTATAGATTCCATCTTTAAGGTTTGGGTATTATAAATTATTTCCAGAAGATTTTCTTAATTTTTTTAGCCATGAAAACTTGCTTTGTTTTCTGCTTTCACCTGAATTTAAAGTTCGCGTTA
>NC_090727.1:73743825-73747795 GCF_036898095.1 Palaemon carinicauda | reverse complement strand
GTCCTTTTCCTTCTATTCTTTGTGCTCTTTTTCTTCTATTCTTTCTTTGCCCTTTTTTTTTTTATTCTCTTAATACCATTTTTCCTCTAGTCTTTCTTTGTACCTTTTTTCCATCTGTTCTTTCTTTGTTCCCTGTTTATTCTATTCTTTATTTGTGCCTTTTTTTCTTATACTCTTTCTTTGTCCCTGTTTATTCTATTCTTTATTTGTGCCTTTTTCTATTCTTTCTTTGTGCCCTTTTTCTTTTATTCTTTCTTTGTGCCGTTTTTCTCTAATTATTTTGTGCCCTTTTTCTTCTATTCTTTCTTTGTGCCCTTTTTCCTTTATGCTTTGTGTGCCCTGTTTTTTCTATTCTTTCTTAATCCCCTTTTTCTTTATTCTCGTTTGTGTCCTATTTCTTCTATTCTTTATTTGTGCCATGTTTCCTTTATTCTTTATGATTGCCCTGTTTCTTCTATTCCTTCATTGTGCTCAGTTTTTACTATTCTTTCTTAGACTCCTCGCGTCTCTCCTCCCTGCGTAAAAATATCTTCGAAGGTTATGGAAAATGTAAAATCAATGACTAAAGATGAATAAGAACGGAAGGTAAATTAAAGGATTTTGACATAGGAAAAATCTATTTTTGGGTGTCCTGATGGAAGTACAACAACAACAACAACAACATAATAATAATAATAATAATAATAATAATAATAATAATAATAATAATTAGTAATAATAATAATTAACAACAACAACAACAACAACAACCATAATAATAATAATAATAATAATAATAATAATATTAATAATGTCTTCATTTGATTGGGTTTGTAACTCGAGGGCCTTATTTAATTAATGATTAATAAATGGATCATTTCATCGTTCCTTCTCATTTCCTCCCATCATTCTGACTGTGGAAATTTTTCTTATTGATAACTTTTTTTATTGTTACAAAAAAGACTGACGTCAAAAAACTGTCTCTTTTACCGACCAATTTCTTTTCTAGTCTTAGAAATGACTGACGCCGAATACCAAGTCTTTCTTACTGATAAATTTCTTTTCAGGTCTTATGAAGAAGAGCTGACGTCGAAGATAGTCCTTCTTAATGATAGATTTATTTTTAAGTCTTAGGAAAAAAAGACTGGTGTATGAAAACCGAGCATTTCTTACTGATAAATTTCTTTTCTAGTCTTGGAAAAAACCTAACGTCGAAAACAGTCTTTCTTAATGATAAATTTATTTTTCAGACTTCTTTCGAAAACTGAATCAGCACCAGACTTTGAATTAGGAAGATCAATCCACTGTATCGTATACTGTACTTTGAACTGTATCCTTATGAAATGAGGTTATGGCTGATGATCAACGGAGCCTAAAAACCTTATGATGAATATCGTTATAACTCGAAAGTTTCCCTCTGATCTCCAGAGATAATCTTGGAAAGTTAAATTGCCTGGTAAAAGATAGAGCGACTGGGATTAGATGTAGTGTGGAAAATGACTATCCGTGTGCGATCTAAAGACGGGTCTAAGAATGATATTAAGAAAAAACTTAAGTTTTTTTTTCTTTTTTTCTACAAAATCGGAGTAATGTAAAATGTATACTTGCTTTCCCTTAATTACCATCGTGATTAAGTCGTAGCTCCCTTAATTATCTTTGTAATTAAGTCGTAGTTCCCTTAGTAATCATCGTAATTCATTCGTAGCTCCCTTAATTATCATCGTAATTAAGTCGTAGTTCCCTTAGTAATCATCGTAATTCATTCGTAGCTCCCTTAATTATCATCGTAATTAAGTCGTAGTTCCCTTAGTAATCATCGTAATTCATTCGTAGCTCCCTTAATTATCATCGTAATTAAGTCGTAGTTCCCTTAGTAATCATCGTAATTCATTCGTAGCTCCCTTAATTATCTTCGTAATTAAGTCGTAGTTCCCTTAGTAATCATCGTAATTCATACGTAGCTCCCTTAATTATCTTCGTAATTAAGTCGTAGTTCCCTTAGAAATCATCGTAATTCATTCGTAGCTCCCTTAACTGTTAGTAATAATTACTTTTACTCCGTTTACTTACAATGGAATATATTGATATCAAGAAGAATGATGCTGAAAGCAATGTAAAGTAATGTAAAGTAATGAAAGCAATGTAAAGTAACGAAAAAGAATTTGTTAAAAGCAATAGATGTAACGAAAAAGAATATGTTAAAGACGAGAGTTAACGATAAAGAATATGTTGAAAACAGTAGATTTAACAAAAAAAAATTTTTGAAAACAATAGACTTAACGAAAAAGAATTTGTTAAAAACAACAGATTTATTTCATGGAAGATACAAGTCTTAAAACCATTATTCTGCTTATATGTTATGACTGATTAATTATAATTAACACCAATAACTAAGTACATTTAATTATTGTCACCTGCCGCTTGTTGAGATACTACCGCTAGAGAGTTATGGGGTCATTTGACTGTCCAGACAGTACTACATAGGACCCTTCTCTGATTACGGTTCTTTCCCTTTGCCTACACATTCACCGAATAGTCTGGCCTATTCTTTACAGATTCTCCTCTGTCCTCATACACCTGACAACACTGAGATTGCCAAACGATTCTTCTTCACCCAAGGGGTTAACTACTGCACTGTAATTGTTCAGTGGCTACTTTCCTCTTAAGGGTAAGGGTAGAAGAGACTCTTTAGCTATGGTAAGCAGCTCCTCTAGGAGAAGCACACTCCAAAATCAAACCATTGTTCTCTAGTCTTGGGTAGTGCCATAGCCTCTGTACCATGGTCTTCTGCCACTGTCTTGGGTTAGAGTTCTCTTGGTTGAGGGTACACTCGGGCACACCGTTCTATCTAGTTTCTCTTCCTCTTGTATTGTTGAAGTTTTTATAGTTTATATAGGAAATATTTATTTTAATGTTGTTACGATTCCTAGAATATTTTATTTTTCCTTATTTCCTTTCCTCACTGGGCTATTTTCCCTGTTGGGGCCCCTGGGCTTATTTCATCCTGCTTTTCCAACTAGGGTTGTAGCTTAGCAAGTAATAATAATAATAATAATAATAATAATAATAATGATAATGATAATAATAATATATTTATTATTAATTCTATTAGTGTTGTTAACATGATTACGCCCCCTGGTGCGTATGACCTTATTTTCTAGTAACCATCTCTTTGAAGATGTTATTCACAAAGCATCCAGCTAAAGGAAAAATCTTAATCTTATGACGCCTTTTTACGTTGTTAGGTTATACTTATTCTGCGGAAAAAAAATAGCGTAAAACACTGATAATTAAGATGAAAATTTTATAGGAATATTCCTTTTTTTTTTTTTATATATATATATATAGGTATACAAGTAACCGTTAATAAGAATTTGTTATACAGTGTGTCCACAAAGTCTGGGTACATAGGGGATAAATACATACCTTTAGAACAAAACAATTTTATTTAATTATAATGTGAAGAAATTATATTTTCAATATGATTTCCGTTATTTGCAATATGCATAATTCGATGCGCCTTACTAAATTCTGGTGAACTCGATTGAATAGGTGTACATTGCCGTCGATTTCAGCACACTGACTGATAATGCGTTCTCTCAAGTGGTTTAGATTTGCAATCTTCATTGAGTAAACTTTCTCTTTTAACATACCCCAGAAAAAGAAATCCAGGGGAGAAAAGTCTGGCGAACGAGGGGACCACTCCACATGACCTCTTCTTTCAATCCAGTGAGGAAAAGTGGCATTCAGCCAATCTCTAACATTTGTAGCGAAATGGGCAGGGGCTCCATCCTGCTGAAACCAGTCCGGAAGTCCCTTGCCTAGGCGCTCAATTTGAGGCTTTAATTTGTCTCTCAACATGTTCAGATAAGTCTCACCGGTTACATGTTCATCAAAGAAGAAGGGTCCTAGCACATGAGCTTTCCACAAACCACGCCACACCATCACCTTTTGGCAGCCTTGCTGTTTGGATGGATCCATCCAATGTGGA
>NC_090727.1:73653825-73741325 GCF_036898095.1 Palaemon carinicauda | reverse complement strand
AAGATGTTCCAAGAACCAAGTACTGAGAGATGAAGGGATTGGAATTATAAACAGTTGTAAAGACCAGGCACACAAAGAGGAAAATGTTTGGAATCATAAACAGTTGGAAAGACGTCCTAGGAACTAAACCTAAAGAGATGATGAGATTTGGAATCATAAACATTAGTAAAGATCAGGAATAAAAAGAGGAAAAGACTTGGGATCATAAACAGTTGTAAAGACCAGGCACATAGAGATGAACAGATTTGGAATCGTTAACAGTTGTGAAGACCAGGCACATTTAGAAGAACAGATTTGGAGTCATAAACAGTAGTAAAGACCAGAAACACCGAGGAACAGATTTGGAATCGAAGACAGTTGCAAAGCCCAGGCACACAAAGAGGAAAATATTTGGAATCATGAACAGTTGGAAAGACGTCCTAGGAACCAGGCACAGAGAGATGAAGAGATTTAGAATCATAAACATTTGTAAAGACCAGGCACACAAAGAGGAAAATATTTGGAATCATGAACAGTTGGAAAGACGTCCTAGGAACCAGGCACAGAGAGATGAAGAGATTTAGAATCATAAACATTTGTAAAGACCAGGCACACAAAGAGGAAAATATTTGGAATCATGAACAGTTGGAAAGACGTCCTAGGAACCAGGCACAGAGAGATGAAGAGATTTAGAATCATAAACATTTGTAAAGACCAGGCACACAAAGAGGAAAATATTTGGAATCATGAACAGTTGGAAAGACGTCCTAGGAACCAGGCACAGAGAGATGAAGAGATTTAGAATCATAAACATTTGTAAAGACCAGGCACACAAAGAGGAAAATATTTGGAATCATAAACAGTTGGAGAGACGCCCTAGGAACCAAGAACAGAGAGATGATGAGATTTGGAATCATAAACAGTTGTAAAGACCAGGAACACAAAGATGAAAAGATTTGGAATCGAAAACAGTCGCAAAGACCAGGCATGAAAAGAGGACGAGATTTGGAATCATAAACAGTTTTAAAGACGTTTCAAGAACCAAGCACAGAGAGATGAACGGATTTGGAATCATAAACAGATGCGAAGAGACAAAAAGAGACGAACAGTTACCAATTGCAAAGACATACCGAGAACCAGGCACTGAGTGGAACAGTTGCCAGTCGTTTGATCGTCAAGAAGAACCGAGAACGAAGGCAATGAAGTCATCACTGAAAAGCTTTTCTGTTGTAGTTTTGCTTTATAAGTGTTCATTATTAAGGCCAAGGTATAAAGAATTCCTCAGACTTGAATTGAGTTTAAAATATGTACAACAACCCATCAAGTCATCAGAACTGGATGTCAAAAATATCTAAGAGAATTGCTACATATTGTGCAGCCAACAAATTGTGTTGGCTCAAGAATAGTTACAGATGACTTCAAATTATTGGAACCAAGATATATGTCTACTGTAGGTGTTAGAGCCTTTAAATATGCTATCCCAAGACTGCACAATAAGCTCCCACTAGACATCTGAAAGACTGAAGATATTAAAGCTTTCAAGAGGAAAGTGAAGACTTTCTTGTTTTAAAAGTGCATTGATAAAGTGGATTTGACAATTAACAAGTAACATGCGGTGTAAAATACTGAATACCTTAGAATGCATACGATAAAATTACCGTGAAGGTCCTGTAGAGAGAAGGGTTCCCCTGCAGTATAGGACCAGAAAAGCAATCCTTAAGGAAGGTAAGATATGCGCATGATCTTGATGTGTTTTATTTGATGTATTATATATTTCCCACCGCCAACAAAGTTGGAAGGAGGTTATGTTATACCTCCTGTTTGTGTGTTTATAACTTGTGGGTTAATTTTGTGTGTGTAAATGTATGTAAACAGCTTCCTGGCCACAATTATAATCGTTGAGTAATGAAACTTGCATGAATTAACTGTTATGTAAAAAGGTGGAAATTATAAAATTTTGGAAGGTCAAAGTCAAAGGTCAAGGTCACGGTCAAGCAAAATGTCTAATTCACATAATCAGCCTTAAGTTTGGACATCGTTGTCACAGAGACTTCAAACTTGGTTCATATTTGAGTGTCTGAAAATCTACGCCAATTAAGACGTGTTAAGGTCAAAGGTCAAGGTCAAGAAATAAGCTGCAGCTGCGGAGGTTTGCGCTCTACTGAGTGCCCCTCTAATTTATATTGTGTTTGTTTAATAAATGAACTGCATACGACCTCCTTCAAGAAGCTGTGGAGAGGCGATTGGAAAATAATTATGGCTGTATGCACTCCCCAAGAGAGATTAGTTCACCAAACTTTCAACTGGGTCTCCACAAGGCAATGTAAGAGTTGGAAGACCCATGCCTACATGGCTAAGGTCTATGAAGCATGAAGTAGATGATGAATGGAGGATTGATTTAAAGGCTCAAGATAGACTGGTGAAATCTAACTGAGGCCCTTTGCGTCAATAGGTGTAGATGATTATATATGCAGAAAATGACATTATAACAACTTGTAATTTGTAGAGAGGAAGGGGGGGGGGGGTGGTTGTCATGGGTATCTCGGAAAAACTGCGTCAACGAACCTTGAAATTGGATTAGCAAAATTTGGTCATTGAACTGGAAAAGCTGAGACCTCTTTTGTCCCAGTTTTTGTAAAATTCTAATACTTAATTATTATTAATTTCAGAATTATAATAAAAGTTTTCATAAGTTATTTTCCAAGCGAAAGAGGTATTAATTAGCAGCAAATAATCTCTTTTTAATTCAAAATGTTTTAATCAAGGAAAGGAAAACTAACTATTTGTCAGGTTTTAATGAAGGATCAAGAGTGTGCTAGAAATTAAGAGGATTACGAGGGAAAATAATGATAATGGTAATGCTATTACTAATATTGAAAATGATAACATCACTATATATTAAGGAGCAAGTCTCTCTCTCTCTCTCTCTCTCTCTCTCTCTCTCTCTCTCTCATGTTTCGTCCAATTAGAGATAATGTTTTAACTCTAGCCTTTGATCAAAACTCCGACTGTTCACTCTTATTCCTTTTTTTTCCTCGTCTTTTAAGTCTTTGAGAAAGGACTCGGACGGTGGAAAAATTCTTCTTTTGTGTGTGTGCGCGCTCAGAAATTAACACTATTTTTATCCTTTCCCATTTAACATTTATACGCAATATATTTACATATATACACTTTCACACACACACAAATAATTTCTCCAACGGCAGTAATAGAAATCTCAACGTTAAGTCGTGCATGTAATAAAAAAATGTAACTGGAGAGTTTATAGTATCACATTTGCTCTGGTGGAAACTTATAACAACCTTTGAGTAATTATTTCGTCGTAGAAGTTAGATACTGTTAGAACCATTTGGTAGTTACAATCGAAGACTGCCTTGAACAAGTGTCAAGCTCAAGTTCAGCAGACTTAACGTCATTTTGTTCGTGTTTTTCCTAATTGAAAGTTGTGCTCCTCTGAGGAAGAAAGGTACGTTTAGGTACAAGAATAAGTGTTGTCATTATTGTAGTATTTTAGTGTTGCCATTCTTTTTACAAAACTTTTAAACTCTCTCGTATCCCGTGTGAAGATTGTGTTCCCTGTGTTCCACTAACGAAGAAAGATACGGTGGGTTTAATATGAATGTTGTCAATGCTGTAGTTTATTATTGCTGTTCTTTTTACAAAGAAATTTTAACCTCTCGTATCTTTCGTTTTGGTTAATTTTGGCTGATCTCATTGTGGTTTCATTGTAGTGTATTACAGGGCAATGTAACCTAGGAAATCAACTACTTTTTCTTTTAGAAAAAATTGATTCCGGTTGAAATGAAGGTCAAATTCGGTTAAATCACGTTATTTACTATAGGAAATCATATATTTTCTGTGCGAAAATCACACCCTGTAATACAATACAAATTTACCCTGATTGTTTATACGGTTTTGAATAGAATTCCCTATTATAGTTTGTACATAACACATTCTATCAGGGTCAATGGCTTAAGTATGTCAGGATGCCAAAAACCAAATTAATTAATTCATTGCCCTTATATACTTGGTAGTGAAAGGGATGTAATACGCCAGTGAATACGTATCACGGAAAGGAAATTGATTATAATTCTGCAGGTAGTTGGCTTTAATAAATAGTTGTTCGTGGTTATAAGAGTCTGGGTAACTTGTGCACTTTGCTAGATGGGAAACCAAAATTCATCCTCACCACACACACTCCCACCAGTAGGATACAAAGTCCTAAATTAGGTTAGGTGGGAGGACCCTAGGCTGTCGTATTTCTGAATTTGTTTCCGTGTATTTTTTTTTCCTAGCATATAAATACGTCTGGAATTGCAAATGGCATATAAGTTCTAATCCTTAGGGAAAAAAAAAAGGATAAGTAGATAGAAATATTTTGAAGGAAAATTGTTCATATAGTACAAAAGGTACATATACAGTAAGAAAGTTATTTGACTAAAAGATTGTAGAAATGTGAATACAGTGCATGTTTTGTCATATATGCTGACAGTGTTGTGTTCATGTATTTAGCGTGAAATTATGTATCTTAAAACATTTTTTTCATCTTGTTGTTCAACATCATAACTGATTCATAGTGCAGCTGCTGCCCCCCCCCCCCCTCCCTTCACCGTTGATTTTATGCACTGAATTGATCCCACTTAAGTCACAAGGCCCAATTTTCTAGAGTCAGGATGCTCATATGAGTAAATATACTTTTGATTTATAACCAAATCCATGAACAACTTGCTTTATTATTGCTCGTTACCTTGTCTTATCCAATTCTGACTGTGAATGTGGATATCTACCTGTTGAGTTTACCTTAATCCTATATAAAGGTGATGAGCTAATGTGGGATCCCAGTGGGAAACTTGGTGTTGAGTGTGTGGGGACACTGGAAACTAATGATATGCAGCAGTATTAATCGTCAGAAATGCATCATAAATACAAAATAACTAGATAGAAAAATAAGAAGTTTATATACTGTATGCAGTATAACAATAATGTATCATAATTACAGTACCTATTCAGTACCTTATCACGTTCCACAAGTGGGCTTTGTTCCGCTGTGGCACTCTACGCTCGTATTATACATTATTTCATCGCTGCGTTGTTCTGGCAAGCGTTGTGTGGATGTGCTGCGTATACCATCTGTATGGGACACTTAAGGTATCATAATGGTCTATAATTTATATCGTATCCCACAAACGGTCTTTTCTTAGTTTTGTATCCTTTGCTGGTGAATAAACACTATCACATTGCTCACCAGATGTTGCAAGCTGGGCATGGATGAGCTGTGCACACTAACCTTGAAGGTTATTTTTTTGGTGATATATTTTACTTTCAGATGAGCAACAGTAGTTTAAATATAATAAATGACCAAAATAGGCTAGACTAAATTTCACTAAATTTTTGTGATTTAACTCCACTTTGCGAGATGTCCTTCTGTCTTATTGTGACGGTAGTCATACAAAAAGTGAAGCCGAAGGTATGGAGAAAGGGCTGATGTAAAACATCCAGGAAATTATACATAAATACTTGGAAGTTTATAATTGTTAAAAAATTCATATTAATGTTTACATCTTACAAAAAACAGAACAGCTTCCAAAAGCAAATGCAAACTCACACGCAGTTACTTGCCATCGGTCTCCTAAAAGTAAACGATATAGACAAAAGTGTTTACAATTTAGTTGATTGATGTATAAGTTAGTATGCCCAAGCCTCCATTAGTCATACTGTTCAGAGGAAATGGCCTGCACTTGTCTATTTTGTATTTCAAATTCCAGTTTTGCTAGAAAAGTACAGCATCATATATTAACTCGCTTTGGTATTTTGTATTGATTATGCACCTATTTCATTTAGTGTTTGTTCCTATGAGAAGACATACCCTCTATTTGTGTTGCACACTATTGCAGCCTTGCTGCGACCAAAATTAAGAAAATCCCTTGGGTCTGGCATCATTGTCTGCTTGCCCTGTGGTCCCACTGGTGCCGGTTAAGCACATGGGAGCTCGCGGTTCAATAATCACTTCACACTGTGTCGTAGTGATAAACAGACGTCTGCTCGACCGCTGTCCACGCTGTGCTTTTGATTTCAATTCCTTGTGATGAGTGCTGCTAAAGTATATATGAGATCCTGCCCAGGCCTTGGAGGTTGCCCTTATGGCACCTCCATTATTCTGGTGGAGGTAGATCTCTATCCTTTATGTCCTGGATGTCAAGGTAAAAGATATTCCAGTGCTTCCCTCTTTGAGATTTGTAGGGAATGTTTGTCTTCCCAGTGGGAAAAAATTTAGTAGCCGCCGTAAAAGCAGGCAATAAGGATAGTTCCCCTTCTGCTTCTTTCTCCAAAGAGGGCAGGGAACAAAAACCTCCTCTTACAAGGCCTGAATTTTCCCTGTCAGATCATTTGTCGTCGAAGTTCTCAGACGCCAATAACAAAGGATGGCAGCCATTCAATCAAAAAGGTGTTTATAGATGAGGATTATGCCTGAGTGAGAGGGAGAATACTCTGAGGGATTATGACCCTCTCGGTTCGTAAATTACCTAACCAGAGCAGGATGCATTACAGGAACCGCTAATATCTCTAGAGTTTGAAAATCAGGTTGCTATCACCACCGAAAAGTGTGCTAAGTTCGGGGGAACAACTTTTTATTTCAGATGTTCGGGAACAAGATTTCTCCTGTTAATATAGATCATATACCCACTAATGATACGCCAATACAATCTACGCACCATTCGGCGAATGGACATTGGGTATCTCTTACCCCTTATGATTCTAGAAATTATATTTTCTCCAGCGAAGTCCCATAGTGAGTCTGGCCTACCAGTAACACTTGAAGTCCCAAATGATAAGTTTTCCGCTAAGAAAATGTTCTCCTAGAAAAAGCATCAACACTTCCAGAATCTTTATGTGTTCAAGTACAAAAAGAACAGAAAGAATGATCTTTTAGGCAAAGTGGGAGTGCAAAGTTTTCCCTGCAGATGTAGATGCACAAGCAACCTGTACATCCTTTTCCCCAGACAGGTACAGAAAAGCATCTGCCAATTATGGCACAAAACTGGAATACACAAGCGAGGGAACGCATTCCGCCTTAATGTGCTGCTACAAGCACGTCTCATCGCAGCAGCTGAATGCTCCACTAACAGTACATGGCTGCCGACAGAATACCTGGCTCCTATTTCAAGAAAGCAAACAACACACCTGAGCGTGTATGAGACAGACTAGCCATCAACTAGATTAATGTACAGTACTGTATTCCCTTTTAGGTATAGCAAACAATAAATCCACATTTAGGGCTAATCATAAAATTATGGATTTTTCTATTTTACAGGTAAAACCATTGACATCGCATAAAAGGAAAAGGGCTCAGAACCATATCTGGCATTTCCTCGCTATTCCCCCTCTGCCTATCAGAAATGACTAATAGTAATTTGAGAAGCTTGTATTGTCCAACTTCTAGTTTTTAACTTGCAGTGTAACTATATGCTTTTACTGTAGATATACTTCAGGACTGATTGGTCTCAGTCCCCAGTGCTGGACTATATAGCCCTAATCCATAAATCCATCCTTAGCCCCCTTTTGCACATATTTTTTAGCCTTTTTACCTTCATATCCACTTCCTTTCTGATGTTTCGATGTCGAACCTTTTTGATATTTTTAGAAAGGAATTGTGAAAGCAAAGTTCCCCCCTCCCCCACTTGCATCCTGGCACTGAGTAGAACCTTAAGCTCAATTGCTTAGGTATAGCACCTAAATTTCATGAATGAAAGAAAATAAACCCAAAACTAAAGCTTAAGGGTACAGAATTGGGTGTTCTTTAGACAATACAAGCTTCTCATCTTGCTCAACATTCATGTTTTCATAAGACATCTTTACATTATTGTTATACAGTACTATACTTCTTTAGCAGGGTTCGTATTGAAATGGATACACATTACTGACTCCTGGTTCATGACAAATTTGACTTTTCTAGTGATACTGTATTTTATGGTGTTTGAATGGTTAGAATGATGTTTGCCATTTTTTGGAGGGGTTAGGTTATTATAATTGTAGATACCATAGTAAGGACAGTGTATGGGCACTGTCAACGTTGTATATCTATCCTTATTTTACCTTTTAATTTTTTGCAGAGGTCAAGAATGTGCCATCTTTGCCCTACATGCCCTTGTCTCCTACCCTGTGGAAGAAGAAAAGATAAAAAGAAAAAAACAACGCTTCTGTTTGTATCTTCTTACAACACATGGATTTTTCCATGAAGAAAGAACACTGCCAGTTATGTTCTTCAGACAATACGTACCAACGGAGTAAAGGTTTGTATTCTAGTAGGAACAAATCCAAAATTTTATTAGAGAAAATTTTATGATTTTCTTAGATGTACAAAAATTAAGTCTTTAGCATAGTCCTTTCTCAAACCACCCCTACAGTTAGTCCGTGTTACTGAATGAAAGGAAGCGTACAGTATAGCAACAGTCAAGTGAGTGTGTGGTTTTCCCACCTGCTTACCTTTATTTTGTATGTTAAGTACATAAACCTTTCTACCAAGCTTCAGTTACTATACCAGCTTGCACTAAAAGTGTGCGCTGTACAATCACTTCATATAAAACCATTCAAGTTTGCCTATGTAGGATATATGCAATATTTCCCTTTTTAGTAGACTATAGGTAACATTTCAAACCAAAAATATGAAGCATAGAGGAGTTTTGGTTACCAGTTCCAGATCCTTTACCATGGTAGGAGGATGCTCTATTAGAGGGATGGGAAAATCAGGATCTGTATGTTTTTCTTAATTTTTCATGATTTGTGTTGATGATAATCAAGTTATGTTATCTCCAAAGAGTACCATATGACTGGTTGTTGCTTTTTGGACTTGGGCGGGGAGTTGTTTACAGTTTTGCAGAAAAGGAGGTTGCCTTACAAAGTCAATCTTATCACAACATTTAGTTCAGTTGATTCAAATGCCCTATGTGTCTCATCTTACTGCATGGGGATTGTGTACCATATTTTTTCTAACTCCTCTAGATTGTCTGTCTAGGGTTCCAAAAGGCAATGGATTGTTTTCCATTAGTGCAGAGTAAATAAATGTTTTGGCAACAAGAATTAGTTTTGATAGGTTAAGTTTATGCATTTAATTTTGTATGGAAAAGTGCAAAATTACAAAGATTATCCATCCTATGTTTTTAATATACAGTACTGTACTGTATTTGTTGACATTATATGCTTTTATTTTTTAGTTTAACCAACAGCTATCTTCTCATTTAGGGTCTTAAAACATCTGATAGAGGATGTCTTATAAGAAAATATGTCCCAATTTACTTGATTACCTTTGAGCTAGTGCATTTTACAATAATGTTCTCTTTATCACTGTAACATATGAAAGCATTATTAATTTGATATTGATCTATTACATTAAAATTGTTCAATTAGAAAGTTTGTGTTTGTGTAGTACACTATAGGTTTGGAATTGCATTTCTTAAAAAACCAAAAGTCTAGTGTTCATTGCTAAGTTGAACTTGGTTTCAGGCAGGCTGTTCTGTCCCTCAATCTACATTTTTTAGTTATTTCTTGTTAGAGTTAGGAGACAATGCCTTTGAATGGCCAGCAGGAGAAATATTTCTTGGGTAATGGTAAATAATGATGGCTTGCATAATATCTTTGCCCTGGCGTTGTGGATAATTAGTCTTGCTTGAAATCCATAAAAAAAAATGTTAGATATAAAGAGTGAACTCATTTCTTGATTACTCCTGTACGAAGAAAAGGTTTTGAAGTTGAGATAGGTTAGTTCTTGATACGTCTATGGATTCGGGCTACAGTAAGAGTCTGGCTAAGTAATAATCTTAGGTTTGCTGAAGTCCCGTTTCATACTCGAATATGACTCGTTGCACCTTGCTGTGCACTGTAGACATTTCTTAAAGCTCCTTGCAGTGACATTTCAGGACCTAGTTGCTCTTGGTTTTTTTAGCCTTAACCTAATCACAATTTCCACTCCATTTCCTTTCATTGTACTTTTGTGTAACCTCTTAAATTTTACTGCATAGTGCAATTGCAAGAATCCCTTCCAGTGTTATTTTGGTACTGAATTTCCTCCCAGGCCCCAGTGCTAGTCTTAATGGCCCAGACTCATAAATCCAATCCAATCCTCTAAGACTTAATGATTACACCTCATTATGTCAGTAATAAGAGTATTGATATTATCAAGTGAATAATACTTAAAAGATAAAAATTTTTTATGCATATTGTACTGTACACAATTATTATGGGTACTAGGAAATTAAGTCAACATTATTAATGAGTAGATGTGACTGTTTGAATCCAAGAGGTTTTATATGTACTGTATACAGTAGTATCAAAGTTTTTGGATTTCTTGGTATTGTGATAATTGCTGATTACTAAATTTGTAATCTTCTTTATAGGTCTCATGACTTGAAGCCATCGACATAACACGCCTCGTAAGTTAATTGTATCGTCCAAGTTCGATAACTAGGTCGGCAGATGATTATAAAGGGAATTCTAAAGGTGAGTCACTCCAAGAAAGTTTTTGTTATTTTCAAAATTGAAGTGTTTGTAGTAAATACTTAGTTTTGCTGATTATTGCCATTACTGAAGTGTCTATGCAATGTCCTTTTGGTCCTTGTGCACCCACTTTGTCTAAATTCCCACTGCCATGGCTCGTACCTTTGCTCTGGTACTGTACTTACATGTCTACAAGTAGTAATGTTCCGACCACCTACTCTTATATCATTTGTATCAAATGGCCTAATTATCATATATGCTGTGTAATCAAACAGCGTATATTTGGCCATCTTTAAGAGAGGTGAACCCTCATTTAGTTGTTTATGTAATGGTTTGAATAGTAATAATGAATTGATATATACTGTAGTCATTAGTATTGCCATTTTTTACTTTAGTAAATAAATGTTCTGAATCTCATTCCTGAATTGACAAACCAGTATATTTAATGGCTGCCGATACCGAGGCAGGCCAACCCCTTCCAAAACTAAAATCCACAATCTTGGAAAAAGAACATATGCCCGGTACTGAAAAAAACTGTCAAAAAAAATTATGGTACTTAACATTGGTAAAGGTGAAGTAGCAACGTCAGTCATGTTGAATTAACGACAATCACTTGCGAAAAACACCGAGCAAAATAATTAACGGCTTAGCGGGCAAGTCCAAACTAGAAGGATGACCTGGGGGGCGCAAGTAGTAGGTGTCGGTGGGGTAGTCCAACTGTATTCTCTAGGGCCTGTCACGGCCCTCCCCTTTGATGAAGGGATTATCTAAATGGAAGACAGCCTGTGAATAGTGGTTTTCACACGCCCTTGTTGTATACACGACACCCACAAGGTGATCGCGCGAGGGTAGTAACCTCTGCATTCCATGCTTTTATCTTTCTCTAGTATATTTGGAAGATTTATATTAGAAAAGTGTAAAGAAGGACCCTTTTCACCGGCCGTCACAGGTCTCTCCCCAGAAATAGATTTTTCCTTCATCAAAATCCCTTATTTACTGCATAAATGGTTTTTAAAGTGGTACATTTGTAAAATATATCAAGGATTAATTTAGTAACTAAGATTAGTAAGATCATTCTTGATATTTGATGATGCCTATTTTGATATTATTTGTGCAGAATTGTATGCTCGATTTATTGGTGACTTTGCATAGATTTCTTAACTTTTCCTGAGTTTCACCTACTTTCTCTTTCATCCAAATTTCTGCCTTCTTTGGACGGTTTAATCATGGTATGCTAATGCTATAGTATTCTCTGTAGCTGCCGTCTTTGAGAGAATGCCCGGGCTGAAATCACTCTGCTTCAGCAAGGAATATTGTTTTCCCTATTGAAGTCATGTGGTGGGCAAGACTGCTCTTGAACTGGGTAATACTTATGCTCAAAATGGTTCTCGATACCTTTTATATTCTCATCACTTAAACTTCCATATTTCACCAGCCCTCTTCCTTCTTGTTATCCAACTTCTCTTCCTTTTTTCAATGTTTTAAACATTCAGGAGTTAATTTTCAAAGCCAATTTTGGGATTTCTGGTGATCTTGTCTACTAACAAATAGTGTTTGGACCCGTGAGGTACCAGTATGCCAGTCATATCATGTCAGTTGTGGGACTCTCTCAAAATTAGCCACTGGGTTTCAGAGGTGGGCTGGTTTCTGTTTTTTAACCTTCATGGATAGTAAGTTAATAGTACCTTTAACTGTACCACTGAATCTCTCAACTTAACCATGACACAGTTGATGACTACATGCATGAATAAGACTGATAAGGCAACTTAAAGAAGCAAACGGCTCATTGGTTGCATTATTGGTTCTATACATTCCTCTTGATCCACACAATCCAGGATCTGGATGTAGGAGGAAAATCTTAAAAAGAGGAAAGAAAAATATAAAGAAAATTAAGTTTTGTCTGGCTTACTTGAGCCAGTATAATTCAATAAAGTTTTTGTCATGGCCAGATAACAAGACCAAAGATGGTGATATTTTCAAAGTCCATTGCTCTATAAGACAGATTGGTCAGGGAAATTTAACAGAGGCAAAATCTGTGAAACTGCAAAATTTTGAGGAATTGCAAGGTATTAGAATTAAATGTACCACATAAAACTGTGTGAAATTATGTTGAATGCATGTCTAAATGCAGTATTGTGAAAAGATTGCAGTAATGGAGTAGTCCTAATTCCTTGGCTACTACTTGGTAAAATCCTTCTTTAGAAGTAAGATTTAACTTGACTAAAAATCAGTCTCCAAATATATCTGCAAAAGTAGGAGGTAGTAGTAATTTACTGTATCACAGAAAACTAATCTAAACCCATGATAGGTCAATTGACCCCATCAGTGATCCACCTCTATAAAAAAGAATATCTTAGATGTCATAGACACTTTAAATTCTCTTTTACCCAATAGATTTTTCAGGATTTAGAGCAAAATTTGAGAAATTAGTATCCAATCTACCAGCTCGGTCTTCTATCTTGGAATCTGGTGGTTGTAAAGATCACGCTGCCTCACGGCAATGTGAGGGTGTCACGATAGAACTGGAGTATCTTGAGGATGACGGACTGATCGGGTACTCTGATTGTGCTGAAAAGAACGTCTTAACAGGTTTGCTTGTGAATTCAAAATATGTTAGTCTAGTGCATACATTACAAGCAACCAGGTTGCCTCGGCTCCAATGCCTGTACTGTATTGGTTCTCAGCATTGTCAATGTGTGTCGGACGTAATTCTGTATAAGAGGTGATATGATGGATTTGTTAGAGCCTGAATCCGTAGGTCCTCCTTAAACAGTCCTCACTAATTCCGTGCTGTGCACAGTGATACGATAGCCCTGGAGAGGGGAGGACAATATTTCTTTGGTATTTACAGTTAGTAGGTTGGCCAAGGCATCAACCACCCATTGAGATACTACTGCTAGAGAGTTATTGGGTCCTTTGACTGGCCAGACAGTACTACATTGGATCTCTCTCTCTGGTTAAGACTTGTTTCATCTTTGCGTACACATACACAGAATAGTCTGGCCTATTCTTTACACATTCTCCTCTTTCCTCATACATTTGACAAGACTGAAATTACCAAACAATTCTTCTTTTTCTCAAGGGGTTAACTACTGCAGTGTAATTGTTCAGTGGCTACTTTCCTCTTGGTAAGGTTAGAAGAGAGAATTTAGCTATGGTAAGCAGCTCTTCTAGGAGGACACTCCAAAATCTAACCATTGTTCTCTAGTCTCGAGTAGTGCCATAGTCTCTGTGCCATGGTCTTCCACTGGCTTGTTTTAGAGTTTTCTTGCTTAAGGGTACACGGTACACTCTGACACACTATTCTATCTTGTTTCTCCTCCTCTTGTTATTTTGAAGTTTTTATAGTTTATAAATGAAAGATTTATTTCAATATTGTTATTGTTCTTAATTTTCTTGCAGTTTATTTCCTTATTTCCTTTTTTCACGGGGCTGAGCTTATAGCATCGCGCTTTTCCAACTGGGGTTGTGGCTTAGCAAATAATAATTATTATTTCCTTTCCTCACTGGGCTATTTTCCCTGTTGGAACCCTTGGGCTTATAGCATCTTGCTTTTCCAATTGGGGTTGTGGCTTAGCAAATAATAATAATGATAATGATAATAATTTGATTTCCCGTTTTAGCTTTTGATAAAGTTTTTGAAGATCACACTGCACAGTCATTAGAATTTATAGAGCACATCTTCCTCAATGTCTAAGAACTAAGAGTACTACCCTTTCCCAAACCTGCAAAAGATGAATTGATAATGGCAAAATATTGCCTCTTCATTACAATTTTCTTGTTAATATTATAGAAAAGATGGTTGATGAAAGTTGTGTGGTATATAGAAATAATTTGCTGTTAATATTATAGAAAAGATGGTTGATGAAAGTTGTGTGGTATATAGAAATAATTTGCTATATTTGGCAAGCTCAAAGGCAGGTTCAGAAATAAATACGTAAAGCAGATAAAAAAATATTTGAAAGAGGAAGCAGTTTGGGTTAGGTTTTTAGAGTATGTTTCAGCACAAGGAGCTTTTCAATAAGTATCCCTGAATTATAAATAGTCTTTGATGAGTATTTTTATAGGAACAAAGAGGCCAGGCAGTTAATTTTTTTTTTTTTTTTTTTTTTTTTGGTGCCAAGAAATAAAGCAGCTGATATACGGTACCACACATGGAAGAGTACTGTACAAAACAATTCTTCTTCCCCCAAGTGGTTAACTACTGTACTCTAATTGTTCAGTGGCTACTTTCTCTTGGTAAGGGTAGAACAGACTCTTTAGCTATGGTCAGCAGCTCTTCTAGGATAAGGACACTCAAAAATTAAACCATTGTTCTCTAGTCTTGGGTAGTGCCATAACCTCTGTACCATGGTCTTCCACTGTCTTGGGTTAGAGATCTCTTGCTTGAGGGTACACTCGGGCACACTATTTTATCTTATTTCTCTTCCTCCGGTTTTGTTAAAGTTTTTATTGTTTATTTAAGAAATATTTATTTCAATGTTACTGTTCGTAAGATATTTTATTTTTCCTTTTTTCCTTTCCTCACTGGGCTATTTTCCCTGTTGGAGCCCCTGGGCTTATAGCATTCTGCTTTTCCAACTAGGGTTGTAGCCTAGCAAGTAGTAGTAATAATAATAATAATAATAGCTGGGAGTAATCTGCGCGTTACCATCTTTGAATTAGCTACATTCGTGTGACGTGGAGGATTACCTTAGCCTCCCTAGTGATTGCTTGATCCCGTAGTCTTTATAGGTAGTGGGTTGGCCAGGGCACCACCCACCCATTGAGATACTACCTTTACAAGGTAGCCAACGTAATTGATAGGCGTATGCCTTCTTATTTGCTAAGGTAGTGAGTGAAAGACAAATCCTTATTTGGAGATGCATGAGGCCTATCATGTACGGAAGGATAACAGATCAGAATTGACTTGGAATAACTATACTCAGCTTAGAGCTTTTACTATAGAGAGGTTATGCTCTAACTGAAAAGGAATACAATTTAGCCATAAAAGAAACCCTTTCTGGTACTACTCAAGAACATTAGTGGTCAGCTTACCCTTAAATCTGTATTCTTTGGTGTAGATGCAACAGTTCATCCTGTACTTAAACCAGATGGCTCTGTCACTTACTGTCCAAAGGAAAGGGCAGCCCTTTTGGCTGTGTTTGACAGTGAGCAGAGTAATGAGAAACTTTATCTTCCTCATTCCTGTTTTCCCGAGACTAAACTAACTTGTTTAGCTTTTCAATCTTATGAAATTAGAGCTCTCTCGACTGACTTTGATGCTTATAGAGGTGTAGACCCAAATGGTATTTTTCCTTTGTTTTTTTATAACTGTAGATTTCTTAGCTCCAAAGAAATATTATTTTGCACAAGTTAGCTAGAAGAGTAGCTTTTAGCACTTGGAGAACCTATGTTACTCCATTATGTAAATGTGTTTGTGGTAGCTCAAGTCCAACTGATTACCAGCCAATTTCCTTGACTCCCATGTTATCTTGTTTTAACATCTTTTGGCAAAACGTCTAAATAGGTCTGCTAAAGGCTATCGTCTGTTCTCTAGTTTGTAGTTTGGCTTTCATAAAGGCCTTGGACCATCATGTGATGCCCTTCTTACAATCTCCAATGCTGTACAGAAACCCTTTGCTTGTGGTCAGGAAGTTTGTATGATTGGCCTTGATTTTAATGATGCCTTTGTCCGTGTTAATCATAAGAGACTTTTTTTTCAAACTTTTAAACAGTTGGGAGTGGGTGGGTCTTTTTTTAGCATCATTGTTGAATTTCTAAGTAATAGGGCACAGAGAGGAGTTGTTGACCGGCTTCATAGTGGGTACAGGAATGTGATATCGGGTGTTCCTCAGGGTAGTGTTCTTGGCCCATCACTTTTTGTACTATATACACATTACTTATGGTTTGGCTTAAAAACATACTCGTTGCATATGCAGATGATGATACTCTGCATCTATTCCATCTCCTGAATGTAGATCTCAGGTTGCTGAATCCCTTCATAGAGATCTAGCTAAAATTTGTATGTGGTGCAAATTATGGGGCATTAAGTTGAATCCTAACAAAACTAATATTTGTAAGTAGGTCGAGGACAGCTGCTCCTCAACATCTGGCTCTCAGCATTGATAATATTCCTGTATGACACTTTTTAAATTTTAGGTTTGATTCTCGACAACAAAATTACTTTTGAGAAACACGTTAGGTCTGTGCCCTCTGAAACTGCAAAAAAAAAAAAAAATTTGCTAATCGACAAAT
The DNA here is from genome assembly GCF_036898095.1 of Palaemon carinicauda. Classification (NCBI taxonomy): domain Eukaryota; kingdom Metazoa; phylum Arthropoda; class Malacostraca; order Decapoda; family Palaemonidae; genus Palaemon; species Palaemon carinicauda. Next base: position 73,724,618 of record NC_090727.1, on the reverse strand, counting down.
TTTTTTAAGGTATTTGGTGATCAATGTATTCTGAAGAAGTCTTTTTAATTCTTTCACTTTACCTTGTTTCGAGTATTATTATCCTGTCTCGTTTTCAGCTACTGATTCTCATCTTAATTTGTTGGACAGGAACTTGCAGTCCATTAAATTTCTTATTCCTGATCTAGCTACATTAAGTTTTAATAATTCTGACCATCCTTTACATTCAGATCCTCCCGGACAGTACCACCTTGTTCATAATACTAGGTATGCAGGTAATTCTAATAGTCAGGCCTTCTCCATCATGAAGCTCAATACTAAACAGTATTCTAGAATTTTCAATATTAAACTTAGCCGGTGATCATATAAGCTGTCAGCTCTGCTGCCCGACAGAAAAACCTAAGGACAAAATACGCCAGCGATCGCTATACAGGTGGGGGTTTACATCAACTGCGCCATCTGTCGAGCAGGTACTCAAGTACTCCATGTCAACACAGAACCAATTTTCTCTCTGTCGTGCCACTGGCAAGACCTACTAAATACGCTGTTACTAACTGGATTTGTTTTCACAACTATTTGGTGAAGTACACTATTCTAGTTTTGAGCTTTCGCTATGCAGGGGTTTTATCTTCATCTCAAAACTTGAACTCGTTTTGTATAGATTTAATTATGGTGACAAAGAGAGTATGGACTCTCTTTCACTTTTAAATGGCCGACCCTTCCCTTAGACCGAAGTGTGTTTAGGTTTTTAGTAATTTTGCTTAACACGTTATAGATCTATATATTTTATATCTCTCCGCCTTTATTAGGCCTCTTCGATTAACTTTCCATTTATTATAAACATATAAAAATAAATTTTTATGTTTTGTTTATATGCGACCTTTCCTGATAGTAGGCGGTCCTAACTTGGAACCGAAGTTAATCAACGTTGAGCCCGTTATATCGTATTTAGCCTTTAAAGAATTTAAAACTTTTTAAATTTAATGTTTTATGAAAGAATTTCTTTGATAGTCTCGTACTGTTTTCAAAGATGAACTAACGTTTAGTTTTTTAGACTACGCAGTTGTTGACGTTCAGGACGTTCAACATGCGCTCTATCGTTACGATAGAGAGAGAGTGTATCACGGTTTCACTTTGCAGTAAGAGTAAATCGATTCTGACGTTTCGTTCATTCTTTCTTAGCTTAAATGGTTTAAATTCTAAATTAAAGGAACTTTTTATTTGGAAAACCTTTCAGTTTTTTCCTTTAGCCAAATAACATGTTTTGACGATATATAATTGGGCTCTTCTCTCAGGTGCGAAATCAAGAGAGAAAGAGAGAGAGAGATAGAGACGGAGGGAGAGAGAGGAGAAAAAACGTTCCGTTCAAGCGGGTAACCTTGTTCTCGTGTTACTCTCCTCCCTAGTCGCTGTACGGGGAAGAAGGTAAAACGTTTCTAGGGTTTTATTCTTGTCCCCAGGCTATGTGCGGTGAGAGATTGTAAACGTAGTTTATTTGAACTAGTGTTTAGTCTCTTTCCCAGCCACTGAATTCTTTATCTTTATATATGTTTTCTGTTTTTGCTAGTATTAATGAGCTGCATTATACGACTGTTTTCGCAATTACTACCTTTTAATGAAGGGTAGAATTGCGTGTTTCAGGTAGAAATCAGTAAAAGTTTCGATTTCAGTGAAATAAGTGCAAAACAGAAAATCGAAGTGATAAAGTGATATGCGCAAAGTGTTACAGTGTTGCGTCCGAGGGTTCGTCTGTTCGTGCCTGTCGTTCACCTAGTCCGGGACCTCTTGCAAGCTTCCAAGCCCAGGGGAGAAGTAATGTCGAACGACTTATGGGTTCGTCAGGCCTTGATCAACGAACAGACGTTTTCCCTCCGTGGTTTCGGGCGTATCTACCCAAGATCGCCCCACCCACACAAAGACGAGAGAGCCCATTTACTTCTCGTCTGCGGAAGAGGTTTCTCGTAAGAAACCTTGGACCAAGGTCTCGCAGCTTATTAAGCGCAAGTCGGTCCCTTCCGCGAAAGTCCAACGGCCCAGGTGTAGCCACTGGGTCAGTTCGGACTCGCTGCAGTCTTCCGATGACTGCACACCTCCTAAGAGAGGCAAAGTGGTACCGCAACAGGCAGTAACACCGTCTGTTGCCGCACCTGCTGCTGTAGACCCTAAGTGGTCTTTGCTACAGTCTATGCAGACACAGTTAGCATCTTTTATGCAGGAGTATCGTGCGGAGAAGGTTGACGCTGCACCCGTTAGCCTACAACCAACCACGGTTGTGTGTACAGTAGACGCTGACGCTACCTGCTCCCGCACTCCGCCTGTGAGAGTTTCACCACCCATGCGCAGTGTACCCTGCCAGCCGCACGTTGACGTTCACAGACGCACGCTACCCTCCGTTGACGTTCGCGAGTTACCACAACAACAGGAGGGTGGAGTTAAGTTGCTTTGTTTTGACGCTGTGCGTCAACCTCCGCAACCCACTGTGGTTACCGCTACTCGCCCGCAGCAGACTAGTCAGTCAGGAGTAGAGGCTTTGCTTCCCCACACAGCTATGGTTGTTGCCAGCTCACAGACTGTCATGCAGTTACATGACGTTGCCTTCTGGTCTGCTACTAATGCACCAGTGCTGTATGTCCTCACGCACCTGTTGTGGTTGACAGTTCAGTTTTTGACAGTTCACAGACTGTCAAGCAGTTACATAACGTTGCCTTCTGGTCTGCTGCTAATGCACCAGTGAGACCCTCACTGAGATAACCTAGCTTTTATCTGACAAGGTTCCTGTAGATGAGAAAGTGCTGTTCTCCCTCCTACTGATATTCCTTTGAGGACTCTGTCATTTGGAGAGGAGCCTTAAGCTGCTTAGCCTCCTATGGACTTTAATTAAATCATGATGATTTTTTAAGGATCTTCGTCCGGATCTTGTAACTGCTGCTCCTCGTTCGCCTAACGTCTGAACTTACACTAGGCCTAACTACTTCGAAGCCGTTGTTGTTAAGCTAGTGCTCTCTCGCTCTCCTAGAGAGCGTTACGTTGGCTAGGCGACTGGTTTTTGCACCAGGAGGAGTTTTAGGGATACAGCCTTTGATTTCCCTTCTTTTAAACTGGCTTATAGAGCGAGAGTCTGTTAGGACACGAGAGAAGTTCTCGGCTTGGGAGTTCATGCCTCTGCCCAGATAGACTTCTCAATTCGGGTAGACTCGCCCTGGCGCCTAGCCAGGAGACGCTCCAAGTTGTTTACAGGTCAACTTCTCAACTTTTGTCGAGCCTTTGAAGTTTTGCTGTACTATTATATCACACATAACAAGGCTTCCAGGGATGGTAAATGGTTCCGCCTCAGTCGCTAACCCCGTCTGTTGCCACACCTGCTCCCGTAGACCCTAAATGGGCTTTGCTGCAAGACATGCAGTCCAAGCTTGTGTCCTTGATAGAGGACTTAAATACGGAGAAGAACCTTCTGGCCAACAACCTTCCAACCGGTTGGTTGTGCGCCCTGTTGACGCTGAGGTATCCTACTCGCGTCTGCCAGTTGAGGTGGTTCCTCCACCGATGCGACCCAGTGTGGGTTGCCAGTCGCACGTTGACGTTAAGCGACGCTCGGAGGTGGTTGTTGACGTTCAGTGTGTCACTAGGAAGACGTTCAACAACCAGCAGAGGTGACTTGTTGTGACGCAGTGCGTCAACCTCAGCAACCCGGTAGGGTGTTAACTGCACAACCCAGACAGTCTAGACAGTTTCGGGTTGACGCTGTACTTCCTCGCGCACCCATGGTTGTTGACAGTTCACAGACTGTGCAGCAGTGCCATGATATTGCGTCCGGCTCCGTCACGCATCCACCAGTGCGACCGGATTCAGCGAGTCAGACGTTGCCCACTCCGTTGCCGTTTCCTCATCAGTTTCGGATGAGGAACCCTCTGATGAGGACGTTGCTGAACAAGACGATCAACCCCCAGCCCTGCTATCCATCCAGAAGATGCTGAAGAAGGAACGCTGCCCAGTCAGGCTGTGGATGAGTCTGGTAGGGACACTGTCATCCGTGGATCAATTTGTGTCACTAGGAAGACTACACCTCCGTCCTCTTCTATACCATCTAGCTTTTCACTGGAAAAAGGACAAGACGCTAGAAGCGGTCTCGATCCCGGTTTCCGGAAAGATAAAGTCTGGTCTGACTTGGTGAAAGGACTATATCAACCTTAGAGAGGGTCTTCCCCTGACTGTTCAGACTCCCAACCACGTTCTCTTCTCGGACGCATCGGACGTAGGCTGGGGTGCGACATTAGACGGTAGGGAATGCTCGGGATTATGGAACTCGAGTCAAAGGACAATGCATTTCAACTGCAAGAAGCTACTGGCAGTACGTCTGACCTGGAAAAGCTTCAGGTCTCTCCTTCAAGGCAAAGTGGTGGAGGTGAACTCGGACAACACCACGGCTTTGGCGTACATCTCCAAGCAAGGAGGGACCTACTCTCTGACATGGTACGAGATCGCAAGGGACCTCCTCACCTGGTCAAAAGGTCTAGACATTTCACTAGTAACGAGGTTCATCCAAGGCAACTTGAATGTCATGGCAGATTGTCTCAGTCGGAAGGGACAAATAATTCCAACAGAATGGACCCTCCACAAGGATGTATGCAAGAGACTTTGGGCCACCTGGGGCCAGCCAACCATAGATCTCTTCGCAACCTCGATGACCAAGAGGCTCCCAATATTTTGCTCACCAATCCCGGACCCAGCAGCAGTTCATATAGATGCCTTTCTACTAGATTGGTCACATCTAGATCTATATGCATTCCCTCCGTTCAAGATTGTCAACAAGGTACTGCAGAAGTTCGCCTCTCACGAAGGGACAAGGTTGACGCTAGTTGCTTCCCTCTGGCCCGCGAGAGAATGGCTCACCGAGGTACTTCGATGGCTAGTAGACGTTCCCAGAACACTTCCCCTAAGGGTGGACCTTCTACGTCAGCCACGCGTAAAGAAGGTACACCAAGGCCTCCACGCTCTTCGTCTGACTGCCTTCAGACTATCGAAAGACTCTCGAGAGCTAGAGGCTTTTCGAAGGAGGCAACCAGAGCGATTGCTAGAGCAAGGAGAACATCCACCCTTAGAGTCTACCAATCGAAGTGGGAAATCTTCCGAAACTGGTGCAAGTCAGTATCCGTATCCTCGACCAGTACCTCTGTAACTCAAATAGCTGACTTTCTCTTATATCTGAGGAAAGAACGATCTCTTTCAGCTCCCACTATCAAGGGTTACAGAAGCATGTTGGCATCAGTCTTCCGTCACAGAGGCTTAGATCTTTCCAACAATAAAGATCTACAGGACCTCCTTAAGTCTTTTGAGACCATGAAGGAGCGTCGTTTGGTTACACCTGGTTGGAATTTAGACGTGGTACTAAGATTCCTTATGTCAGACAGGTTCGAACCGCTACAATCAGCCTCCCTGAAAGATCTCACCTTTAAGACTCTTTTCCTGATATGCTTAGCCACAGCTAAAAGAGTCAGTGAGATTCATGCCTTCAGCAAGAACATCGGATTCTCATCCGAAACGGCTACATGTTCTACAACTTGGTTTTCTAGCCAAACACGAGCTGCCTTCTCGGCCTTGACCAATATCGTTCGATATTCCAAACTTATCGTATGGTTGGAAATGAACTAGAAAGAATCTTATGTCCTGTAAGAGCTCTTAAGTTCTATTTAAAAACCTTTACGAGGCCCGTCTGAAGCTTTATGGTGTTCAGTTAAGAATCCATCTTTGCCTATGTCAAAGAATGCTTTATCCTATTTTATCAGACTGTTAATACGAGAAGCTCATTCCCATCTGAGTGAGGAAGACCAAGCTTTGCTGAAGGTAAGGACACACGAAGTTAGAGCTGTCGCAACTTCCGTGGCCTTTAAACAAAATAGATCTCTGCAAAGTATAATCGACGCAACCTATTGGAAAAGCAAATCAGTGTTCGCGTCTTTTTATCTTAAGAATGTCCAGTCTCTTTACGAGAACTGCTACACTCTGGGACCATTCGTAGCAACGAGTGCAGTAGTGGGTGAGGGCTCAACCACTACAATTCCCTAATTCCATAACCTTTTTTAATCTTTCTCTTGAAATGTTTTATTATTGTTTTTGGGTTGTCCGGAAGGCCAAGAAGCCTTTCGCATCCTACTTGATTTGGCGGGTGGTCAAAGTCATTTCTTGAGAAGCGCCTAGATTAGAGGTTTTGATGAGGTCCTTTAGTATGGGTTGCAACCCTTCATACTTCAGCTCCTAGGAGTCGCTCAGCATCCTATGAGGATCGCGAGGCTCAGTAAGGAAGACGTACTTAAAAAGGCAGAGTAATTGTTCAAGTCGACTTCCTTACCAGGTACTTATTTATTTTATGTTTGTTATTTTGAATAACTGCTAAAATGAAATACAAAATACTTAGCTCATAATAATGTCAACATGTAATGCTGGTCTCTACCCACCCCCCTGGGTGTGAATCAGCTTATATGATCACCGGCTAAGTTTAATATTGAAAAATGTTATTTTTATTAATAAAATAAATTTTTGAATATACTTACCCGGTGATCATATATTAAAGGACCCTCACTTCCTCCCCAATAGAGACCCAGTGGGCCGAGGAGAAAATTGGTTCTGTGTTGACATGGAGTACTTGAGTACCTGCTCGACAGATGGCGCAGTTGATGTACACCCCCACCTGTATAGCGATCGCTGGCGTATTTTGTCCTTAGGTTTTTCTGTCGGGCAGCAGAGCTGACAGCTTATATGATCACCGGGTAAGTATATTCAAAAATTTATTTTATTAATAAAAATAACATTTTTTATTCCAGCTATGACCAAGCTGTGGAATGATCTTCCTAATAAGGTAGTTGAATCGGTAGAACTTAAAAAGTTCAAACTTGCAGCAAACATTTTTATGTTGAACAAGCTGACATAAGTCTCTTATTATAGTTTATATATGAAAGATCTGCTTTAATGTTGTTACTGTTCTTAGAATATTTTATTTTAATTGTTTATTACTTTCCATAAATTTTTTCCTTTCCTCTCGGGGCTATTTTTCCCAGTTGAAGCACTTGGGCTTATATCATCCTGCTTTTCCAACTAGGGTTGTAGCTTAGCTATAAATAATGATAATAATAATAATACTGAAAAAATTCTATTTGAATGACCCTGATATTGGGGACCTTAGAAGTTATCTTTAAAGCCCATGACAAGGAGGGCAGCTACATCCTGAAATTCTTGGAGCAGATGTTTATTAATTTGGTGATATTTTTAATATTTCAGAAAGGCAAGGCTTATATAAATTTAGTTGTAATTTTCTCTATATCTAATTGTATTGGCATCAATGACCTTTGTTGTTTTGAAAGACAACTTAAATTCAATCTATTTGAATATTTTACTTCTAAATATTTTTAGTGGTATATCTGTAAAATGTATTTAGAGGCATGTATGATAATGAAAAATATATCAACAGGTCTATATGGTATGTATGAAATTAATTAGTTAAACTTGTACATATACTAAATTTACTGTTACTGTCAATGACTTACAATGTTGTAACATCAGTTTGATAACCAATAAATCAATTGCAATGAATTTAGGGAACTAGTGTTTGTATAGACCGAGGGAATTTTGACCTTTTTTAGTGCTACAGTACTTGGTCTAAGGAGTTTTTTGTTTAGTGGTCTCTGAAAACTCCAACAAAAATGATTTTGCATTTTCATGTAAGGCATTTTTGTTAACTATTTGTTGAAGTTTCTGTATTGTTTGTTGCCTCCATAGCATTTTTGTGCTTTCTTAGGGGGAGGAGTCATTAGTATTTTCTATTGGCTTTGACTGCTATTACAGCAGGTAGTGCCTATATAACTTTTGTGTGTGTGCAAAATAAGCACATTGGGTATAACTCGGGGCCAGTTGTTAATTAGTAGCAAGACTAGCAACTTGGAACAAATCAACCCTTCTGTAAACTACATACACCTTAATTAAACTAGACCATAGCACTGTACTCTATCACCACAGAGATTTCTTGTCATTCAGACTAAGTATGTACGAGCGAGACTTCTCGAAAACTGCTTGATTTTGTGGTTTTATCAATATTTGCAAGACAGAATCTGTCTGCTGTTAAGAGGAGAATTTTGGCTAGTCTCTTTCCCACTCTTTGTCCTTAAGTTTGTTTTAAATTGTCCTGACTTTAATCTTAACACTAGAGCACCCTTGATAATAGCACCTATTTTGACAACCTTTTATGCTGCCTTTTATAGCAACCAAAACTCCTTGCTTGCTCGTACACTTCTGAGTCCAGTAGGAAGTCCGCATATGCATTAAACTTAGGGTTTTCACCTATAGAAGTCAACATGTTGATAGACACTGTTATGTATAATAACACAAGTGGTTCTACATATCACCTTTTACCTGTGACTTCTGGAAAATCTGCGTATGGCAATTCTGGTATGTTCAGTTTTGTTTAGAGGTTGATGGGTATATGTTGATTTCCCATTGTATATCATCAATTCTATCTCTTCTAGCATCAACAATTCTGATGTAAATAGCAACATTCTTGCTATAAAAGGCAGCAGCTCTGGAATTCAACAGCTCGTGTGAAAGCACTGCTTGTGAGTTTTCAGCGTAATCCTTGTTTTATATGAATTTATAGCATTAATAATTCACAATTTTTACATCTGTGATTGATATTGGATTCATGTGACTGGCTAGTTTCTGCAATATTTTTGGCACACATTGAGGAAGATTTGCTCATTATAAATTATAATTGATATTTTATTTGGAAAGGTTTATATAACTTTAAAAAATTTATGAAAGATTTTGTTCTGATTATTTTATGAGGTTTTGTCAATGTCTGTGCTCTTCCAAGTACTTTTTAGTTTCCTGTTCCTTACAACAAGCAGTATTTAGGAGGAGGAGGAATGAATTATCCATGCCTTCTTGTACTCGATAAGAATTTATTTCTCATATACAAGAAGAATTTATTTGATCTTGGAGAATGTGATTAAAACTGAAGAGAGGTGTTGCAAATTCTATACTGTTATCAGATGGATGAGCCTCGGTAACCCTTGAAAGCTAGATACTCTTCCAGGCTCCAGTGCTGGCCCAAAATAATTACGGTATCCAGTCCTATGTAGAAACTTCGATTTTTTTTTACAAATGTAAATATTTTTACTCTCCAACTAACTTGAAGGAACTTAAATCTAAATTTATCAATTTTTAGTGTTTAACTAGGCAACTTTATTTTTGAATTATACAATTTGCTAATAAATTTGAAAGACAAATCTTTTTTTATATGTAAAATACAAACTCAAATCTATGAATTCTAAGATTGATCATAGTTGACTGTAGTAGTTAAATTGTAAACCTGACTTTTGTTACGTTGTCATTAATCAAATTACTAAATCATGTATCCTATGCTTGTTTAACATTGCAAATATTTAGGGTTTACTCATTTTACTCGCCAATAATTGAAGAAAGCAGCTGTAACTAGATTATGAAAGTATGCCGCCACTTTTATGGCCTTGTAATTTTCGTGGTTTTGATGATGATATTGAGCTAGTAAATCAGTCTAGCTAAAGTGATTCTTACATGTGTTCTAAATTTGAAGGAATGGAATGAGATTTTATGTATTCAATTTCCTGTAATTTCAGCTGGGTTATTTTTCAATTTTGTAAGCATAAAGTCCCACCATTGCCTGATCTGGAGGAAGTTTTTATGACCAACTAATTCTCATGTCCAGCTAATGTCAATATTGTTTCTGGACACTACATTTTGTCATTCAACTTTGACTAAAACTTAAATGACCTACAATTTTTCTTCGGTACGTATATAAAAAAATAAATCTCATCAAACTTATTTTTTCAGGATGCCAAACAAGTAAAGCAGTCCTAAACAGCAGTGTATTGGCACTGTCAAGCTTCATCATAACGGTTGTATTTAAAAGACTGATTTACAATTCTGCCAATTTATTGGTAAGTTAAGTGAATTTTACTCAAGTTCTAGGGCTTCGATTGAAAGAAATTAAAATACCTCCAGAATTTTATGAGTAAATTTACTGAAACTACCTCAATGATTAGTATTTTTCAGACATTAAACATAACCAAGGTGAAAATGAGAGACAAAACTCAGAATTAAATTTATTTGGATTTTTACAATTACTATTGAAATAATAAACATTAAATTACATATTTGCATCCAATTATATTTTTCTCTTCCAGGTAATATTTGCCTCATCTGTGAATGGACTACTGATTAAGGAAGAACTTTGTATTTCAAATCATCGAACTCTACCTAGGAGATAATAAACAAGGAAATATTGCACCATCACCTGACCGACCGAGAAGGCAGCACACTACCATAGATAGAAGGATCTAAGGCAGCAGCTCACTAGCTGAGTTCCACGAAGCAAGTGACTTTGAAGCAACTGTGAAGTCTGTTAAAAAATCATATAGTTTGTTAAGGAAGGATGAATTGATTGAAATTAAGCCATACCAAATATAGTGATGGTGAGTTTGAGAAGAAACTTGCCTTTACACATGTGAGAAAGATGAATAGACACTGGTACTGTGTATAAGAGGGTCTCCGTCTGATATCCACATGTTTTACTAACACCAGAGTAATTAATGTCTGAAATTTGTCAACCCACTGTGATGATGGACACATTAGTATTTTCCTCTTGGATTGGTGGTGGTATTTCTGGTATTCTTCAGTGGCAATATTCAACTGTGTCCTGTTGCTTGTTTTTTGATTTTCTATTCTTCTAATGCACATCTTTATTGTTATATGAATTTTCTTGGTCTCTCAGTAGGGCCCTGCATGAACAAAATATTGCAATCAAAGTGCAACAGGTTCTAAATCTTTTAATATTTAACTTCTTTTGGTAAAAATGTTTAAGTCCCTCAAATCATCAATTTTCTTGAAGAGAACCTCTTAGTTGAACCACCATATAATTTAGAGCTTTCACCATATAATTTGGAACTATCACCACTTCTCTTGGTTTTCTTCCTCATAGTTGAACCTCCCACATGATTTGGAGTTGTCGCCATCTCTCTTGGTCTCTTCCTTTAAGTTGAACCACCACATGATCTGAGGTTGTCGCCAGTTCTCTTGGTCTCATCCTGTAAAACCACCATGATTTGAAGCTCGAGCTGTTGCCATTTCTCTTGGTCTCTTTCTCTTCATTGAATTAATACATGATGAGTGATGTGGGGCTGTGAATTTATCTTGAAAAACTTTGGTTTGTAGTATTCTGAAAATAAATGAGAATGTAAAGTTATTGGACAACTGACTTGAATATTCAAAATTTATAGATATTCCTGATTAAAGACATAGCTGGTACTGGCGAGTTTTTCTTAAGAATTCCTCAAGAAATGCCAATGTTATTAACATTTCAAAGTGAAACGAAGTGTACTACATTGAAGCATACAGATGATAATCATTCATAAATTGAGTTCAACATTATTACACAAAGAACCATGGAAGCTAAAAAATATACAGTCATCTAAGCAAATCCCTAAGAATAATAAGTATAGTGAAATTACAAAAGTAAGACCCCCAATTGTACCTATCCAAAAAGTCATCATTCATCTAGTACAAGGAAAAAAAAAATATTCTGGAGGATTAACACTGAATATGGTAGAGGAAATGTCTACAAAACTATGAGAAAAATATAAATTTTATCCAAATGCAATAATAGTGAATTTTACCCAAAAGCAACTATCTTTAAACAATGCAAAAATACTGCTTCACCAAATTAAAATTGCTATTCCTGACATATTGAGAGATTAAACTGTCATATGACACTGTGAAGTGTTGGGGAACTAGTTTGAAGTGCAAAGTATATATAACTTCTTTGCAAGGTATAAAACTTAACATGTCAAATACTTAAATTATGCAACAAGAATATCTAAATGGATCACCTAACTCCCTATCCTACCCAACTCTGTGCTAGTACAAATAATCAGCTCTAGACACACTAAGACAAGAAAAGCCTAAAACTAATGCTGAATTCATAAACGTTATCATAGTTGTATTACTAAGACCAATGCTTCCTGACAACAGAAAGTCAACATAGCCAATAATATAATCCCAGTGACTTTCTTTACATAACTATATAATTAACCCTATTGCATACTAATTTTTAATGTATAAAGAATCATCAGACTGTATTTATAGACCCCAAAGGAACATTTTCTCTACAAAATTAATAAACCACACATGAAACAAGAAGATTAATCTTAAACATGAAATTGACTTTCTTCAGTGATCAATTGTAATGAAAAATAACTTTCTTGCCCTATAGTATTTAAGAAAATTTGCTAATTTGAAATTATTACCAGGTTCTAGGTCTTTACTGTTTCATAATATTGCAGTTGGATCTCCCTTTTAGTAAGCCTTTAATGGTCTGTTAGGAAATTCCTTACATTATTTTCCCTTACATTATTTTCCCTTACATTATTTTCCTGAATATTAATCTTTTCCCATAGATGTTTTTTTGATTTCATATTGAATAAACAATTTATTAATACTTACTTAGCACTACACCCTTCAATCAGTCTTCAGTGGTTCCAATTTGTTTATTCTTCAATCGATTAAAATGTTTTGTCAAACCATGTTTTCTCTGTATACCCAACACGTATCTGTGAAAAATAATAATTAGTAGAAGGATATTGTACTGTTAAATCTAGTATAACAATCCTAATACAGTGCCTATAAAATATAAAAATTAGTGGATGGATACTGCACTGTTGAATATAGCATTATATATCTTAACATCCAATCTACAGAGCTATGTACAGTGTGTCCATGTACTGAACTTACTGTACTGTACAATATATTGCCCTTTCTCACTTTTTTTTTTACTGTAGCCAACTAAAAAAACTGTAGTTTGCATTGTAACCCAATATACTAGTGTATATAAACACTGAGTTCCTTTTTTACTACTAATGGACAAATTTTATCTATATTTGCTTTGGTCAATACCTATTAAAATGCATTACACTACAGTGTATATTTGCATGGATAGAAACTCTGCATACGATAGTGTATACTGTTAGAAAAAACAATAGTTTAATACTAAGTGAAGTTAATAGTTTTTTTTATGCACTTGCTTGTTTGCAAGTACAGTTAACTATTAAAATTGTGAACACTGGTTCTACCAATTCTCCATGCATATCAGGTCCATTGTTGAATAGACCTTTTACCTGGATTGAAAATTCCTCCTTTAAACCTTAATTCATAAATTTTAATTTCAAAATTAGAATTGTAAAACAAGAAATACAATCAACTCAATTCTCCTCTTCAACTCTTCGAGTAAAAAGTGACTTCATTACAGTATAAGAATACATTGCTACTAAAAACGTTATTATTATTATTATCATTATCATTATTATTATTACTACTACTAGCCAAGCTACAACCATAACTGGAAAAGCAAGATGCTATAAGCCCAAGGGCTCCAACAGGGAAATATAGCCCAGTGAGGAAAGGAAATAAGGGAATAAATAAACGACGATAAAAAATTAACAATAAATTATTCTTAAAACAGTAATAACATCAAAACAGATATGTCATATATAAACTATAAAAAGACTTATGTCAGCCTGATCAACGTAAAAACATTTGCTGTAACTTTAAACTTTTGAAGTTCTACTGATTCAACTACCCGATTAGGAAGATCATTCCACAACTTGGTCACAGCTAGAATAAAACTTCTAGAATACTGTGTAGTATTGAGCATCATGATGGAGAAGGCCTGGCTATAAGAATTATCTGCATGCCTAGTATTACGAACAGGATAGAATTGTCCAGGAAGATCCGAGTGTAAAGGATGGTCAGAATTATGAAAAATACTATGCAACATGCCTAATGAACTAATTGAACGACTGTGTCAAAGATCAATATCTAGATCAGGAATAAGAAATTCAATAGACCGTAAGTTTCTGTCCAACAAATTAAGAGGAGAATCAGCAGCTGAAGACCAGACAGGAGAACAATACTCAAAACAAAGTAGAGTAAAAGAATTAAAACACTTCTTCAGAATAGATTAATCACCAAAAATCTTAGAAATTTTCTCAATAAGCCAATTTTTTGTGCAATTGAAGAAGACACACCTAATGTGTTTCCCAAAAGTAAATTTGCTGTCAAGAATCACACCTAAAATTTTAATAGTCATACAAACTTCAAGACAACAATTCTCTGCAATTATTAAAGATTCGATAATGATGCCTAAAAAAAGACTCATCCACTCCCAATTGTTTGAATTTGATAACAAGGGCCTCGTGATTAACACGGTCAAAAGTAGCACTAAAATCACGGCCAATCACACAAACTTCCCTGACCACAATAAAGGGATTTCTGTACAGCATTGGAGATTGCAAAAAGGACATCACATGCTCCAAGGCCCTCACGAAAGCCAAATTGCAAACAAAGGAACAGACAATTACCCTCGGCAGACATCTTTAGACATTTTGCCAAAAAACATTCAAAATCTTTGGATAATATGGGAGTTAAGGAAAATAGGCAGTAATCAGTTGGACCTGAGCTACCACAAACACATTTACTTGATGTAATAACAATTATTTCTCTAACAAGTGCTAAAGGGACCTCTTCTTGCTAACTTGTGGAAAATAACATAACTTACGAGCTAAGAAATATGCAGTCTTTATATAAAAATAAATAACAACAACATTTGGTCTACACCTCCATAAGCATCAAGAAAGATTTACTTTCACAATAACAAAAATGTAAACTAGTTACTTTAGCCTGAGGAAAACAGGAATGAGGAAAATAAGGTTCCTCATTACTCTGCTTACTGTCAAACACATCAGGCAAAAATGGGTTACCTTTTCCTTTTGAGAGAGAGTGACAGCCATCTGGTTCAAGTAAAGGAGGAACTGTTACTTCTACACCAAATAGAACAGACTTAAGGGTAGCCCACCATTTATGTTCCTGAGTTGTACCAGAACCGGTTTCTTTTATGGTTAAATTGTAATAATTTTCAGTTGAGTTGAAGCATAAACTCAGAGAAAAAGCTCTTAGTCAAGTATAGTTATTCCAGGTTAAATATGATCTGTTACCTTTCAAAGATGTTAGGTCCCCTGCTTCTCCAAATAAGCATGTCTACAATCATCATTGAACCAGGGTTTGTCTTTCACTCTGTACTTTAGCACATGAGAAGAGATATGCCTATCAATTATGTTGACTAGATTCTCATTCTCATTCAAAAGAACAACAGGCACAAATCTAGTATACAATTGTGACAAATTCAAGTTTAAAAGAAAAACACTCAAAATGGCATTCCAGTATGCTTGAGTTTTTACATAAATATGATATTTTGATTATAAAATAAATTTTTGAATATACTTACCCGGTGAATATATAATAGCTGACGTCTCCGACGGCTCGACAGAATTCAAAAACTCGCGAGCGATCGCCATGAAGGTAGCGGGTGTGCCCACCAGCGCCGACTATCGGCCAGATACCGCATATACATGTAAACAGCTCCAGTTCTTCTCATCCCGCTGGGTCTCTATCGGGGAGGAAGGGGGGGCCTTTAATTTATATATTCACCGGGTAAGTATATTCAAAAATTTATTTTATAATCAAAATATCATTTTTAAATATTAAACTTAGCCGGTGAATATATAATAGCTGATTCACACCCATGGTGGTGGGTAGAGACCAGTATTAATACAGTTTACGGCGTATATGCTTAGAGTTTTTGACAGTTATATCATAACAAAACCCAAATAAATATAGGTACCTGGTAAGGAAGCTGACTCTAACGATTACTCTGCCTTGTTAGTCCGCTTTCCTCACGAAGCCCAGCCATCCTCTTAGGATGCTGAAAGACTCCCAGGAGCTGAAGTATCTAGGGCGACAACCCATACAACAGGACCTCATCAAAACCCTTGATCTGGGCGCTCTCAAGAAATGACATTTGACCACCCGCCAAATCAAAAAGGATGCGAAAGGCTTCTTAGCCTTCCGTACAACCCAATTAAAAACATTTCAAGAGAAGATTAAAAGGATATTGGAATTAAGGGAATGTAGTGGTAGAACCCTTACCCACTACTGCACTCGCTGCAACGAATGGACCCAGTGTGTAGCAGTCCTCATAAAGAGTCTGGACATCTTTTAAGTAAAATGACGCGAATACCGACTTGCTTCTCCAAATGGTCGCGTCCATAATACTTCGCAGAGATCTGTTTTGCTTAAAGGCCACAGAAGTTGTTATAGTTCTTACTTCGTGCGTCTTAACCTTAAGCAAGCAACGATCTTTTTCACTCAAGTGAGAATGAGCCTCTCAGATTAAAAATCTAATAAAATATGACAAAGCATTCTTTGACATAGGCAATGAAGGCTTCTTAACTGAGCACCACAAAGCCTCAGATCCACCTCGTAAGGATTTAGTCCGAGCTAAATAAAACTTCAGAGCTCTAACTGGACACAGCACTCTTTCAAGCTCGTTGCCTACGATCTCTGACAGCCAAGGTATATCAAATGACTTAGGCCAAGGACGAGAAGGCAGTTCATTTTTGGCCAAGAAAACCAAGCTGAAGTGAACATGTGGCTTTATCTGTAGAAAAGCCGATGTTCCTACTGAAGGCATGGATCTCACTGACCCTTTTAGCCGAAGCCAAGCACACTAAGAAAAGCGTCTTGAGGGTGAGATCCTTCAGGGAGGCTGAATGTAATGGCTCAAACCTGTCGGACATTAGGAACCTTAGGACCACGTCTAAGTTCCATCCAGGAGTTGCCATACGACGCTCCTTAGAGGTCTCGAAGGACTTAAGGAGATCTTGGAGATCTTGATTATTGGACAGATCTAAGCCTCTATGTCTGAACACAGACGCCAACATGCTCCTGTAGCCCTTAATAGTGGGCGCTGAGAGGGAGCAAACATTTCTCAGATGTAGGAGAAAGTCTGCAATTTGGGCTACAGAGGTACTGGAAGAGGAAATGGATGATGACTTGCACCAGTCTCTAAAGACTTCCCACTTCGACTGATAGACCTTGATGGTAGATGCTCTCCTAGCTCTCGCAATCGTTCTGGCTGCCCCCTTCGAAAATCCTCTAGCTCTTGAGAGTCTTTCGATAGTCTGAAGGCAGTCAGACGAAGCGCGGGGAGGCTTTGATGAAGACTCCTTACGTGGCTGCCGTAAGAGATCCATCCTTAAAGGTAGACTCCTTGGAACGTCTACCAGCCATTGAAGTACCTCTGTTACTCACTCTCTCGCGGGCCAGAGTGGAGCAACCAATGTCAACCTGGTCCCTTCGTGAGAGGTGAACTTCTGCAGCTCCTTGTCTAGGATCTTGAAAGGTGGAAAGGCATAAACGTCCAGGTGAGACCAGTCCAGCAGTTAAGCGTCTATGTGAGCTGCCTCTGGATCTGGAACTGGAAAGAAGTAAGTCGAGAGCCTCTTTGTCAGAGAGAGTAGCAAAAAGATCTATGGTGGGTAGACCCCATGTCATCCATAGCTTCTCGCACACAATCTTATGCAACGTCCACTCCATGGAGAAGACTTGTCCTCTTCTGCTGAGGCCGTCCGCCAAGACATTCATTTCTGCACAGATCTCGCCAAAGGAGAGATGTTACTGCCTTAAAAGGAGTTCCTTCTGATCCGTGGATCAAAGAACCGAGCCTTCCAGACTGTCCAGTGGAGCTCCCTAACCCAAATCCGCTGCATCTGAAAACAACACATGGTTTGGGTTCTTGATCGCAAGAGAAAGACCTTCTCGAAGTCTGATGTTGCTGTCCCACCAAGTCAGACATGTCTAGACTGAGTTGGAGATTGGGAAAGAGATACTCACTAAGCCCTTCTCCTTGTTCCAATGTTTAGGTGAAATAGGAAAGGGCATAGGTTGAGTCTCCCCAGAGAGATAAACTACTCCAGCGATGAAAGAGTTCCCACGAGGCTAGTTCAAACTCTTACAGAGCAACTGTTTTTCTCTTGCAAGTGAAGGACTTTTAACAGAGCTTGTTCCATTCTTGCGGGAGACGAAAAGGGTCGAAAAATCAGACACTGTATCTCCATTCCCAAAAAAAGAATAGTCTGGGATGGGATACTGTAAGTTACGACTTCTCTACGTTCACTATGAGACCTAGCTCCTTGGTTAGGTCTAATGTCCATTAGAGGCTCTCCAGACAGCGATATAATGACGAACTCCCTGATTAGCCAGTCGTCAAAATAAAGGGAGGCTCTGAATCCTCAAAAAATGTAGAAAGCTTGCTACATTTTGCAAGGGCCTTGTAAAAAACAAGAGGAGCAGGAATGAGGTCGGAGTACAGTGCTCGACAGTGGTACATTACTTTCCCGTCCACAAACCTCAGATGTAGTTGAAAGTTTGGATGAATCGGGATGTGGAAGTATGCATCCTGAAGGTCGAGAGAGACCATCCAGTCGCCTTCCCTTAATGCTGTCAAGACAGCTTGGTAGACTTCATCGTGAAGTTTGTCTTGACAATGAACACATAGAGCGCACTTGCATCTTACGTACTCCTGCAGTGAACGTGGCTGCCAGATCATTGGAGCCATCCCTGATAGTCTTGTTCCTGCAGAGAACGTGGCTGTCAGATCATTGGAGCCATCCCTGATAGCCTTGTTTATGCATGACATAATTGTACAGCAAAACTTCAAACGCTCGAAAAACTCCTAACAGGAGATGGTCTAGCTCTGAAGCCGACCATAAAATCTTGGAGCGTCTCATGGCCAGGCGCCAGGGAGAGTCTATGAGGCTTGAGAAGTCTATCTGGGCAGAGGCAGGAACTCCCAAGCCGAGAACTTCTCCCGTGTCATACCAGACGCTCGCTCTATAAGCCAGTTTAAAAGGGGGGAAAGCAAAGGCTGTCTCCCCCAAACTCCTCCTGGTGATCAACCAGTCGCCTAGCAAACGTAAAGCTCTCTTAGAAGAGCGAGAGAGCACTAGCTTAGAAAACAACGGCTTCGAAGTAGCTAGGCCTAGTGTAAACTCTGACGTTTAGGCGAACGAGGAGCAGCAGTTACAAAATGGTCCGGACAAAGATCCTTAAAAATCAGCATGATTTATTTAAAGTCCATAGAGGGCTGAGCAGCTTTAGGCTCCTCTCCGTCTGACAGAGTCCCCAAGGGAATATCAGTAGGAGGGGGATCAGCGACTTCCTCATCTGAAGGAACCTCGTCCGACAATTGCCGAGTCTCAAGCAAGGGAGAGACCTGCCGTGGTGGCAATGCTTGTCAAGCAGAGTCCACACGCAAAGGAGCATCAGTAGCAGTCAAGGACGCTACGTCATGTAACTGCTTAAAGGACTGACCAGCAACAACAATAGGTGCGGGAGGACGCTCGACGTCAAGTCGAGACTGCCTTGACTGCCTAGATAGAGCAGTTAAAACAACTCTTGACTGCGGTGCTTGACGTTCAACGTCAAAACAAGGCAACTGAGCTGGTTGGCGAACGTCCTGAACGTCAACACGAGACTGCGGCAGCGGCTGAACGTCAACACGAGGCTGCGGCAGCAGCTGAAAGTCAACACGGGACTGCAGCGAGTAAGGATCCAAGTCACGTGACTGACGTGACAAACTACCGACATCACGTTTCATAACGTCAAACGGACGAGTAAATGCTCATTTGGGCGGCTGACAGCCTGAGTCTCGTTTAGTGTAACGGCGACTCAAAAGCGAAGGTTCATCGTGAACCTGCTCAACGTCATACTTCTCCATAAGGGAGGCAAGCTTAGTCTGCATGTCCTGCAGGACAACCCATTTAGGATCAACAGGAGTCGGGACGGGCCGAGACGACGGTAACGTCTGTGTTGGCAAAACATTGCCTTTACCGCGACCCTCGGACCCCGTGTTACGCTTGCGTTTAATATGCGAACCGTCTTCCGACGACTGCAAAGGGTCAGAGCTGTCCCAATGGCTACAGCCAGGATGCTGGACCTGTCCTGAATGGACTGACTTCCGCTTTAAGGGTCTAGAAACTTTGCTCCAAGATTTCTTTTGCGAGAAGCCTTCGGATGACGAGGAGAAAAACAGCCTCGCTCGTCTTATGGTAGGGGCGATCTTGCTAGACACGCCCGATACCATAGAGGGAACGTTTGTTCGTTGGTTAAAGCCTCTCGTCCCCATAAGTCCTACGACATTACTTCTCCCTGGTAGCATGGGAGCCTGAAAGAGGTATCGGACTAGGTGAACGACAAGCACGAACAGACGAACCCTCGGTCGCAACACTAAAAAACACTTAGCGCTATTATCACTTTATCACTACGATTTTCTGTTTTTGCACTTACTTCACTGAAATCGTATTTTTCAATAATTTCACATTAGGCATGAATAAAACTGATTTCTACCTGAAGCACGCAATTCTCTACATCAAAAGGTTATAATTGCGAAATAAGTCGTATAATGTAAGCACATTAATACAAGCAAAAATCAGTAAACATATAAATCGAATAAAACGGAAATATATAAAGTTAAAAGGATCAGTGACTGGGGAGGAGACTAAACACTAGTTCATTAAAAACTACGTTTTCAATCTCTCACCGTACAGTGCCTTGGGACGAGAATAAAAACTAAAAACGTTTTATCCTTTCTCCCCGTACAGAGACTTGGGACGAGAGTAAAAAAAAAAAAAATATTCATTTAATAACTCTTACAGAGCAAATGATTTAAACTTAACGAAAATAAAAGTTGAATGGGCTCAACGTTGTTTAACTTCGGTTTCCAAGTTAGGACCGCCTACTCTCGGACTAGGGGAGGAATAGGTAAGGCCGCATATAAACAAAACATTAAAATTTATATTGATGTTTAGTATAAATGGAAAGCTAATCGAAGAGGCCTAATAAAGGCGGGTGAGATATAAAATATATAGAGGAAAATCTATAATTAACAACAACAATTTATAACGTGATAAGATAATTGCTAAAAGCCTAAAACACACTTCCGTACACTAAGGGAAGGGTCGGCCATTTTTACTCTATGGAAAAAAACCAGAGATAAAAGCAAGGGCAAAACACTTTTACTCTCCTTTCAAAAGCATTTCTTTTGAGGATAGTATTGAATAATCCAACACGGCGAAAGCAATAAAACCAAAACCAAGTATTTCACCAATTCGGTAGAAAACTCGAGGTCATAATAGCGAATGGAATCGACTTGTCGATGAAACCGACAGAGAAGAACTGGAGCTGTTTACATGTATATGCGGTATCTGGCCGATAGTCGGCGCTGGTGGGCACACCTGCTACCTTCATGGCGATCGCTCGCGAGTTTTTGAATTCTGTCGAGCCGTCGGAGACGTCAGCTATTATATATTCACCGGAGCCGTCGGAGACGTCAGCTATTATATATTCACCGGCTAAGTTTAATATTTAAAACTTGCACGGTTATGATACATCAGGGGCAGGCTGCTCAGCCTTCTCTACTAATAAAATTAAGACATGATCAGATGTCCAATCAGGAGAACCAACCAGGGGAGTCTATGTATAGTAGGTCCAAGCAGTTACCAGACCTGTAAGAAGCTTCACTTATGATTTGCTCTCAACCTGATTCAGAGGCAAAGTCCAAAGCTCTTAAGCCATGGTGATCAGTCAGAGAAACAGAATTTACCCACTACCAATGGTGAGCATTGAAATGACAAACAAAAACAAAAGGAGGCCTTTCTATCGTCATCTTATATATCTTAGCCATACAGTAATGGTAAGAAAACAATCAAAGGTAGAAGAGTCCTGGATTCCTGTAGATTGAACACAAATAGAAGTTATACCTGCCACAAACTTTCATTACCCACATCTCATGACATCCACATTCATAGCATGATTTGGTGAAGCAGGGTACTCTGTCCTAACATACATTGCCATTCTCCTTGCCCTAGGAATGGCATCTCATTTCAAAACTATTGGCTTCTTAAAACCAGTAATAAAAAGCTCATTTGAGAAAGAATATGATATTGTCAGGACAAGACTATAAGGTCTTGAATATTGGCATGAAGCCCATGAATATCACTAGGGCCCAGGGGGCTTATGGAATGACACTGTGGTCAAGGCTTTGTGCACCTTGAGCAGGACCATCTAGGTGTCGTCCATCACCCGAAGAGGAGGTGATATTTTCAAGAAATTTTTTTTTGCAACTATGACTGGCCTTCCTGGACTTTCACAACGACGACAACTTTTTTATATTACTGTATTAAAAGAAGCGTCAGAATCAGAGCTGGAAGAGATAAAGGAGTGACGTTGCTTCTTTGCACCAACTTTCTCTTCAGGGTCTGAAAGCAGAAAAGAGTTCCAGGTGACTATCGACAACAAAGGTCTCCCAAGGGGAGAAACAAAATGGGTTGCTCCAACAGGAACCCCAAAACTGGGGAACACTGTCACAGGGGGGAAGTAAGAGGCACACTCACTGGTACTTGACTCAGACACAGGGACTGGGATCCCAGGCACAACTAAGGAGGGAGGCAAGGGCCCTGTGGTGTGCAATGATGCAATTAGCACATGTGACATTTCAACAATGCACAGGTATCAACAGCCTCAGCTCTTTTTTATGCCCAGCTTTAGGTTTCAGCACATGGGGTTGACTGCTAAGTCATGACCTCTACAAAGCCCTGAATAAGTGCTGGTAATACCACCGACTGGTTGCAGCACCACCCTTTCCCCACATTTACGAAACTGAATGTCAATGATCAGCTTCATGAATCGAAACTCATCCACTTTCTGAAAATCAAGAAAAAAATGAAGGCCTTCAGTAGGTACAACAGTACATCCATACTCATTGCTGCTGAAGGTATAAGTTGACTACTGTACTTCAAAAACAAATTCAACAGCCATTCCAGCTTGTGCTACAGCCAGTCCCTATTTTAAGGACAAAAGGGTTGACTTGGTAGAGGTACAAATAATATCAGGAAACATTTAGATGAACTGGGGGGGTGGGGGGGGGGATGTATTCACCGGTTTGAGATCCCTCTTGCCCATCACAAGACTTCAACACAAATTAAGCTCCATTTTGACTCAAATATGAATCATGCAATTTGTATTAGTGTACTATTTTCAAATTTACAGAAGGCACATACAGTACTGTACCGCTTCATTATGGCATTTCTTGATTAAACAGCCAAATCTTTAGCATAAATTGCATACAGTACAGTACCTCCTTATTATGGCATTTCTAGATTAAATAGAATGGCCAAACCGTTGAACATTAATTGCATTAGTTTCTGTACAAGTGTATATACAGTACTTGTTTACCCTCAACACCTAAATGTTTACAATTCTGATCCTTGAACCAAGAAGCACTTCACAGAGGCCCTGGTATATCTGTTGTAACATGCATTACTTTAACCACTAAAAATTTCATTAATATTTCTTTTAAGTGAGAAACCTTTACTGTTCCATATAGTTGAAGTAGTTGAAATAGTCTTGTTTCGTGCCAGGATTTCTTTTGACATTTCGAAATTCAATTCACTACTCTTTATTGATTACTCTCTATGGGTGCTTCAACCAGCCTTTAATAATTTGCTTTCTGGGCTCAATCCCTGTGCCGCCCAGTGAAATGCTCCTTATGCACCATTTCAAAGGAATATAACTGCTAATATTACCAGAGAAAAAATGTAAAGGAATGCTAGGTTGAACTAGCTCGCTCACCTAATGGTGTCGGTATAGACTGGGGCGAAATACCAGAGGTCTCGTACCATTTAGACTTCTCCTCTTCGAAATCCCTCAATAGTGAGGTGCAGTGCAACCTCCACTGCCTCGCAGACCAGTACTACTAACTCAACCCACGCTTGCCCATCACTCCTTTCAAGCACCTGATTCATATAAGTCCAACGTATTTTTTCTCGTGTTTTCCATTGGATTTATCATCAACTTTCTCTCGATGGCCGATTCCCAAGATACCCCATCGAAGTTAAGTACTTTATCCATGAGTTTTAGCGAGATTGGGCAGTGTAAACTTTGTTTTTATTATTGAGAAGTGTTTATATATGAGCGGCATCCCCGTTCTTACTTTCGCCTCTGCCCTTTGTCTCGTTAGTTCGTCCGTCATTAATATTCGTTCGAACCTTTAGGAGTTTTTTCCTTATATTCATATAGGACACCGACTTTATGCTTTCATATAGCATTTATTTTATGTTATCCTATGATATCGGTGTTAGCGTTTCATCAGGAGTAGGTTATGTTGGTATGCCTGCATTCGTGCATGTTGGTGGATAGCGTCACCATTGAGGGTAAGGTGGTAAGTGAGGCAGGTGGGTCTGGCGCTAAGACCTCTCTTCTTAGCCCCTCTTTTTCTTCAACTTCTAATAATTCTTCCTTTCTTGGTTTTGAAGGGAACCGCGAATCCTCCCCGAGATCGCTCTCGGTTCCTCCCAAGGTCAAATCCCAGAAGAGACCTTTAGTGAGGACTCGTAAGAATCCTACACTACCTGGATCATCGAAGCCCAAGAAGGCTCCCCTCCCCGGAGCTCCTAGTGGCTCGACTGGCACTGCCCCTATGTCTCAGGACCCGGGAGTGCAGTCATCCCCCTTAATTACCACGACCAACTTCGACCCGGTGGCCCTCACGAATATGATGACGAGGGTCGTTACAGAGCAGATTAGTTCTATACTTTCTGCCGTCACCAGAAGACTAGATACCCTGGAAGGTGGACTGCCTCAACAACAGCAGTTCCTCATCCCGGACGCCTCAAAACTTCCACCCTTCACGAAGAACAACCCGTGGAAAATGGCGCTCCACTGTCCTTTCACGGATGGAATGTTGACCATCGAGGGTTTTGGGACCAGGCCCATTGAAGATTTTGAGTTCTTCCCTCCCGGCCTTCAATTTCCTTTCCCCGGCTTACGGAAGAGGCTCTTGTCCGGCTAGATAAGGTCCCTAAAGAGACCGTTATCTTTCCGAAGGAACAGGCTCAGTCTGTTTGGGTTAGAACCTTAAATGAGTGGGGTTGTACAAACACCATGCTGACCCCCCACAAGAGTACTTACACCATGTTTCTTGTGGACGAACAGACCCCCACTCCTTGCGTCACCAAAATGGTTGAATTAGCCCTTCAGGCAGTGACCGAAGATAAGCCTTTGCCACAACTCCGGGAGACAGATCCTACATCTCTGCTGTTCCCATCAGATAATGAATGTTGGCTTAACATTCAATCGACATTCACTTCTGGTAAGCTATCCGCTGACTGTGCATCGACGCAATTCAGTGAACGCCTCCCAAGACTACCTGAAACCTTAATCCGACTCGAGTTCGAGTCCCGGTCTAGGTTTAGCCGGAGCCTCAACGTCTCGACTATGGCGGAGATGTTTTCTCTTACCTATGACGAGGAACACTCCTTTAAAGTTATGACTAAAGCCACCCTGCAATCTTTGTTAGAAGATTGCTACGACTTCTTGGTGGCCAAAAGACGTTGCCGTAGGCATGTCTTATCTGAAGCTACTATCCGCCATGAGCCAAATAAGCTCATTAAAGCCTCTGCTTGGGGTCCGGACCTATTCCCGGAGGACATGGTCAACTCGGTATTGAGCGAAGCTGCCAGAGTGAACCAGAGCCTCAAAGTCCGTTGGGGTCTCACTCCCAAACGGAAGTTCGAACAATCGAGCATTCACTCCCGGGGCAGAAAGAGGCTACGCCCTTATAGCTCTACTCAATTCCGCCAACCTCTTCAAGTAGTCCAGTCGGCCCCGGTCTCTCAGGGCATCCAACCCTCTACCTCCAAGTCTCAGCCCCAAGTGAAGTATGTCCTCGTCCCTGAAAGCCAAGTGGCCTCGAACTCGTTTACAGTACCTCTCCTGTTTATAACCCGGTCTATGAGTCCCGGTTTTCCTCCCAAGGATACCAACGAGGCAGGGGCCCCGGTTCGAGGGGTTCTTTTCAGAACAGAAGCAAAGGGAGATATTTCTCCCATGGAAAAGGGTCACGTGGTGGCCGAGGCGGTAAAACCTCCAACTACTGACGGTCTTCAGGTAGGAGGGAGACTTAATGTGTTCCGGAGTCGCTGGAAATTCAGTCCTTGGGCCTTCAGCATAATCTCCAAGGGCCTGGGGTGGAGTTGGATAGAAGGGCCTCCTCCACCGAACAAATTCCATCAACCCTCGACACCGGACCTACTTCTGTTTACCCAAGATCTTCTTCACAAGAACGCGATCAAGGAAACGAAATATCTGAAGTTTCAAGGTCGCTTATTCAGCGTTCCGAAGAAAGACTCCGACAGCCGAAGGGTCATCCTCGATCTGTCTCGACTAAACTTGTCCATTCAATGCGACAGGTTTCACATGCTTACCGTCTCGCAGGTGCGAACCTTGCTTCCCCGTGGGGCCGTCACCACCTCCATCGATCTTACCGATGCTTACTATCACGTTCCAATAGCGAGACACTTCCACCCATTCCTAGGATTCAGACTGGACGACAAGGCTTACACGTTCAAAGTGATGCCTTTCGGGCTCAACATCGCGCCCAGAATCTTCACGAAACTGACGGAATCGGTCGTTCAGGAACTCCGATCCCACGGAATCCAAGTCGTCGCATACCTGGACGATTGGCTAATTTGGTCAGACAACGTCGAGGATTGTCTCAAGGCAACAAACAAGGTGATCCAATATCTTCAGTTTCTGGGATTCCAAATAAACTTCGGAAAGTCTCGTCTGACACCAGAGACCAAATTTCAGTGGCTGGGATTACGGTGGGACCTACGTTCTCACACTCTATGTCTCCCCAGGTCCAAGAGGATAGATTGCGAAAAATACCAAACGCTTTCTCGGGGAAAAGATAACTTCCAGAAGGAACCAGGAGAGGATTCTAGGGTCCCTACAATTCGCTTCAGTGACAGACCTCCTTCTGAAAGCGAAACTGAAAGACATCAACCGAGTTTGGCGCTCCAGAGCGAACAACAAACGTCGGGACAAGAAGACACGCCTTCCTCCCATTCTTCGGAAGAGGCTTCTCCCATGGACAACCGCCAAGAGCCTATCAAAGTCGGTTCTGTTGCAGTACCCCCCTCCAAGGATAGTCATCCACACGGATGCCTCCCTATTAGGTTGGGGAGGCTACTCCCAACACAGGAAGGTTCAGGGCCTTTGGTCCACAATGTTCCAACAATTTCACATAAACGTCCTGGAGGCCATGGCTGTCTTACTAACCTTGAAACGTCTTTCCCCGGCCAAGAAACAACATCTGAGGATAGTCCTCGACAACGAAGTCATAGTCCGTTGTCTAAACACGGGGCTCCAAGTCGGGTCCCATCAATCACGTGATGGTGGCAATCTTCTCCCTGGCGGCCTCAAACCAATGGCACCTATCCGCCGTCCATCTGGCTGGAGTTCGGAACGTTGTGGCAGACGCACTCTCCAGGACGGTACCGTTGGAGTCAGAATGGTCACTAGATCGCAAATCCTTTCAATGGATCCTCTTCCAAGTGCCGGATCTCCAGGTAGACCTCTTCGCGACGGAATCCAACCACAAGCTGAAATGTTATGTGGCCCCCAACCTGGACCCTCGGGCTTACGCCACGGATGCCATGTCTCTCGACTGGAACGCCTGGGAAAGGATTTACCTTTTCCCACCGGTGAACCTACTGATGAAAGTGCTGGACAAACTTCGAACCTTCAAAGGTCAAGTAGCCCTGGTGGCCCCCAATTGGCCCAAGAGCAATTGGTTTCCTCTTTTACTGGAGCTGAATCTCCACCCTCACCAGATTCCCAACCCGACTTTGACCCAGATAGTACAAACGTGCACTGTGTTCGCTTCCTCAAACATTCAGACCACCCTAACTTTATGGACTTCATGAAGTTTGCGGCACACAAAGGGGCTAACATAGACCCCCAGAATACTTTATTTTTAGAATCTGACAAGAGACTCCACTCTTCGTCAATATGACTCAGCGGTCAAAAAACTAGCAAAGTTTTTGAAGGATTCTAATACTGACTTTATGACACTAAACCTAACGGTAACCTTTTTTAGAACCTTGTTTGAGTCGGGCTTAGCAGCTAACACTATTACTACCATCAAGTCTGCCTTGAAGAAGATTTTTCTAATCGGCTTTAATATAGATCTAACAGATTCATTGCTAGCTTCAATCCCAAGAGCCTGTGCCAGACTGAGACCATCTTCTCGTCCTAGCTCGATTTCCTGGTTTCTCAATGATGTTCTTAAACTAGCGTCAGAAACCGTCAACGATTCATGTGAGTATATCCCTCTACTCAGAAAAACTCTCTTTCTCGTGAGTTTAGCATCTGGCGCCAGGATTTCGGAATTAGCTGCCTTATCAAGGGATCCAGGCCACATAGAGTTCCTTCCGTCAGGAGAGGTCCTCCTCTCCCCAGACAAGGTCTTCTTGGCCAAAAATGAAGACCCTCAGAATAGATGGTCCTCCTGGAAAATTATCCCTCTCCTTCAGGATCCTTCCCTATGCCCGGTTACCACTCTAAAGTCCTTTCTATCAAGGACTTCCTATAAGACCTCGGGACCCTTGTTCATCAGGGAGCGGGGAGGGACTATAACTTTGAAAGGGATCAGACAACAGATCTTGTATTTCATTAAACAGGCCAATCCAGAGTCTTTTCCTCACGTCCACGACATTCGGGCGGTAGCGACCTCAATAAATTTTTTCCATCATATGAACTTTACAGATCTCTCTAAATATACCGGATGGAAATCCCCCTCAGTGTTTAAGCGGCACTATCTTAAACAATTAGAGGCCCTTCAACTCGCTACCGTAGCTGCAGGGAGCGTGGTATCCCCCGGACAAATTCCTTCTAACTAATTCCTGAATCCGATATCTTCCACCTTCTTCCTCTTACCTGCCTCACTTACAGTTC
Source organism: Palaemon carinicauda (assembly GCF_036898095.1). Classification (NCBI taxonomy): domain Eukaryota; kingdom Metazoa; phylum Arthropoda; class Malacostraca; order Decapoda; family Palaemonidae; genus Palaemon; species Palaemon carinicauda. The sequence goes on along the minus strand of NC_090727.1, from coordinate 73,695,872 downwards.
CTACCTGAGTTCGGTTTGTTGTATCACACCCATGGGTGTTCCTAGTTCGTAACATTGCTATTTTATTATCATTGTTCAATTTATTCTTACCATACGAACTGTATTTCTTTAGTGTTCAAGTTTATGTAATTTGTTCCAGTGTTTGACCTTAATTGGTTTTATTTTAAGTTAATGTTCCTTTGTCTTCCCTTCCTGGGATATTATACCTTATCATGCTGATGTTATTAAAGACGACCGTCTTCTACGTTAACTTTTGATTAAACCACTGTTTGTTATGTTGATTTTAATTCGTTCCCGTATAGTTAATGAAGTTTGGGTTCGTTTTCTCTGGTACTATTTCACTGGGCGGCACAGGGATTGAGCCCAGAAAAGGGATTTTGACGAAGGAAAAATATTTCTGGGCGAGAGACCTGTGCCGCCCAGTGAACCCACCCTATTTGCTCCCCCCCTGATCAGACCCCAAACTTAAGGGTGCTGTAAGGAGTGATGGGCAAGCGTGGGTTGAGTTAGTAGTACTGGTCTGCGAGGCAGGGGAGGTTGAACTGCACCTCACTATTGGGGGATTTCGAAGAGGAGAAGTCTAAATGGTACGAGACCTCTGGTATTTCGCCCCAGTCTATACCGACACCATTAGGTGAGCGAGCTAGTTCAACCTAGCATTCCTTTACATTTTTTCTCTGGTAATATTAGCAGTTATATTCCTTTGAAATGGTGCATAAGGAGCATTTCACTGGGCGGCACAGGTCTCTCGCCCAGAAATAGATTTTTCCTTCGTCAAAATCCCTTTTTTAGTTAACCCTCAAGTATCTAAACATCAAAATAGCCTAACCAGATTGAGACAAGAGTATGCATTGGCTCAGTTCTGGAGCCTTTTCATTTCTTTTATATTATCTATGCACTGGATCAGTTCCGTAGCCTTTTCATTTCTTTTATATTATCACATTTGTAGAATGCCTATGTGGTACAGTAAAGACATGATTTAGTTTGCTTAAGAAAAAATACAGTACTGTACTGTATATTAATCTTTAAAAAATGTAAATTTTAGGTAATTAATTATAGTTTTATAACTGGAATTACGACTAGCTTTATTTTTAATAGGCTATTACTGTAGTATAAAGTCTTTATTACTAAAGTTTTTACAACTTTCCAAAAGAACCTGGCAATTTTGAGTTGACTACTGTAACCTAAAGTCATGGAGGTTATATGTATTAATTACAATCCTCAATTTGTGTAAGGGTGAAATTGAAATTGATTATCCATATGATTCCTTTACATTACAATTATCAAATGATAAGGAAATTTCATTAGCAGGTAGAAATGAAATTAACACCTAAAAAGTCAAGGAATAAACTAAATTTATGAATTTGGGTCACACCGCCCTATGCTGGCCTTTGGAAAGCCATTCAGTAGCTAGGTACAACTGAGGTGGAATACCACCATGTTGTTTTACAAAAAAAGCTGTCAAGTTGAAAGAGGTTGAACCGAGGCAGAAGAACCATGAGAAGAGGTAAAGCAGATGGCTACAAAGTGAGTGTAGCTAAGTGTAGGACAGATCCTTAAGCGATGCCAACAGGATACTGCAATAAGTGGACTGATGGCTCTAACATGTCTACGAAGAAAAGGAAAAAGATACACCAACATTTGGCCATCTTATTCCTTTAGTTGCCAAATAGTTTGGAGGGGAAAAGGTTTCAATGCCAATTGATTACCTCGAGCAACATCAAATGGATTTCTGGACACCATTTATAAATATCTTCATGGACATAATTAATTTTATTCAAATTTACTCAAAATAGCTTTGAGTATGGTAATTACTGTATATTTTCTCTTCCATTATTACTATTGTTTTTGCTATGCTATAATAATAATACTGTATAACTACTGTATTTAAAAATCTTTTTTTAACCTTGCACAAATTTCCAAATACTTAAAAGTATAGTAAATCTTTTAAATCTTTCTATAAAAGATTAACTACACACTACTGTATTTGCTGGTTGAAATATATTTGAAGAAAAAAACATTAGCACTTTATTGATCAACCATATTTACCTGTTCTTCCTAAAGTCACCCAAGTAAGAGTGCCATTGAAATTACCATTTCCTTATGAACGTCAAAAGTATTCTTCAAGTTCTTTCTTCAGTATGTATTTCATTTTTTCAGCAAATAACCTGGAATGAGAATAAAAGTAAACCTATTTAATATCCACCTTAATTGTACAAAAGAATAATATAGGACTACGATAGTCCATAAGGGACCACATACTGTACAGTACTATTGCATAGCTTACAACAAATTCCAATATCATTTCAAAAAGCCATCTTTAATAATTTATACGACTACCTTTTTTTTTATGCATACTTTCCATTTTAAGTTACTAAAAGTGAAATCAGCTTTTTTTTAACTACTGTACATTGCAACAAATATTTTAAATCTATGAAATTACAAAATACAGTGCTACTGACTTCTCCAATTACTTCATTCTTTATGGTTTACAATTGTTTGATCAAATATGGTAGAGCACCGGTAGCTAATAGTACAGTATCCATAAGCTACTAGAGACAATCTTTAGTCTATAGGTAACCAATTTGATGTAGAGACTAACTTGTTCCTGTAAGCAAGCAGTACCTTCTCAAACAACATAGGATCCTCAAAGTCCTGCAAAACTATGCTTTTAGTTATTCTGGGTCACAATAGAAAGTACCTTAAATTCAAAATAGCCATCAACCATGGGATACATAAAGAATAAAATCTATTGAGTACTGTTGGTGATAATCAACCAACAGAAACTACCCCACACAACCTTTTAGATGCTTGGTTGAAACCCTTCAGATGACTAATATGGGATATAATATCTTCTAGAGATGAAACTCTTAAGAGAATAATAACCCTATATTATATGTTTACCACAAAGACCTGATATCACTCTTGAAGAATATAAAAAAAAAATTATAAAAAATTCTGGCCTGGGAGCACCATGGTCTTCTATTGGCACGAAGGCATTTAGCCTCAGCTGAGAAAGTGTCTCTAAAACCTATAAAAAGAGTAGAACCACATCAAGAAATATATAAAAAACAGGATGATATTTATACAGAGCCAATTATAAGAATCAATACCACATACATATACCAAGGCACTTCCCCCAATTTTAGGGGGTAGCCGACATCAAACAAATGAAACAAAAAAGGGCACCTCTCCTCTCTCATGTTCCTCTCAGCCTGACAAGAGACTCAACCAAGTTCGGCTGGTACTACTAGGGTGCCACAGCCCACCCTCCCCCGTTATCCACCACAGATGAAGCTTCATAACGCTGAATCCCCTACTGCTGCTACCTCCGCGGTCATCTAAGGCACCGGAGGAAGCAGCAGGGCCTACCGGAACTGCATCACAACCGCTCGCCATTCATTCCTATTTCTAGCACGCTCTCTTGCCTCTCTCACACCTATCCTCCTATCACCCAGAGCTTTCTTCACTCCATCCATCCACCCAAATCTTGGCCTTCCTCTTGTACTTCTCCCATCGACTCTTGCATTCATCACCTTCTTTAGCAGACAGCCATTTTCCATTCTCTCAACATGGCCAAACCACCTCAACACATTCATATCCACTCTAGCTGCTAACTCATTTCTTACACCCGTTCTCACCCTCACCACTTTGTTCCTAACCCTATCTACTCGAGATACACCAGCCATACTCCTTAGACACTTCATCTCAAACACATTAAATTTCTGTCTCTCCGTCACTTTCATTCCCCACAACTCCGATCCATACATCACAGTTGGTACAATCACTTTCTCATATAGAACTCTCTTTACATTCATGCCCAACCCTCTATTTTTTACTACTCCCTTAACTGCCCCCAACACTTTGCACCCTTTATTCACTCTCTGACATACATCTGCTTCCACTCCACCATTTGCTGCAGCAACAGACCCCAAGTATTTGAACTGATCCACCTCGTCAAGTACTCTCCATTCAACATGACATTCAACCTTGCACCACCTTCCCTTCTCATACATCTCATAACCTTACTCTTACCCACATTAACTCTCAACTTCCTTCTCTCACACACCCTTCCAAATTCTGTCACTAATCGGCCAAGCTTCTCTTCCGCGTCTGCAACCAGTACAGTATCATCCGCAAACAACAACTGATTTACCTCCCATTCATGGTCATTCTCGTCTACCAGTTTCAATCCTCGTCCAAGTACTCGAGCATTTACCTCTCTCACCATTCCATCAACATATAAGTTAAACAACCACGGTGACATCACACATCCCTGTCTCAGCCCCACTCTCACCGGAAACCAATCGCTCACTTTATTTCCTATCCTAACACATGCTTTACTACCTTTGTAGAAACTATTCACTGCCTGCAACAACCTTCCACCAACTCCATATAACCTCATCACATTCCACATTGCTTCCCAATCAACTCTATCATACGCTTTCTCCTGATCCATAAACGCAACATACACCACCTTACCTTTTGCTAAATATTTCTCGCATATCTGCCTAACTATAAAAATCTGATTCATACAACCCCTACCTCTTCTAAAACAACCCTGTACTTCTAAGATTTCATTCTCTGTTTTATCCTTAATCCTATTAATCAGTACTCTACCATACACTTTTCCAACTACACTCAACAAACTAATACCCCTTGAATTACAAAACTCATGCACATCTCCCTTACCCTTATATAGTGGTACAATACATGCACAAACCCAATCTACTGGTACCATTGACAACACAAAACACATATTAAACAATCTCACCAACCATTCAAGTACAGTCACATCCCCTTCCTTCAACATCTCAGCTCTCACACCATCCATACCAGATGCTTTTCCTACTCTCGTTTCATCTAGTGCTCTCCTCACTTCATCTATTGTAATCTCTCTCTCATTCTCACCTCCCATCACCGGCACCTCAACACCTGCAACAGCAATTATATCTGCCTCCCTATTATCCTCAACATTCAGTAAACTTTCAAAATATTCCGCCCACCTTTTCCTTGCCTTCTCTCCTTTTAACAACCTTCCATTTCCATCTTTCACTGTCTCTTCAATTCTTGCGCCAGCCTTCCTTACTCTCTTCACTTCTCTCCAAAACTACTTATTCCCTTCATATGAATGACCCAATCCCTGACTCCACCTCAGGTCAGCTGCCCTCTTTGCCTCACTTACCTTGAGCTTTACTTCCACATTTTTCTCTCTATATTTTTCATACTTCTCTACACTATTACTCTGCAGCCATTCTTCAAAAACCCTCTTTTTCTCTTCCACTTTTACCTTCACTCCTTCATTCCACCATTCACTGCCCTTCCTCATGCAGCCTCCAACAACCTTCTTGCCACACACATCACTTGCAATCCCAACAAAATTTTCTTTTACTAACTTCCACTCCTCTAAATTGCCAGTTTCTCTTACTTTCACTTCGTCATATGTCATTTTCAACCTTTCCTGATATTTACTTTTTACCCCCGGTTTTATTAGCTCCTCAACCCTCACTAGCTCCCTTTTGCATCCACCTGCTCTATTCCCCAACTCTTTTACTACAACTAATTTTCCTTCCACAAAAAAATGATCAGACATTCCGTTAGCCATACCCCTAAACAAGTGCACTTTTTTCAATCTTCCAATCATTCTTTTAGTTATCAACACATTATCCATTAATGCTCTTTCTACTACCCTTCCATTTGCCACCCATGTATACTTGTTTTTATCTTTCTTTTTGAAAAAGCTAGAACTTATCACCATCTCTTGCTCAAGACACATATCTACCAGTCTCTCACCACTCTCATTTTCACCTGGTACGCCATACTTCCCAATGACACCTTCTACCTCTCCAGCGCCCACTCTAGCATTTCAGTCACCCATGACAACTACATAATTCCTTCTACCTAGTCCTTCTACACACCTGGTTAATTCATTCCAGAACTCATTCCGCTCTTCTTCATTTTTCTCACAACCTGACCCATACGCACTGACAAATGCCCAACATTCCCTACCCAACCTAACCCTTACCCACATTAACCTAGATGATATCTCCTTCCATTCCACTACTTTACCTGTCATCCATTCACTCAGCAATAAAACCACACCCTCTCTTGCTCTTCCCCTTTCAATCCCAGACACTCTACCAGACATTTCACCAAATATCACTTTACCCTTCCCTTTTATCTTTGTCTCACACACGGCCAATATATCCATCCTTCTATTCCTAAACATACTTCCAATCTCACATCTTTTACTCTCTATCGTACTACATCCACGCACATTTAAACACCCCAAAACTAGAGTGCGGGGACCAGTCAGTCTCCCCCCAGCTCCACCTCTTTGCTGATGTCTCAAAGGATTGTAAATACAGGAGACTGGGTTCCCAGCTGTACCATAAAAGACTGAGTGGGGGAATGTGTGTCTGTTATTCAATACAAGAGAAAGGAAAAAAGCTAGGAAAGTGAATTTGCCCACCATCATACATGGTTAGCTATTAGAACATTACAGCATTAATGTAGACGATACATCATACATATAATGCTTTCCATTTGAAAGGCTTGTCATTTTGGAGGTTAAATCTTGCGAACTATTTCTTAGGAAAGACCGTCGTATGAAAAATTGGTTCACTGGGTGCTTCCCATTATAATTACCAATAAATCTAGAATTATTTTAATTCTAAAACTATAAAAGGTTAAAAAACAACCCTCTCATAAAGTCTTTCTGATATTGTAGATTATGCTGACTATTCAGCCAAGATCACGCATTTTCTACAGCGAACAGTTTTAGAACAAATTTTGTCTATGGAGAAATATTTAATGGAAATTTTATGGAAGTATATTAAAATGACTACTATTCATTGATTTACTAGAATATTTGGTTCAATTTATAAAAATATATGGCTGGGGAAGTTGGATGTATCATAAATAGGAGCTTCAAGCAATTCTGCATGCTAAAAGCACTTTGCATGGGATGTTATTAGAGATCTAAGGTCCATAAAAAGATTGCATGACCCTTTACAACAGGAGTCAGATAAAAACCAGACTTTAAAGACTGGTCTTGCTTTCCTTGGGGCCAGAAGCAAGTTGAAGAGATATAGAGTATTTCCAACGACATTTAGTAATTCGGAGGGTGTCAAGTATTTATAAAAGTTAAATGTTTCCAAGCAATTGGGTGCATTTTTGAGAATGATGTGTATCTTAAGTTAGGCTAGGGAAGGTTAGGCTCCATATCTCTAAATAACAATGTAATACTTTTTTAAAGGATAAAGGGTGCCAGGTAGGCCACGGCACCCCTCTGGCCAAATAACAATTGGGAAGTGTGAATTAGGTTAGGTTAGGGTCTAAAGCATTTCAGCACTACCTCAGATTAAAAGGACTTTTTCCAAAAATGAGAGTTTTTATGATAAAACAAAGTTTTATGAATACTTACCTGGCAGTTATATATATATAGCCGAGTCTCCGACTGCGGCAGAATTTAATCGAAAATCGCGGCAACCGCCTTGTGGTGGTTGTGTAGTTAGATGGTTAACAACCCTTACAGGGTGGTACTTGGAATCATTCCCGTTTTCTGTTCCTCAGATTATCTTTGCCCGACCTGTCTCCTGAGGGGAGGTGGGTGGGCTTTAAAATATATATATATATAACTGCCAGGTAAGTATTCATAAAACTTTGTTTTATCATAAAAATGTTATTTTGATAATAAAATAAATTTTTGAATATACTTACCCGGTGATTATATAAGCTGCAGCTCTGCTGCTCGACAGAAAACTCTACGGAAAAAATCCGCCAGCGATCGCTATGCAGGTAGGGGGTGTACTTCAACAGCGCCATCTGTCGTGCAGGTACTCAGTACTCATTGTAAACAAAGAACTCAATTTTCTCCTCGGTCCACTGCGTCTCTATTGGGGAGGAAGGGAGGGTCCTTTAATATATAATCACCGGGTAAGTATATTCAAAAATTTATTTTATTATCAAAATAACATTTTTCAATATTTAACTTAGCCGGTGATTATATAAGCTGATTCACACCCAGGGGGATGGGTAGAGACCAGCAATAAATGTTTACATTATTATGAGCTAAGGATTTTTTATTTAATTTTAGAAGTTATCAAAATAACAAAAATAAAATAAATAAGTACCTGGTAAGGAAGTCGACTTGAACAATTACTCTGCCTTTTTAAGTACGTCTTCCTTACGGAGCCTTGCGATCCTCTTAGGATGCTGAGCGACCCCTAGGATCTGAAGTATGAAGGGTTGCAACCAATACCACAGGACCTCATCAAAACCTTTAATCTAGGCGCTTCTCAAGAAAAGAATTTGACCACCCGCCAAATCAACCAGGATGCGAAAGGCTTCTTAGCCTTCCGGACAACCCAAAAACAACAATAAAAACATTTCAAGAGAAAGATTAAAAAGGTTATGGAATTAGGGGATTGTAGTGGTTGAGCCCTCACCCACTACTGCACTCGCTGCTACGAATGGTCCCAGGGTGTAGCAGTTCTCGTAAAGAGACTGGACATCTTTAAGATAAAAAGACGCGAACACTGACTTGCTTCTCCAATAGGTTGCGTCCATTATACTTTGCAGAGATCTATTTTGTTTAAAGGCCACTGAAGTTGCGACAGCTCTAACTTCATGTGTCCTTACCTTCAGCAAAGCTTGGTCTTCCTCACTCAGATGGGAATGAGCTTCTCGTATCAACAGTCTGATAAAATAGGATAAAGCATTCTTTGACATAGGCAAAGATGGTTTCTTAACTGAACACCATAAAGCTTCTGACTGTCCTCGTAAAGGTTTAGTTCGTCTTAAATAGAACTTAAGAGCTCTCACAGGGCATAAGACTCTTTCTAGTTCATTTCCAACCATATTTGAAAGGCTTGGAATATCGAACGATTTCGGCCAAGGACGAGAAGGTAGCTCGTTTTTGGCTAGAAAACCAAGTTGTAGAGAACATGTAGCCGTTTCAGATGAAAATCCGATGTTCCTGCTGAAGGCGTGAATCTCACTGACTCTTTTAGCTGTGGCTAAGCAAACCAGGAAAAGTGTCTTTAAAGTGAGATCTTTAAAGGAGGCTGATTGTAGCGGCTCGAACCTTTCTGACATGAGGAATCTTAGTACCACGTCTAAATTCCAACCAGGTGTAGCCAAACGACGCTCCTTCGTGGTCTCAAAAGACTTAAGGAGGTCCTGTAGATCTTTGATGTTGGAAAGATCTAAGCCTCTGTGACGGAAGACTGATGCCAACATGCTTCTGTAACCCTTGATAGTGGGAGCTGAAAGAGATCGTTCTTTCCTCAGGTATAAAAGGAAGTCAGCTATTTGAGTTACAGAGGTACTGGTCGAGGATACAGATACTGACTTGCACCAGTTTCGGAAGACTTCCCACTTCGATTGGTAGACTCTAAGGGTGGATGTCCTCCTTGCTCTAGCAATCGCCCTGGCTGCCTCCTTCGAAAAGCCTCTAGCTCTCGAGAGTCTTTCGATAGTCTGAAGGCAGTCAGACGAAGAGCGTGGAGGCCTTGGTGTACCTTCTTTACGTGTGGCTGACGTAGAAGGTCCACCCTTAGAGGAAGAGTTCTGGGAACGTCCACTAGCCATCGAAGTACCTCGGTGAACCATTCTCTCGCGGGCCAGAGGGGAGCAACTAACGTCAACCTTGTCCCTTCGTGAGAGGCGAACTTCTGCAGTACCTTGTTGACAATCTTGAACGGGGGGAATTCATATAGGTCTAGATGTGACCAATCTAGGAGAAAGGCATCTATATGAACTGCTGCTGGGTCCGGGATTGGTGAGCAATATATTGGGAGCCTCTTGGTCATCGAGGTTGCGAAGAGATCTATGGTAGGCTGGCCCCATGTGGCCCAAAGTCTCTTGCACACATCCTTGTGTAGGGTCCATTCTGTTGGAATGATTTGTCCCTTCCGACTGAGGCAATCTGCCATGACATTCAAGTTGCCTTGGATGAACCTCGTTACTAGTGAAATGTTTAGATCTTTTGACCAGGTGAGGAGGTCCCTTGCGATCTCGTACAACGTCATAGAGTGTGTTCCTCCTTGCTTGGAGATGTACGCCAAAGCCGTGGTGTTGTCCGAGTTCACCTCCACCACTTTGCCTTGAAGGAGAGACTTGAAGCTTTTCAAGGCCAGATGAACTGCCAGTAGCTCCTTGCAGTTGATATGCATTGTTCTTTGACTCGAGTTCCAAGTTCCCGAGCATTCCCGACCGTCTAATGTCGCGCCCCAGCCCGTGTCCGATGCGTCCGAGAAGAGAACGTGGTTGGGAGTCTGAACAGCCAGGGGCAGACCCTCTCTGAGGCTGATACTGTCCTTCCACCAAGTCAGGGAAGACTTCATCTTCTCGGAAATGGGGATCGAGACCGCTTCTAGCGTCTTGTCCTTTTCCCAGTAAACAGCTAGGTGATATTGAAGAGGACGGAGGTGTAGTCTTCCTAACGATACGAACTGTTCCAGGGATGATAGTGTCCCTATCAGACTCATCCACTGCCTGACTGAACATCGTTCCTTCTTCAGCATGTTCTGGATGCATAACTGGGCTTGACTTGTTCTGGGGGCCGACGGAAAAGCCCGAAAAGCTAGACTGTGAATCTCCATCCCTAAATACACAATAGTTTGGGATGGGACCACTTGAGACTTTTCCATATTGACCAGGAGACCCAATTCCTTGGTCAGATCTAGAGTCCACTTTAGATCCTTCAGACAGCGACGACTGGAAGAAGCTCTTAGAAGCCAGTCGTCCAAATAGAGGGAGGCTCTGATGTCCGCTAAATGAAGGAATTTGGCAACATTCCTCATCAGCCTCGTAAACACAAGAGGAGCTGTGCTTAGGCCAAAGCACAGGGCTTGAAACTGGTAGACAACCTTTTCGTAAACGAATCTCAGAAAAGGTTGGGAGTCTGGGGACGTGAAAGTATGCGTCCCTTAGGTCTAAAGAGACCATCCAGTCTTCCCTTCTGACCGCTGCTAGAACGGACTTTGTGGTCTCCATGGCGAACGTCTGCTTTATGACAAAGACATTCAGCGCACTGACGTCTAGCACCGGCCTCCACCCTCCTGTCTTCTTTGCCACTAAGAAGAGACGGTTGTAGAAGCCCGGGGTTTGATGGTCCAGGACTTTGACTACCGCTCCCTTTTCTAGTAAGAGAGACACCTCCTGTTTCAATGCTCGTCTCTTGTCTTCCTCTCTGTACCTGGGAGAGAGATCGATGGGAGACGTTGCTAGAGGGGGTTTTCGTACAAACGGGATCTTGTACCCCTCTCTGAGCAACTTCACAGATTGTGCATCTGCGCCTCTCTTCTCCCAGGTCTGCCAGAAGTTCTTGAGTCTGGCTCCCACTGCTGTCTGAAGAAGCTGGCAGTCAGACTCTGCCTTTAAAGGACTTGGTTCCTTTCTTCTTCCCACGTCTCCCTTCGGCACGAGCACCTCCTCTGCTGGAGGCTCTGCCACGAAAGGGCGGAATAAATCGGAACGCTGGAGTGTCCATCCTTGGTCTAGCTGACAAGGTAGGCAAAGGGGTGGCTTTGCGGGCAGAGGACGCAACCAGGTCATGGGTGTCCTTCTGTATCAAAGAAGCAGCAATCTCCTTAATAAAGTCCTCTGGAAAAAGGCACTTAGATAGAGGAGCAAACAGAAGTTCGGATCTTTGACAAGGTGTCACTCCAGCTGACAGGAAAGAGCAAAGGTTCTCACGCTTCTTGAGGACTCCGGATACGAACGATGCAGCAAGCTCACTAGACCCGTCACGTATGGCCTTGTCCATGCAGGACATGAGGAGCAAGGAAGTTTCCTTCCCTGACGGAGAGATCTTCCTGCTTAAAGCTCCCAGACACCAGTCTAAAAAGTTGAAGACCTCAAAGGCTCTAAATAACCCTTTCAAAAGGTGGTCTAGGTCCGAAGATGACCAACATATTTTCGAGCGTCTCATGGCTAGCCTGCGGGGAGAGTCTACCAGACTTGAGAAGTCGCCCTGGGCAGAGGCAGGAACTCCCAAGCCGAGAACTTCTCCCGTGGCATACCAGACGCTCGATTTAGAAGAGAGTTTAGCAGGGGGAAACATAAAGGCTGTCTTCCCTAGACTCTTTTTGGACTGCATCCAATCTCCTATCACTCGTAAAGCTCTCTTGGACGAGCGTGCGAGGACGAGTCTAGTAAAGGCAGGCGAGGATGACGGCATACCTAATACAAACTCTGACGGAGGAGAGCGCGGAGCCACAGACACAAACTGGTCCGGAAACATCTCTTTGAACAGAGCTAGAACTTTTCTAAAGTCCAAAGAGGGTTGCGTGGACTTAGGCTCGTCAAGGTCCGAATGTGGTTCATCAACGTGAGCGGCACCATCATCATCCGAAAGTCCATCATCCGAGTATTGAGGAGGAAGCGGCAATGGAGTAGGTAACGGCTGGTTAGCCGAGTCCGGTCGAACGGGTGCACGCGTGACTGAACCGGACGCAACTTTTGAGAAACATATAAGGTCTGTGTCTTCTTCAATTGCACAAAAAATTGGCTTATTGAGAAAGTCTCTTAAGATATTCGGTGATCAATCTATTCTGAAGAAGTGTTTTAATTCTTTTATTCTACCTTGTTTTGAGTATTGTTCTCCTGTCTGGTCTTCAGCTGCTGATTCTCTTCTTAATTTGTTGGACAGAAACTTACGGTCTATTAAATTTCTTATTCCTGATCTAGATATTAATCTCTGGCACCGTCGTTCAATTAGTTCATTATGCATGTTGCATAAGATTTTTCATAACTCTGACCATCCTTTACATTCAGATCTCCCTGGACAATTCTATCCTGTTCGTAATACTAGGCTGGCAGTTAATTCTAATAGCCAGGCCTTTTCCATCATAAGACTCAATACCACGCAGTACTCTAGAAGTTTTATTCCAGCTGTTACCAAGTTGTGGAATGATCTTCCTAATCGGGTTGTTGAATCAGTAGAACTTCAAAAGTTCAAAGTTGGAGCAAATGCTTTTTTGTTGACCAGGCGGACATGAGTCTTTTTATAGTTTATATATGACATATTTGTTTTTGAAGTTGTTCATAGTTTATATATGACATATCTGTTATGACGTTGTTACTTTTTTAGAATGATTTACTGTTAATTTGTTCTCTTCAGTTATTTATTTCCTTATTTCCTTTCCTCACTGGGCTATTTTTCCCTATTGGGGCCCCTGGGCTTATAGCATTTTGCTTTTCCAATTGGGGTTGTGGCTTGGATAGTAATAATAATAATAATAATAACTGTTGCCCAGTCTGTGAGCTGGCAACAACCATAGCAGCGCGGGGACGCACAGCGTCTACTCCAGACTGTCTAGCCTGATGCGGGTGAGCAGTGGCAACCACACTGGGTTGCGGAGGTTGACGCACCGCGTCAAAACAAAACAACTCTGACTGTTGTTGTGTCTCGCGAACGTCAACGGAAGGCTCCGTGCGTCGCCGAACGTCAACATGCGGCTGGCAGGGTACACTGGAACGCATGGGTGGCGGAACTCTCTCAACTGGAGTGCGCAAGAAGGTTGCCTCAGCGTCCACAGGACGCACAACCGAGTGTGTGGTTGGTTGTAGGCAAGAGGCTGGTGCAGCAGCAACCTTCTCCGCACGAAAGTCCTGCATCAGAGACGTTAATTGTGACTGCATGGTCTGCAGCAAAGACCACTTGGGGTCTGCAGGAGCAGGTGCGGCAACAGACGGTGTAACTGTCTGCGGCGGTACCGCTTTGCCTCTCTTAGGAGGTGAGCAGTCATCGGAAGACTGCAGCGAGTCCGAACTGACCCAGTGGCTACAACTGGGCCGTTGGACTTGCGCGGAAGGGACCGACTTGCGCTTAAGCGGTCGTGAGACCTTGGTCCATGGTTTCTTGCGAGAAACCTCTTCCGCAGACGAGGAATAAATGGGCTCTCTCGTCTTTGTGTGGGTGGGGCGATCTTGGTTAGATACGCCCGAAACCACGGAGGGAACGTCTGTTCGCTGATTAAAGCCTCTCGAACCCATTGGTCGTACGACATTGCTTCTCCCCTGGACTTGAGAGCTTGCAAGAGGTCCCGGACTAGGAGGACGACAGGCATGAACAGACGAACCCTCAAGCGCAACACTATCCACAACACTATCACTCACTTTATCACTTCCCACTGCACTCTTACACTTCAGCTCCTTGACGTCCGCCATGAGCTGGTTACGGTCACTAGCCAGGGACTCAACTCTCTCACCCAGAGCTTGGATGGCACGCATCATATCAGCCATCGAAGGTTCCTGAGTGCCAGAAGGGGGATTAGGAGCAACCACTACAGGGGAAGGAATAGGTTGTGGGGCATGAGGAGAGGAAAAATCAACAGAACGAGATGAACTTCTCCTGACTCTATCTCTCTCTAGCCTACGTGTATATTTTTGGAATTCGATAAAATCGAATTCCGAAAGCCCAACGCATTCCTCACATCGATCTTCCAATTGACAGGTTTTATCCCGACAATTGGAACAAACGGTGTGAGGATCGATAGAGGCCTTCGGAAGACGCCTTGAACAGTCCCTAGCATTACACTTCCTGAATTTTGGGACTTGAGAAGGGTCAGCCATTTTGAATTGGTCAAAGGGGAATTAAAAAACTATCCAAAGTCATCAACAAATAATCCGATATCAAAAAAAGAATGCAAGGATTTATTGAAGAGAAAGCCTGCACAGCGAAAGCTCAAAACTAGAAAAGTGTACTTCACCAAATAGTTGTGAAAACAAATCCAGTTAGCAACAGCGAATTAGTAGGTCTTGCCGGTAGCACGACAGAGAGAAAATTGAGTTCTTTGTTTACAATGAGTACTGAGTACCTGCACGACAGATGGCGCTGTTGAAGTACACCCCCTACCTGCATAGCGATCGCTGGCGGATTTTTTCCGTAGAGTTTTCTGTCGAGCAGCAGAGCTGCAGCTTATATAATCACCGGCTAAGTTAAATATTGAAAAACTCCATTTTTATGAATAGAACTTACCTGGCAGTTATATATATATATAGCTGATTCACACATTTGGAGGAAGGAAACAGACAGAAAAACATAGTTGGGGAGACAACAAAAGAGTTGTAGGAGAACAAACACCTTGCTCTTACCTGCTAAGGTAGCTGACTTCAAAGGTAACTGCCTCTAGAGTCGCTTTCCCTTAGGAGTGTTCAGCCAGGAGTAGACCTGCTACGCTGCAAACAACTCAATCGAGTCTGTCAAAGGGGTAGGACCAACAACTTGACTAGACTTCAGAAACTACCTTCCCATATAATAAAAACCTGCAACCTTACTAAAGCTAACCACCTAACCTTGCAGAAATAGATATAAACTATCTATCTGGACTGAGGGAACCGTACCACAAGACGAGGACCTCAGACAACCATAAAAAACACAAACCCATATTATTATTATTATATTATTATTACTATCCAAGCTACAACCCTAATTGGAAAAGCAAGATGCTATAAGCCCAGGGGCTCCAATAGGGAAAAATAGCCCAGTGAGGAAAGGAAATAAGGAAATAAATAACTGAAGAGAACAAATTAACAATAAATCATTCTAAAAAAAGTAATGTCAAAAGAGATATATCATATATAAACTATTAACAATGTCAACAACAAAAATGTCATATATAAACTATAAAAAGACTCATGTCCGTCTGGTCAACAAAAAAGCATTTGCTCCAACTTTGAACTTTTTGAGGAAGCAGGAATGCTCAGCGAAGGAGTGGATGAGTACATAAACTAAGGTTGAGTGGGGGTAGTAACTCCTTTGCCTAATACAGAAGCCGCAGCTACGTATGGGCGAAAGGTATAACACTTGTCATAGTCCACTCTTACCTCTCTGAGGTAATGAGAAGCGAAGACAGAGTTGCTCCTCCAGAACGTTGCGTCCATGATCTGCCTAACTGACATATTTTTCCGGTATGCCAGCGAAGCAGCAATGCCCTTACTTCGTGAGCCCGTACTTTTAACAGGGCGAAGTTTTCTTCCTCACAAAAGAGGTGGGCTTCCCTAATAGTTTCCCTCAGGAAAAAGGACAAAGCGTTCTTTGACAGGGGTTTTTGAGGATCCTTCACCGAACACCATAAGGAGTTGGAAGCACCCCTCACGCTCTTAGTGTGGGCCAAATAAGCCTTGAGGGCCCTAACCAGGCAGAGGAGGCTTTCCTGTTCCTGACCCACTAGATTCGTGAGGTTAGGGACTTCAAAAGTCCTGGGCCAGGGTTTCGAAGGGTTCTCATTCTTGGCGAGAAAGTCGAACCTCAAGGCACAAACCGCTCCATTTAGGGTGAAGCCTACACGCTTCTCGATTGCCTGGACCTCGCTGATCCTCCTGGCAGTCGCTAGAGACAAAGGGAAGAGGGTTTTCTTAGTCACATCTTGCAGAGAAGCTTGCGAGATAGGCTCAAACTTCCTGGAGCACAAAAACTTAAGCACCACATCCAAGTTCCAAGAAGGGGGTCTTAAGTGCACCTGCTTCGTTGTCTCAAAAGACCTAATGAGGTCCTGCAAGTCCTTATTCTGAGATAACTCTAAGCCTCTATGCCTAAAGACGGTTGAGAGCATGCTCCTGTATCCTTTAATGGTAGATACAGCCAGCTTAGCATCCTGCCTGAGGTACAAAAGAAAGTCTGCAATCTGGCTTAAAGAGGTAGAGGACGAGGAAACCTTGCACCTCCTGCACCAAGCTCTAAAGGTCTCCCACTTTGACAGGTAGACTCTTTGTGAAGAGATCCTCCTTGCCCTGGCAATAGCTTTCGCCGCTTGTGCCAAAAAGCCTCGAGATCTAACGAGCTTCTCGACAGTCTGAAGGCAGTCAGATTGAGAGCGAGGGGGTTTTGGTGAAATCTCTCGAAGTGGGGTTGTCTGAGAAGATCTGGACTTGCCAGGAGTCTTCTTGGAAAGTCCATCAGCAACCCTACCACTTCGGTGAACCATTCCCTCGCAGGCCAGAATGGAGCCACTAGGATCATTCGTCCCGAATCGAGGAGAGCGAATTTCCTGACAACCAGATTGATGATCTTGAACGGGGAAAAGGCATACTTGTCCAGCCCCATCCAATCCATCAAGAAAGCGTCCACTGCAACAGCTTCCTCGTCCGGGACTAGGGAGCAGTAGTTGGGGATCCTCTTGTTTAGACCGTAGGCGAAAAGGTCTATTACAGGTCTGCCCCACAACTTCCAGAGGCTCCGACAGACATGCGGGTTGAGAGTCCACTCTGTAGGAAGGACTTGTCCCCTCCTGCTGAGCATGTCTGCCCTGATGTTTCTCTGCCCTTGAACAAACCTTGTCAACAGCTGGGTCTCGTTCTCGTTCGCCCAAAGGAGAAGCTCTCTCGCAGTTGAGAACAGAGAGAGGGAGTGAGTTCCCCCTTGCTTCCTTATGTACGCGAGAGCTGTGGTGTTGTCGGAATTGATCTCCACAGTCTTCCCTGACACCGAGGTTTTGAAGGCCTTGAGCCCTAACAAAATGGCCATCAATTCCTTCCTGTTGATATGCCAACTGACCTGACTCCCTTCCCAAATACCTGAGACCTCTTTGTTCCCTAGTGTTGCTCCCCAGCCTGACTCGGACGCGTCTGAGAATAATACTAGGTCGGGGTTCTTCTTGAACAAGGAGATCCCTTTTCCCAACAGAGCTGGGTCCAGCTACCACATTAAAAGATCCTTGATCTCTGTCGGAATGGGAAAAGAAAAAGTGTCCTCCTGGATCTTTCTGTTCCAAACCTTTGCGAGGAAGTGCTGCAGAGGCCTTAGGTGCAGTCTCCCCAAAGGGACAAACTGCTCCAGGGAGGATAGAGTTCCCAGCAGACTCATCCACTCCTTCGCTGAGCATTCCTGCTTCCCCAAAAAGTCTTTGACTTTGTCCAGGCACCTGGTCTGCCTCTCCTGGGAGGGAGAAGCCTGAAAAAGAACTGAATTCAGAACTATCCCCAAATAGAGAATAGTCTGATTCGGCTCGGTCTTGAGACTTTCCCCAGTTGACGATGAGTCCCAGGTCCTGAGTCATCGTATAAGTCTTCATTAGGTCCTCCAGACATTTCTCTTTCGACTGTGACCGGATCAGCCAGTCGTCTAGATAGAAGGAGACCCTTATCCCCTCCTGGTGTAACCAGCCTGCCACATTCGCCATTAGTCTGGTGAAAACTTGGGGAGCTGTGCTGAGACCGAAGCAAAGTGCCCTGAACTGGAAGCACTTGCCCTGGAACACAAACCTCAGATATCTCCTCGAAGACGGATGAATGGGGACGTGAAAATAAGCGTCCTGCAGGTCGAGAGAAACCATCCAGTCTCCTGGACGAACTGCAGCCAGCACTGACTGAGTCGTCTCCATGGAGAACTTTGTTTTCTCCACGAAGGCGTTCAGAGAGCTGACATCTAGGACTGGTCTCCATCCACCCGAGTTCTTGGGAACCAGAAACAGGCGATTGTAAAAGCCTGGGAAGGCGAGGTCTTGAACCGGCTCTATTGCTCCCTTGACCAACATCTGGTCGACTAGCTCCAGAAGAGCCTCTCGTTTCCCCGTGTCGGTGTACTGAGCCACTAAGGCTAGGGGAGAGTCTGAGAGAGGTGGTTTCTTTAAAAAGGGGATCTTGCAACCTTCCTTGACGATTGAGAGGGACCAGGTGTCCGCCCCTCTCCTTTTCCAAGACTGCCAAAAACGAGACAGTCTTGCCCCTACTGGTGTCTGGAGGACTTCCATCTCATTTTTTGGACCGGGGCCTAAACGCACCTCTGCTGGTCCTTGGCCCTGACTCTTGTCTTCTCCCCCTAAAATCCGCTCTCGAGGAGATCCTGCCCCGAAAGGGCTGTTGAAACTTCTTCTCCTTCTTCAGAGGAGCATGAGCAACAGGTAAGGTCTTTCTAGCCGACCGAGACAAAAGGTCCTGAGTGGCCTTCTGAGCCAGAGAAAGGGAGATATCTCTGACCAGAGCTTCAGGAAAAAGATGACGTGAAAAATGGAGTTTTTATGATAAAACAAAGTTTTGTGAATACTTACCTGGCAGTTATATATACATAGCTAATTATCTCTATTTCGGCAGAATTTTTCTAAAACTAGACAACCGCCTTGTGGTGGTTGGGTGGTAACACCCGTTAAAGGGTGGTAGGAGGAATCATTCCCGTTTTCTGTTCTTCAGTTCATCTATGCCCGACCTGTCTCCTGAGGGGAGGTGGGTGGGCCTTCGAATGTATATATAACTGCCAGGTAAGTATTCACAAAACTTTGTTTTATCATAAAAACTCCATTTTTATGAATAGAACTTACCTGGCAGTTATATATACATAGCTGATTAACACACTTGGAGGAGGGTGATAGACAGTAACATCGTTGGGGAAACAACCAAAAAAAGTTGTAGGATAAATAAACACCTTGATTCCTTACCTGCTAAGGTAGCTGACTTCAAAGGTTCCTGCCTCTTGAGTCGCTTTCCCTTAGGAGTGTCAGCCAGGATGTGACCTGCAGTGCTGAAAAACACTCAATCGAGTCTGTCAACGGGGTGAGACCAACAATCTGACTAGACTTCAGGACTACCTATTGCCCAAAATAAAAAACCGCAACTTTACCAAACCAACCACCTAACATTTGCAAAGTAGATAAAAATTATCTAACTAGACTGAGGTGACTGTACACAAGTCGAAGTCCTCAGACAACCAATAAAAAAATACACCAACCTATGTACAAGAAAACAAAACTAAGGTTGAGGGGAGGTAGTAACTCCTTTGCCTAATACAGAAGCCGTAGCTACGTATGGTCCCAAGGTATAACATTTCTCATAATCCACCCTCACCTCTCTGAGGTAATGAGAGGCGAACACAGAGTTGCTCCTCCAGAATGTCGCATCCATAATTTGACGGAGCGACATGTTCTTGCGGTAAGCAAGCGAGGTCGCAATGGCCCTCACTTCGTGAGCTTGCACTTTTAAAAGTCCGAAGTGTTCCTCCTCACACAAGAGATGCGCTTCTCTTATCACTTCCCTCAGGAAAAAGGACAAAGCGTTCTTGGAAAGGGGCTTTTGAGGATCTTTCACAGAACACCACAGGGAGCTAGAAGAGCCTCTCACACTTTTTATGCGAGACAAGTAGGTCTTGAGGGCTCGTACTGGACAGAGCAGCCTCTCTTGCTCTTGACCCACTAGGTTGGTCGAGTTAGGAACCTCAAAGGTCCTCGGCCAGGGCTTAGAAGGGTTCTCGTTCTTAGCGAGAAAGTCTAATCTCAAGGCACAAACTGCCCCATTCAGATTGAAGCCTACCTGTTTTTCAATTGCATGGACTTCACTAACTCTTTTAGCTGTTGCTAAGGCCAAAAGAAAGAGGGTCTTCTTGGTAACCTCCCTAAGGGGAGCCTGTGAGATGGGCTCAAATCTCTTGGTGCACAGAAATTTAAGAACCACATCAAGGTTCCAAGAAGGGGGCTTTAACTGGGTCTGCTTGGTCGTCTCAAAAGACTTCAAGAGGTCATGTAAGTCCTTATCGCGAGACAAGTCCAAGCCTCTATGCCGACAGACGGAAGAGAGCATACTTTTGTACCCTTCGATAGTGGACACAGCTAGCTTAGCGTCCTGTCTGAGGTACAACAAGAAATCCGCAATCTGGCTCACAGAGGTAGTGGATGAGGAAATCTTGTGCTTCCTACACCAAGCCCTAAAAGTCTCCCACTTGGACTGGTAGACCCTCTGCGAAGAGACCCTCCTCGCTCTGGCGATAGCTTTCGCAGCTTGCGCTGAAAAGCCTCTCGATCTGACGAGCTTCTCGATAGTCTGAAGGCAGTCAGATTGAGAGCGAGGGGGTTTTGATGATATCTCTCGAAGTGGGGTTGTCTGAGCAGATTTGGACTTGCAGGGAGGCTTCTTGGAAAGTCCATCAACAAGTCCACCACCTCCGTGAACCATTCCCTCATCGGCCAGAACGGAGCTATCAGGATCATCCGTCCCGAATCGAGGAGGGCGAATTTCCTGACTACCAGATTGATGATCTTGAACGGGGGAAAAGCATAAGTGTCCATCCCCGTCCAATCCATCAAAAAGGCGTCTACTGCTATTGCCTCTCTGTCCGGAACTAGGGAGCAATAGATGGGGATCCTCTTGGATAAATTGGAGGCGAAAAGATCGATGAGGGGTCTCCCCCACAGCCTCCAGAGACTCTGACAGACCTGTTGGTTGAGGGTCCATTCTGTGGGAAGGACCTGCCCTTTCCTGCTGAGCATGTCCGCCCTCACATTCTTCTGTCCCTGAACAAACCTCGTCAGCAGGCTTATCCTGTTCTCCTTCGCCCAAAGAAGGAGCTCTCTTGCTGTCTCGAAGAGAGACAGAGAGTGAGTCCCTCCTTACTTCCTGATGTAAGCAAGAGCTGTGGTGTTGTCTGAGTTGACCTCCACAATCTTCCCAGACACCAAGTCCTTGAAGGCCTTTAGCCCCAGAAAAATGGCCATCAGCTCCTTGTTGTTGATGTGCCATCCCAGCTGAATTCCTTCCCAATAGCCTGAGACCTCCTTGCTTCCTAGTGTTGCCCCCCAGCCTGACTCTGATGCGTCTGAAAACAACACTAGGTCTGGGTTCTTCTTGTGTAAGGAGATCCCTTCCCCTAACAAGGTTGGGTCCAGCCACCACTTCAGAAGAGTCTTGACTTCTATTGGAATGGGGAAGGAAAAGGAGTCTTCCTGCATCTTTCTGTTCCATGTCTTCGAAAGAAAGTGCTGAAGAGGCCTTAGGTGGAGTCTCCCCAGAGAGACAAACAGTTCGAGGGAGGATAGAGTCCCCAGCAAACTCATCCACTCCTTCGCTGTGCATCTCTTCTTGTCCAGGAAAGTTCTGACTTTTACGAGACACTTGGTCTGTCTTTCCTGAGAGGGAGAAGCCCGAAAAAGAACTGAATTCAGAACTATCCCCAAATAGAGAATAGTCTGATTCGGTCTGATCTGAGACTTCTCCCTGTTGATGACCAGGCCTAGATCTTGAGCCATCATAAAAGTCTTCCGTAAATCCTCCAGACATTTCTCCCTCGATCGTGAACGAATCAGCCAATCGTCCAGATAGAAGGATATCCTTATCCCCTCCTGATGCAGCCAACCTGACACATTCGCCATTACCCTGGTGAAGACTTGAGGAGCCGTGCTGAGACCGAAGCAAAGAGCTCTGAATTGGAAGCACTTGCCCTCCATTACAAACCTCAGGTACTTCCTCGAAGTCGGATGGATGGGGACATGGAAATATGCGTCCTGCAAGTCGAGGGACACCATCCAGTCCCCTGGACGTACTGACGCCAGCACCGACTGAGTCGTCTCCATGGAGAACTTTGTCTTCTCCACAAATACGTTGAGAGCGCTGACATCCAGGACGGGTCTCCATCCGCCCGAGTTCTTGGGGACCAGAAACAGACGATTGTAAAAGCCTGGGGAGACTAGATCCCGAACCGGTTCTATCGCCCCCTTGTCTAGCATTTGGTTGACAAGGTCTACTAGGGCCTTCTGTTTCCCAGGATCTGAGTACCGGGCTACTAAGGCCAGCGGAGCATCTGCGAGAGGAGGTTTTTTCAGAAAGGGGATCTTGTATCCTTCCTTGATGACTGAGAGGGACCAGGAGTCCGCCCCTCTCCTCTTCCAAGACTGCCAAAAACCTGACATTTTCTGGAGCGAGGTCTGAAAGAACCCCTGGTAGATCTTGGTCCTGAATCTTGCCTTCTCCCTCTAAAATCTGATCTTGAAGTAGTCCTGCCCCGAAAGGGCTGCTGGAATCTCCTTTCCTCCCGTTTCAAAGAAGAAGGAGGGGCTGCAAAGGGCTTACGAGCAGAACGAGATAAAAGGTCTTGGGTGGCATTTTGGGCCAGAGAACGCGTAATGTCATTAACCAGGGACTCGGGAAAAAGATGTTGAGAGAGGGGGGCGTAAAGAAGCTCAGACTTTTGAGCATTGGTAACAGACCTAGAAGCAAAAGAGCAAAGCAGAGCTCTCTTCTTTAGGACCCCAGCTGAGAACAGAGCAGCCAACTCATTCGCCCCATCTCTGAGGGCCTTATCCATACAGGACATAATGCTGGTAAGGTCCCTAGATCCTTCCATCTGTTCAGTTTTCCTTGCGAGAGTCCCAAGCGACCAGTCTAGGAAACTAAAAACCTCAAAGGCTCTAAAAATACCTTTGACGAGATGATCCAGCTCCGACATCGACCACATGACCTTGGCTGAGTTGAGAGCATGCCTTCTAGCAGAGTCCACTAAACCAGAGAAGTCACCCTTGGAGGAGGAAGGCACTCCCAGACCCAAAGGTTCTCCAGTTGCATACCACATACCCGCTCTTGAAGCAAGACGAGCTGGTGGAAACGAGAAGGAAGTCTTAACTGTTTGTCTCCGCTCCATCATCCAGTCATCAATCTTCGTGAGAGCCTTCTTTGCGGAGATAGACAGCTTCATCTTGATGAAGGCCGACTGTTTCTTGGCCTTCTTTCTGTTAAATTGGGACTGAGGAGATTAAGGGGCAGCAGGTTGGAATTCCTCTCCAAAAAGTTCAAGAAGGGAGCGAGAGAGAACTTTGTAATCTCCCACAGCGTCGGCAGGATTATCATCGTCATCAGCAACATCCTCGAGGTCCTGATCCACATCTGCAATATCCTTCGAAAGAGAAGGATCCTTAGAACCCGACAAGGGCAAATCAAAGGCATCATCCTGCAAAAGACGGGTTGCATCCTGGAGTCCCGCGCTAGAAGAATCCTTGGGACGAGAGGCAGTATCGTCCCGAAGAGGCAGGGTGGTATCGCCCTGGGACCGAGAACGAGAGGCAGAGTCGTTCTGTCGTCGAGAGCGAGAGGCGGTATCGTCGTGGCGGCGAGAATGAGAGGCGGTATCGTCGTGGCGGCGAGAATGAGAGGTGGTATCGTCGTGGCGTCGTGAACGAGAGGCGGTATCGTCGTGGCGTCGAGAACTAGGGTCGGTATCGTCGTGGCGTCGTGAACGAGAGGAGGTATCGTCGTGGCGAAGCAAACGAGAGGAGGTATCGTCGTGGCGAAGCGAACGAGAGGAGGTATCGTCGTGTCGAAGCGAACGGGAGGCGGTATCGTCTTGGTATCGAGAACGAGAAGCAGCGTCGTTCGATAAGGTATCGTCCCGGTATCGAGAACGAGAAAACGTATCGCCCTGGTATCGCGAAGAAGTATCGCCTGGCGAAAGCACACATTCCTCATCCTGGCGTAGAGAGGGAGAAGTTTTCTTTAAAGAAGAACTCCGTTCTCTCTTAGAAGCAGACTTCTTAATCGGCAACGAGTCGTCTTTACGTCTGTCAGACTGGGCGTGAGGGCGGCTAAAGGCTTCTACTAAAGTCAAAAGTTGTTCCTGCATGACAGACATAAAGGATTTAGCAACATCAGCTGGGTCTTGCGGACCCGAAGGGGGGGGGCTGACGAATAACACTCGTATCTTCGGCAGCAGGCTTCATCCTTTTCACAGGCACGGAGTCGAAATCATCCTCCGACGGACAAGGTTCATAACTGCTAGAACCGGGAGAGAAAGAACGAGACCGTTCGTCGCGGTTCCATCTCCTCTTAGTAGGTCTTGAAGCTTCATACTTCCATTTACGTCTGGACGAATTCGGAGAAGAAAACAACACATCCGACTCGTCTTTCCCGTGACGGTCAAGAGCAGCCTGGGAATCGACAACAGGACTGTCTGAGGCGACGGCTGACCGAGGGTACGTACCTCTCACCCCCTTTCGGTCATCGACGTACCTTCTCCCTTGGTCCTGGGAGCTTGGTAGAGGTCTGGGCCTACGGGTATGACAGATTCGGTCAGTCGCCACCTCCACTGCACTAACACAAGCACTTTCACTTTCCTTACCTTTAAAGGCCTCCAGTTGTTCTTTAATGGCCTTCAACTCGGCCGCCAGGCTAGCGTACCGAGGGTCATCCGTAGATACGGAACCTGTAGGAGGTGCAGGAGTTACTACCTCAAGGGAAGGATCAACTTCCAAAGAGGAATCAATAATAGGATCAATAGATAAATCTACGCTAAGTTCGTCTTCCTTACCACTAACAGACTTAGACTTAGACCTAGAAGCTCTCCTAACTCTATCGAGCTCTAGCTTACGCACATAGCGCTTCATAATTAACCAATCTTTCTCATCCAAAACCTTACATTCCCCACACCTATTATCAAGGGCACAAACAAAACCCCTACAATGAGAACAAACAGTGTGAGGATCAACCGCCATTTTCGGTAGTCTCACCTTACATTCCTCATTCGCACAGATACGGTAATGACTCTTTTCACTCATAATGAAAAACAGCAAAAAAAAGCTAAGAGAAAACAAAATACAACGATCGCCAAAACCCCAAATCAGAGTACTTCACCAAAAAAGCAGACTGGTACACCGAGCAGGGAAAGCGAAGAAAAACTCTTAATGACGGACCAACGTGTTGTCGATCCGGCCGGCAGAGATGAACTGAAGAACAGAAAACGGGAATGATTCCTCCTACCACCCTTTAACGGGTGTTACCACCCAACCACCACAAGGCGGTTGCCTAGTTTTAGAAAAATTCTGCCGAAATAGAGATAATTAGCTATGTATATATAACTGCCAGGTAAGTTCTATTCATAAAAATGATATTTTGATTATAAAATAAATTTTTGAATATACTTACCCGGTGAATATATAATAGCTGACGTCTCGGACGGCTCGACAGAAACACAAAAACTCGCGAGCGATCGCCATGAAGGTTGCGGGTGTGCCCACCAGCGCCCACTATCGGCCAGATACCGCATATACATGTAAACAGCTCCAGTTCTTCTCATCCCGCTGGGTAAGTATATTCAAAAATTTATTTTATAATCAAAATATTTTTAAATATTAAACTTAGCCGGTGAATATATAATAGCTGATTCACACCCATGGTGGTGGGTAGAGACCAGTATTAATACAGTTTACGGCGTATATGCTTAGAGTTTTTGACAGTTATATCATAACAAAACCCAAATAAATATAGGTACCTGGTAAGGAAGCTGACTCTGACGATTACTCTGCCTTGTTAGTCTGCTTTCCTCACGAAGCCCAGCCATCCTCTTAGGATGCCGAAAGACTCCCAGGAGCTGAAGTATCCAGGGCGACAACCCATACAACAGGACCTCATCAAAACCCTTAATCTGGGCGCTCTCAAGAAATGACATTTGACCACCCGCCAAATCAACCAGGATGCGAAAGGCTTCTTAGCCTTCCGTACAACCCAAAACAAGATTAAAAACATTTCAAGAGACAGATTAAAAGGATATTGGAATTAAGGGAATGTAGTGGTAGAACCCTCACCCACTACTGCACTCGCTGCAACGAATGGACCCAGTGTGTAGCAGTCCTCATAAAGAGTCTGGACATCTTTTAAGTAAAATGACGCGAATACCGACTTGCTTCTCCAAAAGGTCGCGTCCATAATACTTCGCAGAGATCTATTTTGCTTAAAGGCCACGGAAGTTGCTATAGCTCTTACTTCGTGCATCTTAACCTTAAGCAAGCAACGGTCTTTTTCACTCAAGTGAGAATGAGCCTCTCGGATTAAAAATCTAATAAAATATGACAAAGCATTCTTTGACATAGGTAATGATGGCTTCTTAACTGAGCACCACAAGGCCTCAGATCCACCTCGTAAGGATTTAGTACGAGCTAAATAGAACTTAAGAGCTCTAACTGGACACAGTACTCTTTCAAGCTCGTTGCCTACGATCTCTGACAGGCAAGGTATATCAAATGACTTAGGCCAAGGACGAGAAGGCAGTTCATTTTTGTCCAAGAAACCAAGCTGAAGTGAACATGTGGCTTTATCTGTGGAAAAGCCGATGTTCCTACTGAAGGCATGGATCTCACTGACCCTTTTAGCCGAAGCCAAGCACACTAAGAAAAGTGTCTTGAGGGTGAGATCCTTCAGGGAGGCTGAATGTAATGGCTCAAACCTGTCGGACATTAGGAACCTTAGGACCACCTCTAAGTTCCATCCAGGAGTTGCCATACGACGCTCCTTAGAGGTCTCGAAAGACTTAAGGAGATCTTGGAGATCTTTATTATTGGAAAGATCTAAGCCTCTATGTCTAAAGACAGACGCCAACATGCTCCTGTAGCCCTTGATAGTGGGTGCTGAGAGGGAGCGAACATTTCTCAGATGTAAGAGAAAGTCTGCGATTTGGGCTACAGAGGTACTGGAAGAGGAAATAGATGCTGACTTGCACCAGTCTCTAAAGACTTCCCACTTCGACTGGTATACTTTGATGGTAGAAGCTCTCCTAGCTCTCGCAATCGCTCTGGCTGCCTCCTTCGAAAAGCCTCGAGCTCTTGAGAGTCTTTCGATAGTCTGAAGGCAGTCAGACGAAGCGCGGGGAGGCTTTGATGAAGATCCCTTACGTGGGGCTGCCGTAAGAGATCTATCCTTAGAGGAAGACTCCTTGGAACGTCTACCAGCCATTGAAGTACCTCTGTGAACCACTCTCTCGCGGGCCAAAGGGGAGCAACCAACGTCAACCTTGTCCCTTCGTGAGAGGCGAACTTCTGCAGTACCTTGTTGACTATCTTGAACGGTGGGAATGCGTACAAGTCCAGGTGAGACCAGTCCAGTAGAAACGCGTCTATGTGGGTCGCCTCTGGATCTGGGACTGGTGAGCAATATCGGGAGCCTTTTGGTCAACGAGGTGGCAAAGAGGTCTATGGAGGGTTGACCCCAAGTCGCCCAAAGACTCTTGCACACGTCCTTGTGGAGGGTCCATTCCGTGGGGATCACCTGACCTCTCCGACTGAGACAGTCTGCCAAGACGTTCAAGTCCCTCTGGATGAATCTTATCTACAGGGAGATGCCTCGATTTTTTGACCAGATGAGGAGGTCCCTTGCGATCACGAACAGTGTGTGGGAGTGAGTGCCTCCTTGCTTGGAGATGTACGCCAAAGCTGTGGTGTTGTCTGAATTGACCTCTACCACTTTGTTTCGAAGAATGCTCTCGAAACTCATCAAGGCCAAGTGGACTGCTAATAGCTCCTTGCCGTTGATGTGCATGCTTTTCTGAACCGACGTCCAAAGAACCGAACATTCCCGACCGTCCAGAGTCGCACCCCAACCCAAATCCGACGCGTCTGAGAACAACACGTGGTTTGGGTTCTTGACTGCCAGGGACAGACCCTCTCTCAGACTTATGTTGCTGTCCCACCAGTTCAGGCATGCTTTTACTGGCTCGGAGACCGGGATTGATACAGCTTCTAAAGTCTTGCTCTTGTTCCAGTGAGAGTCTAGATGGAACTGGAGAGGGCGAAGGTGAAGTCTCCCTAGCGAGACAAACTGCTCCAGGGATGACAGAGTCCCTACGAGACTCATCCAACTTCTTACTGAACAACGTTCTTTTTTCAGCACGAGTCGGACTTTGAGCAGGGCTTGTTCTATTCGGGTGGCAGACGGAAAAGCCCGAAAAACTAGACTGCGAATCTCCATCCCCAAATAGAGAATCGTCTGGGATGGAATCAGTTGAGACTTTTCTAAGTTGACCAACAGTCCCAACTCCTTTGCCAGACCCAACGTCCAGTGTAGGTCCTGCAGACAGCGATGACTGGACGATGCTCTGAGAAGCCAGTCGTCCAAGTACAGGGAGGCTCGAATTCCCGATAAATGAAGGAATTTTGCCACATTCCTCATGAGCCTCGTAAACACGAGAGGAGCAGGGCTGAGGCCGAAGCACAGTGCTCGAAACTGGTACACCACATTCCTGTAAACAAACCTCAGATACGGTTGGGAATCCGGGTGTATAGGAATGTGGAAGTACGCATCTTGCAGGTCGAGAGAGACCATCCAGTCTCCCTCTCTGACCGCTGCTAGGACGGACTTCGTGGTCTCCATTGTAAATTTTGTTTTCGTAACAAAAACGTTGAGCGCACTGACGTCCAGCACTGGCCTCCAACCTCCCGTATGCTTTGGGACTAGGAAGAGACGGTTGTAAAATCCCGGTGATTGAAGGTCCGAGACTTTCACCACCGCTCCCTTCTCTAGCAACAGAGACACCTGGTGATGTAGAGCTTGTCTCTTTGACTCCTCTCGATACCTGGGAGAGAGGTCTAGAGGAACTGTTACTAGAGGAGGTCTGCGTACAAAAGGTATTTTGTACCCCTCCTTGAGCAACAACACAGACTCTTGGTCTGCACCCCTCTTCTCCCAGGCCTGCCAGAAGTTGTTCAGTCTGGCCCCTACCGCTGTCTGAGGACGTGGGCAGTCAGACTCTGCCACGGGAGGACTTGGCTCCTCTCCTCTTACCTCTCTTTCCGTCGGCACGAGAGCCTCCCCTGCTGGGAGCTCTGCCACGAAAGGGCGGGATAAACCTAGACGCAGGAGTCTCGATTCTGGGTCTCACAACAAAGGATGAAGAAGGAGCTCCCTTGCGAGCAGAAGAAGCCATCAGGTCATGTGTGTCCTTCTGTACAAGCGAAGCAGCAATGTCCTTAATCAGCTGTTGAGGAAACAAGGCAGCCGATAAGGGAGCAAAGAGAAGTTCCGATCTTTGACAGGGAGTAACTCCTGCAGAAAGGAAAGAGCAAAGGGTTTCACTCTTCTTCAAGACTCCAGACGTAAAGGTGGAGGCGAGCTCATTGGAGCCATCGCGGATGGCTTTGTCCATACAAGACATAATAAGTAAGGACACATCCTGGTCAGCAGACGAGATCTTCCTGCTTAATGCTCCTAGAGACCAATCTAAAAAGTTAAAAACTTCGAAGGCCCTGTATACCCCTTTAAGGAGATGGTCAAGGTCCGAGGAGGACCAACAAATTTTAGAGTGTCTCATGGCCAGGCGACGGGGAGAGTCTACGAGGCTTGAGAAGTCACCATGGGCAGAGGCAGGGACTCCCAAGCCGAGAACTTCTCCCGTGTCATACCAGACGCTCGCTCTAGAAGCTAGTTTAAAAGGTGAGAAGGCAAAGGCCGTCTTCCCCAAACTCCTCCTGGTAACCAACCAGTCGCCTAGTAGACGTAAAGCCCTCTTAGAAGAGCGAGAAAGCACTAGCTTAGTAAAGGAAGGCTTGGCAGCAGCTAAGCCTAGCGCAAACTCAGACGGAGGCGAACGAGGAGCAGCAGTAACAAAATGATCTGGGAAAAGATCCTTAAAAACCATCATAATTTTCTTAAAATCCATGGAAGGTTGCGCAGCCTTAGGCTCTTCCACGTCTGATAAAACGTCCAAAGGATTATCAGTAGGCATGGGATCAGCAACATCCTCATCTGAAGGAACCTCGTCCGACAATTGATGAGTCTCAAGCAAGGAAGAGACCTGCCGTGGTGGCAATGCTTGACAAGCAAAGTCCACACGCAAAGGAGAATCAGTAGCAGTCAAGGACGCTACGTCATGTAACTGCTTAAAGGACTGACCAGCAACAGCAACAGGAGCGGGAGGACGCTCGACGTCAAGTCGAGACTGCCTTAACTGCCTAGATTGAGCAGTCAAAACAACCCTTGACTGCGGTGCTTGACGCTCAACGTCAAAACAAGGCAACTGAGATGGTTGGCGAACGTCCTGAACATCAACACGAGCATGCGGTGGCGGCTGAACGTCAACAAGCGGCTGAAAGTCAACACGGGACTGCATCGAGTGAGGCTCCAAGTCACGTGACTGACGTGACTTTGTAACGTCAACAGGACGAGTAAAGGCTCGTTTGGGCGGCTGAAGGCCAGGATCTCGATCAGCGTAACGGCGAGGATCATCGTGAACCTGCTCAACGGTATACTCCTCCATAAGGGAGGCAAGCTTATTCTGCATATCCTGCAGGACAACCCATTTAGGATCAACGGGAGTCGGTACGGGTCGAGACGATGGTAACGTCTGTGACGGCAAAACATTGCCTTTACTAAGACTCTCGGAGCCCGTGTTACGCTTTCGTTTAGGCGGCGAGCAGTCTTCCGATGACTGCACAGGGTCAGAGCTGTCCCAATGGCTACAGCCAGGACGCTGGACCTGTCCTGAAGGGACTGACTTCCGCTTTAAGGGTCTAGAAACTTTGCTCCACGGTTTCTTTCGCGAGAAGCCTTCGGATGACGAGGAGAAAACCGCCTCGCTCGTCTTATGGTAGGGGCGGTCTTGACGAGACACGCCCGAAACCATAGAGGGAACGTCTGTTCGTTGGTTAGAGCCTCTCGTCCCCATAAGTCCTACGACATTACTTCTCCCTGGTGCATGGGAGCTTGCAAGAGGTCTCGGACTAGGAGAACGACAAGCACGAACAGACGAACCCTCGGTCGCAACACTAAAAACACTTTGCGCACTAATCACTTTATCCCCACGATTTTCTAATGTGGCACTCTGACACTTTAACACTTTCACATCCGCCATGAGTTGATTACGGTCCGTTGCCAAAGACTCGACTCTCTCGCCCAACGCTTGAATGGCAAGCAACATATCCCGCATTGATGGTTCATGAGTGCTAGTAGAAGGTTCAGGCACAACCACTACAGGGGAAGGATTAGGTTCAGGGGCATGGGAGGAGGAAAAATCTAATGATCTAGAGGAACTTCTCCTCACCCTATCTCTCTCAAGCTTACGAGAATACTTATCAAACTCTAGCCAGTCGAATTCCGAAAGTACCACGCACTCATCACACCGATCTCCTAATTGGCAGGTTTTACCCCGGCAATTAGAACACACGGTATGTGGGTCGAGAGAGGCCTTTGGAAGACGTTTGTTACAATCCCTAGCATTACATTTACGAAATCTAGGAATCGGAGAAGGGTCAGCCATTTTGAAAAGTCAAAGAAAATCCAAAAACAATCCAAAGTCATCAACAATAAAATCTATCCAAAAAAGGGTTCAAGAGTTTTAATTGAAGATAAAAACACCTGCACTGCGAAAGCTCAAAACCAAAAAGAAGTACTTCACCAAGAATGACGAAAAACTCCAGGTCAACAGCAAGTAATGGAATCAACTTGTCGACAAGACCGAAAGAGAAGAACTGGAGCTGTTTACATGTATATGCGGTATCTGGCCGATAGTTGGCGCTGGTGGGCACACCCGCAACCTTCATGGCGATCACTCGCGAGTTTTTGTGTTTCTGTCGAGCCGTCCGAGACGTCAGCTATTATATATTCACCGGCTAAGGGCGTAAAGTAGCTCCGACTTCTGGGCAACAGTCACAGATCTAGAGGTGAAGGCCCTCTTCTTTAAGACCCCTGCTGAGAAAAGGGAAGCCAATTCATTAGCTCCATCCCTTAGAGCTTTGTCCATGCAGGACATGATACTCGTCAGGTCCTTCGTGTCCTCCAGGAGTTCAGACTTCCTGGCCAGAGTCCCGAGAGATCAGTCCAGGAAGCTGAAAACCTCGAAAACCCTGAAAATTCCCTTGACGAGGTGATCAAGCTCCGACATGGACCACATCACCTTGGCAGAGTTTAAAGCATGCCTTCTTGCCGAGTCCACAAGAGCCGAGAAGTCACCTTGGGAGGAGGCAGGCACTCCTAACCCCAAAGGTTCCCCTGTCTCATACCACATACCGGCCTTGGAAGAGAGCCGAGACGGTGGAAAAGAAAAGGTGGTCTTGACAGCTTGTCTCCGTTCCTTCATCCAATCATCCACTTTAGCGAGAGCTTTCCTGGCCGAAATTGAAAGTTTCATTTTGATGAAGGCCGAAGACTTAGTAGCTTTCTTCCTGGTAAATTGAGACTGAGGAGAACGAGGGGCCGAAGGTTGAAATTCCTCCCCATAAAGTTCCAAAAGAGAGCGAGAAAGAACCTTGTAATCACTAGAAGAGTCGGCAGGTTTTTCTTCCTCTTCCGAAATATCTTCGAGGTCCTGCTTAAGGATAACATCCCGAAGAGTTGGGCTGCCAGCAGTCTGGCAGCGAGAGCTGTTTGAATCCTGGCGCCGAGCGCCACTAACATCCAGTCGGCGAGAAGCGGTATCGTCACGATGACGAGAAGCGGTATCGTCACGATGACGAGAGGCGGTATCGTCACGATGACGAGAGGCGGTATCGTCACGATGACGAGAGTCAGTATCGTCACGATGACGAGAAACGGAAGCGTCCTGAAGATGCAGGCTGCCTTCGCCTTGAAAATGCAGACTGCATTCATCCTGTTTCCTAAGAAACGAGGCAGTAACGTCCTGGCGTTTCGAAAGAGAAACGGAATCGTCACGGCGCCGAGAACGAGAGGCAGTATCGTCCTGGCGCCGGGAGAGGGGGGAAGGAAATTCCTGGCAGCGTGCCGATGAAGAGGGTGTGCGTTGTCGTACGGCCGACGAAGTGCGCAGAGGTTTCTTGGGAGAGATACTAAAATCTCTCTTAGAAGAAGATCTCTTAACAGGCAAAGAGACGTCCTTACGTCTGACGGACTGAGAAGGGTGGCTGAAAGCTTCAACTAACGATGAAAGTTGTTCCTGCATAACAACCATGAAAGCTTTAGCAACCTCCGCTGGCTCTCGCGGTGCCGAAGACGGCAGTTGTCGTACGGCTTGACTGGGAGCGCTGGCAGAAGAAGTAGGGAGTCTAGCAGGATTAACTGGGCTAAGGACTCTCTGTTTCGCCCTTTTAACAGGAACATCAAAATCGTCTTCCGAAGGATCAGGGTCTCGGCTACTCGAACCGGGAGAGGGAGAGCGAGACTGCACGTCCCGGTTCCACCCTCTCTTCATTGGTCTTGATTCGTAACGCCAATTACGTCTGGGAGAACGATCAGGCGAAGACACAAACGTATCCGACACGCCTTTCCTACAGCGGTCCAGAGCAGCCTGGGAGATCGCAACAGGACTGTCTGAGGCGACGACTGACCGAGGATAAGCACCTCTCACCCCCTTTCGGCTTTCGACGTACCTTCTCCCTTGGTCCTGGGAGCTTGGTAGAGGTCTAGACCTAGGGGTATGACAGATTCGATCAGTCGCCACCTCCACTGCACTTTCCCAAGCACTAATTTCACCTACACCCTTACCTTTAAAGGCCTCCAACTGTGCTTTAATGGCCTCCAATTCAGCAGCTAATCTAGCATACCCAGGGTCATCCGTAGGCACAGAACCTGTAGAAGGGGCAGGAGTCACTACATTTGGGGAAGGAATACCTTCCAAAGGGGTTACAAGCAAAGGGTCAATAGATAAATCTAAGCTAGGCTCACTAGCAGACTTTGACTTTGATTTAGCTCTTCTAACTCTATCAATCTCAAGTTTGCGCACATAACGCTTCATAGCTAACCAATTATCATCACTTAAAACCTCGCATTCCTTGCACTTATTATCTAAAGTACATTCAAACCCCCTGCAACCCATACAGATAGCGTGAGGGTCAACCGAAACTTTCGGCAACCTCACCTTGCAAATATCATTCGCACAAATACGATAATGAATTTTCTCACTCATGACAATAAAGGAAAAAAGACAAAAAAACAAAAACAACACGATTGCCAAATCCCAACACAGTGTACTTCACCAAAAACGAAGTCCAAAAAGGCGATGAAGGGAAAGCGATCCGAAAAAACTCTGAAAGGCGGACCAACGATGTTGTCGATCCGGCCGGCAAAGATAATCTGAGGAACAGAAAACGGGAATGATTCCAAGTACCACCCTGTAAGGGTTGTTAACCATCTAACCACACAACCACCACAAGGCGGTTGCCGCGATTTTCGATTAAATTCTGCCGCAGTCGGAGACTCAGCTATATATATATAACTGCCAGGTTAAGTTCTATTCATATAAACCATGTGCCCTAGACCAGGTTAGGTTACATTCTTATATCACTCTAGTTTTCCTATATTCTCACAAAACTGTCATTTCACATAATTGTTAGATTGGGATTTACTAGGATAGAGGAAACTCTGTTTAGTTTATGATAGTTTTAGGGGTAGTTGGTATAACAAAAGTGGCCTATCAAAAGAGTGATATTAAGTAATGATAATAAAAATATCAAGTAAATAAAAACATTCTGAAATAGTATTGCAAATTTTTATAAATTGATTCATGTGCTAGACTAAAATAAATCATCAAAGTAATGCATTTTTCCTAGCTATGAAATGTATTTCAATGGCCATTCCAGCTATCCTGAAGACACATCCTTTTTCAAAGAAAGAGGTATATACACAGTTACATATTGCATACAATATACTGTAATTATCTTGCTGGGTAATCCTGAATCATAACTCCCACTTTCCATCCACTGTTGTCCATAATTGCCTTCGCTAACATCACGGATTTTTCTAAAGGTATGTATTCACCTCTGTTTTGTCAGCTTGTTAATTTATTAGCTTGTTTGCGGGCAACTTTAAACAAAAAACTACAGTACTGATTTAGACCAAATTTGGTAGTCATGGGGGGTATGACCCAAGGATGAATCTAACAGTACAGTACATCAAAGTAAAAGTATGCAGCAGTACTTTGAAAATAATCACAATAAGTAAATGGCAAATATTTTGTTTATTTTTTCTAATTATGAAAACATTACGCAAAAACTACCGAATCAATTCCAACAAAACTTGTTGACCATGTGGGGTATGACCCAAGGTGAATAAAAATTAGATTTTTGAGACAATACATTTTAGTATAAGGACGCAGTGGAGTTAAGAGCAAAATAAGACTGCATGGCATGGTGAAGGCATGCTCTCGGTAATTGTGTAGGAGGCCTCCGCGCTCGATTTTAAAAGTTTCTAAAAGTAGAAAACGAAAGAAAACAGTAAATTAGAGCTACAGTTACCTTGAAACTGTGAGATAATCCTCCTACAACCACCTAACTCTTACACAGAAAATGTAAGCATAAGCCTACTACTACAATTATGGGGGACCCCAGTGGGAAGCGGGGTTTTTGGGTGGGGGGAGGAGGAGAAAAGTGATTTTTCGGGGCACTACCGAACCTAATACAACTACCTACCCTACCCTGGGGGCCATGTACCCCTACCTAGGCCTACCGGGGGGGGCTCCGCCCCCCCTGCGACCCCCCCTTAAGGCCACAGTAATTTTCAGGGCACCACCGAACCTAAGACACCCACCTAACCTAGCCTATGGGGCCCTGTACCCCTACATAGGCCTACCGGGGGGGGGGGGGGGGGGGGGGGGCTCCGCCCCCCCCCCCCTGCGACCCCCCCTTAAGGCCACATTGAGTTTCAGTTCAAACGAAACAAATTCAAATGAAAACGCCTTTTGCAAAAAAAGGAACACAAACTTCAAATTAGTCTCAATATCTAACTTTGCGTTTCCAAACCATGTACCTTTGAAACAAGACACGAAAAAATTGCACCTCCTCTTCCTTTTCCCACGAGTAACCACACTACGATCACACCGGAATGCTAATTTGTTGTAATCTATACGGCACACATTTTCACAATTAGGGCACTTTTTCTCTGCCAAAATCAAACCATGACGTTGAGCAAATGCAATTAGCAAATCAACTTTCCCTGAATAATGTACACAAAAATCCCCATAAGAAATAAAGCAATTGTCACAAGTGACACAGTCGGAACGGGATGAAGGTCCTGCTAATTGCTCCATACTTCACGGCAAAATGAGCTTTTCAGTTTGAAGGGAGATCCGAGACGTGCAAAAATATTCCTCCGCGGAACTTCACGTAAACTGTGGTAACTGGTGGAAAAATAGCAGGGATAAGTGAAGTAATAAGTGTCAGCATTGGCTAGATTTGTAAAAACCGCCATGATTGGTTTTCAAACAGTGTGACGTCAAGAAAACACCTGTTATTGGTTA
This sequence comes from Palaemon carinicauda, assembly GCF_036898095.1. NCBI lineage: Eukaryota > Metazoa > Arthropoda > Malacostraca > Decapoda > Palaemonidae > Palaemon > Palaemon carinicauda. Next base: position 73,659,226 of record NC_090727.1, on the reverse strand, counting down.
GAATAGCATTGAGAACTAGTCTGCCATACGCAGTAAGGCGGTGAAACAGCTCATTTTAGCCAAGACATCACACAGTAAACAAAAACAAACACTTAGAAAAAATCCAAGTGAAACATAACTATACACACGAATATCTTCGTTAAATAGAAGCTGCTCATATATTGACTATTATATAAGCGTTCTATATGATATAATAGTGAATTGTAGGTGTTTAAATTCTTCAAGATCTTCCGCGGAGCTCTCCTACACATTTACCATGCTCTCTACCGAGTGCCCTTCTAGTTATCACTGGTATGGGTAGGTGATATTCCAAAATGAGTATTGCTCACCAACCAAATCACTATCCAGTGTAAGCATTTATATACATGCTTCATTTGCACCTACACTCAAACATTAAGAGTTGGCTGGCCTCTCTTCAAAGCCAAAGCTCATCCCCAATGCTTGAAAGCTTACATAAGGTAGCTCAAAACTTGTTACATTGAAGGCTAATATAAGGTAACCTGAATATATTGCCCATTGTTAAAGTTAACATAAGGTAACATAAAACCAAAGGTCATCTTCAAATCAATTATGTATATGCCATGGTTAGCATACGTTAACCTAAAAGCTAAACCCATTCTTAGCAATGGCTTAAGGTGACCTAAACTAATAGCCCATTCTCAAAGCTAGATTAAGGTACCAATAGCTATAGATCACACTCGTGGTTAACATAAGTAACCTAAGACCTAAAACCTATCCTTAGTGATGGCATAAGGTAACCTAAAACCTGGAACTTATCCTTAGTGATGGCATAAGGTAACCTAAAACCTAGAACCCATCCTTAGCGATGGAATAAGGTAACCTAAAACCTAGAAACCATCCTTAGTGATGGCATAAGGTAACCTAGAACCTATCCTTAGCGATGGCATAAAGTAACCTAAAACCTAGAACTTATCCTTAGTGATGGCATAAGGTAACCTAGAACCTATCCTTAGCGATGACAAAGTAACCTAAAACCTAGAACTTATCCTTAGTGATGGCATAAGGTAACCTAAAACCTAGAACCCATCCTTAGCGATGGCATAAAGTAACCTAAAGCCTAGAACTTATCCTTAGTGATGGCATAAGGTAACCTAAAACCTAGAACCCATCCTTAGTGATGGCATAAGGAAACCTAAAACCTAGAACCCATCCTTAGCCATGGTATAAAGTAACCTAAAACCTAGTGCCTATCCTTAGTGATCGCATAAGGTAACCTAAAACCTAGAACCCATCCTTAGCGATGGCATAAAGTAACCTAAAACCTAGTGCCTATCCTTAGTGATCGCATAAGGTAACCTAAAACCTAGAACCCATCCTTAGCGATGGCATAAAGTAACCTAAAACCTAGAACTTATCCTTAGTGATGGCATAAGGTAACCTAAAACCTAGAACCCATCCTTAGCAATGGCATAAGGAAACCTAAAACCTAGAACCCATCCTTAGCCATGGTATAAAGTAACCTAAAACCTTGAACCTATCCTTAGTGATCGCATAAGGTAACCTAAAACCTAGAACCTATCCGTAGTGATGGCATAAGGTAACCTAAAACCTAGAACCTATCCTTAGCGACGGCATAAGGTAACCTAAAACCATAGCCCATCTTTATGGATAGAATAAGGTAACAAAAAGCTTTAGGTCATACTCAAGGTTAGCAGAAGTTAAGCTAAAACCAAGAACCCATCCTTAGCGAAGGCATAAGGTAACCTTACACTACAGCCCATCCTCAGACAGCATATGGTAACCTAAAATCTACCAAATCCTCAGGGCTAGAATATGGTAACCAACAAGATACATGTATCTTCACAGACTTAGATCCTAAAAGTTTACAATACTAGATTTTCTTGCTTAATCTTTACCTACTATTTCAATATAATAACATATAAAGCAACCTAAACAGAGAGATATAACTTACAAAGAACCAAATCACAGAAATGGTTGAAAATCACACAAATATTAATTACCAAATTCGCAAATACACAGTCACTTCTTTTTCCCATACATGGCTGCCAGATGGGATGGTTTAAAAATCCCCAAAACTCATGATGAAAAATCCCCAAAACAACCCAAAAATCCCCATTTCCACAAATATATTTTCTTTTGATGAATGTAGGCTTTGTTAATATAGAAATTACTCACTATACTTCATACAAGTGCAAGTAAACTAATTGAAACTATATAAAGGTTTACTCAACTTTGTTTCTTCTTCATAGAAATTTTTTCAAAATATTCCCATCAGACACCCAAAATCCTCAAATCTAGGGATAAATCTCCAAATCTAGGGATAAATCTCCAAATCTAGGGATAAATCTCCATATCTGAAAACATTGTCATGGACGATTAAATATGGCTGACAAAAATCAAGGACAACAAAGTCAACAGTAAAAAAATTTCTGATATTCAGATTTTCTTAAAATCCCAAGTCCTTAAACTAACGAATTCTCCAAACAATCATTGTTATTATTGTTAGTAGATGGTTGCACTTTCTAAAGTGAGAAGGGAACACTACAGTAACTTATAATTTATAAATATCAATAAAAGAAAAAAAAAATAATGATTACATCAAGCTTACTTTCAATGAATTTTATTTTATACCAAAATTAAGGGAACAGCATATTAATTTTACAGGAGACTTAGTGGATGTAATATTTGCATATGAATGACAAATTAATATCAATAAATGTAAAAAAAAAAAATTGAATAATTACATCAAGCTTACTTACAATAAGTTTCATTTTGAAACAAAATTGTAATTTCATAAGATTACAGCTTCGAAATTGAACTCGAAACAGGAATAAATTCCCATGCAAAGCACCAAACCTTTATTATTATTATTATTATTATTATTATTATTATTATTATTATTATTATTATTATTATTATTACTTGCTAAACTAGAGGAGAGGGAGAACGTAAAATAAATTTGGAGAGGAGGAAAAGTTTAAAAGTATATGGAAGAAATAATACTGTAAGAATATAAATGAAACTTCTGAAGTATGGATGATAACAATTGGCAGAGTATCATCCTTCAAAATATACTTTATAGTAAATTGGATATCCGATAAATACTCGAGAGAATGAAAAAAAAAAATTCAGAGATAGTAATCAAAACTTCAAGAGAATTAATGAAAAAAAAATGGATTATTTCTTAAAATTTAATTGACATGAAGGATTATATTAGGTTAAAATACATCAACACAGGATTGAAGATGATGAAATTTGATAAAAATTAAGAGAATAAGGTTTTATTTTCCATGTAAGTTATGTAACATAAATTAGATACACGAGATACTATAAAACAAACGACATTAATTACTATGCATATAAAATAAACAGAAAAATATTTGCATATCTTGTAAATTAATTATACAAAAGAATTACTGTCCTAGGAAAATGATTATAGAAATAATGGCAGCACTGGAAAATTAATTTCATATGTATGCCGTGCACAGAAAATAGTTTTAAAAGTACCACACTTGAAAATGTTTTCCTCTATATTACTGTTACTGAATTAAAGCTTTACTTTACTTTCAAGGCTGTTTTTCTGGTCCTATACAACAGTGGAACCCTACTCTCTACACGACCTCTACAGTCATTTTATCATGTTCGTTCGAAAACATTCAACATTTCACACCACAAATTGCTCGTTTATCGTTAAATCCTCACTACTGAAGCACTCGCAGAACAAAACAGTCTTTAGTTTCCTCTTGAAAGCCTTAATATATTCAATCTTTCGGATGTGTTGTGGGAGCTTCAAGTTATCTAGTGTTCCCTCTCGCCTTTGCACAGCCAGTCTTGCCCAAAATTGCCCTTACATACAACTTTCAAGTTCAAAATCAAAATAATTTTCCTTTTTCATTCAGTTAAATACCTCTGTGAATAAATTGGTCATCAAAACCTCTAGCCTACTCCATAAGTCTTATGGATTGAGTCTGTTAATTTGAATATCTTATCTCAATAAAGAGCAAGAGTCAGTGTCCCAAATAAAGTGGGGGCAATCTTAACCGAATCGAGTAATGCCCTCTCTATCTTCCATATTATTATTATTACTATCCAAGCTACAACCCTAATTGGAAAAGCAAGATGCTATAAGCCCAGGGGCTCCAATAGGGAAAAATAGCCCAGTGAGGAAAGGAAATAAGGAAATAAATAACTGAAGAGAACAAATTAACAAGAAATCATTCTAAAAAAGTAATGTCAAAAGAGATATGTCATATATAAACTATTAACAACGTCAAAAACAAATATGTCATATATAAACTATAAAAAACTCATGTCCGCCTGGTCAACAAAAAAGCATTTGCTCCAACTTTGAACTTTTGAAGTTCTACTGATTCAACAACCCGATTAGGAAGATCATTCCACAACTTGGTAACAGCTGGAATAAAACTTCTAGAGTACTGCGTAGTATTGAGTCTTATGATGGAGAAGGCCTGGCTATTAGAATTAATATTAATATAATATTAATATACCGTCTTTTTCCTATTCAAATGGGGTAATGACTGGAAAAGTTAAGTTAAAGGGTGGCTGTGTTAGAAGACTGGCAAAGTCCCAGGTCTGTCAGCGCCTGAAGCAGTTGTGAACCAACACTTGGTAATTTGACATCAGACTTTGGTTCCCTCATTACCTGTCTTCCCTCTCGATGTCCCTCAATCAACATGAATTCGTCTAACTGAAGCCCTTCCATCTCATTTGCTCGTATTTCATTTAGCAAAAGAATGGGATTTCCATGTCGCTAATTCGGCCACTGTCTAGTTGAGCTAAAAGCGAGTCTCTCTTGTTCTCAACCCCACTCTCTCTGTTCAATGGCTCACTGGAAGCGCGAATGACACGATGTACTGGTGTATGCAACCCGTCAAAACGACAGCTAAATACTTAGATAGATATACATGCGCACGCAGATTACACCTTTCACAACGATCCCCTACCTAACTACCACATGGCAGTTTGGGCAAATTTGGGATAGTGCTTTCCGAGCGGAAAAGCAGGATGCTATAAGCCCAAGGGCTCCAACAGGGAAAATAGCCCAGTGAGGAAAGGAAATAAGGAAAAACTACAAGAGAAGTTTAAGAACAATAATGAATCTTTCATATATAAACTATAAAAACTTTAAAATAACAAGAAGATAAAAACTTCAAAATAACTAGAGGAAGAGAAACAAGATAGTATAGTGTGCCCAAGTGTCCCCTCAAGCAAGAGAACTCTAATCCAAGACAGTGGAAGACCATGGTATAGAGGCTATGGCACTACCCAAGACTAGAGAACAATGGTCTGATTTTGGAGTGTCCTTCTAGAAGAGCTGCCCACCTCTGATCATCCTTCAGACATTTAATCAGTTACCAATGGACATCAGCATTTTCACATCCTTAAGAGAACACCACTA
>NC_090727.1:73588690-73653325 GCF_036898095.1 Palaemon carinicauda | reverse complement strand
AACCGTTGAAGAGCTTTCCCATAACTACCAAAGTTGTAACCAGGTCATCTCTATCTCTGACCATCGTTCCCTCGGGTCCAAAGGACTTCTTAGAATATGCAAGTGTCATGTTCTGTAGCCGTGTTTTCTTCTTGGGAAGAGCCTGCAGACCTTCTGAGAAACTGCCTTTAATGTATCATCATCATCTCCTCCTACGCCTACTGACGAAAGGAGCCTCCGTTAGATTTCACCAGTTGTCTCTACCTTGAGCTCTTAAATCAATACTTCTCCATTCATCATCTCCCACTTCACGCTTCATTGTCCTCAGCCATGTAGGGCTGAGTCTTCTAACTCTTCGTATGCCTGTGGAGCAAAGTTGAAAGTTTGTTGAACTAATCTCTCTTGGGGAGTGCGAAGTGCATGTCCAAACCATCTCCATCTAGCCCTCGCCATGATCCCATCCACACATGGCACTTGAGTAATCTCTTTTTAATGTATATCATCAGATAATTCAGGTTAGTTCAAACAAAACCTAAATAAACTGCATATCTCCAGTTTGATTGTGAGGTGGTTTGCGTTGGTGGTCCAATTGTATGGCTTTCTGTCCTTATAAGTGTATGGAATTATATACGTGTAGGCCTACATAAATTATCTGACACGCAAACGTATCCTATTGGAAGAGTCACTGCCTGGCGATCTCTTGGACTAAGGTTCGAGACAGCTCAAGCTCGATAGTTTCTTGTAGTGTCTGCAACCACACCCTCCTTGTGAGTGAAAGATAGGAAGTTTGGGGGAATTTATACTTCTATCTGCCCAGTCATGTGTGGCCATTGCCTGGTCATCCCTGGTCCTAGCATGGGTGGAGAGTGGGCTTGGGCGATGGTCATATATATATATATATATATATATATATATATATGTGTGTGTGTATATATATATATATATATATGTGTGTGTATATATATATATATATATATATATATATATATATATATATATGTGTATATATATATATATATATATATATATATATATGTATATATATATATATATATATATATATATATATGTGTGTGTGTATATATATATATATATATATATATATATATATATATATATATATATATAAGGTCAGTCTCTAGAGCATTGCCACTGTCCCTTCCTCTGCTATTCATGAGCGGCCTTTAAAAGTGCTTTTTGGGTGTAAGAGAAAGTAATTTCACAAAAATTAGTATTTACATGCTGATAACAGCAATAATAGACCTGTGTATCTTTTACAATTATTAATTATTCTATGTATTTTGTACCAATTTCGATGTGTGTCAAAGAGGAGGTAGAGATAAAGAGAGTTGTGTTTTGTCTTCAACAACCCATTTTCATATCACAACACAGTCGGTCTGTTGTTTGTCGTTCATCGCCTTTGTTCAAGGAACAAAAAGATTCTCTTCAACCAAAACTTTATCATTCTTTCACCTACAACTCAGTTTTGCCCAAGTCTTAGCTTTTATCCTTTCTTCTTCGCCCTATTTATATCTCCGCTAACGAAGTTGGAAGGAGGTTATGTTTTACTCCCTGTTTGTGTGTTTCTTTGTGAACAGCTTCCTGAGGTTCCAAATTTGAATTAAAAACGAATGAAACTGCATTTCTTGTCTACCGTAACTAATTTAATTTCGTGTAATTCCATAGTCTGAATTAAAATCCCCGATGGACTCAAATGTTCTCAATGTAACATTCAGCTAAAATATCTAAAATGTCTCACAATTATTTGTTATCTGATTAACATAAGAGAACATTTACACTAATTAACAGCAGTAAAAACGCTGAAATGAACTCTACCAAAGATACTACTGTAGTGTATAATTGTCCATTTCATGCTAGTACTTAACTCTGAAAGACCCGAAGCTTAGCATGCTATTAGCGTTGCAACGATGATCATTGCTTAATAAGGTTGAATCCAAAACATGGTCGTGTTGTCGGCTGGCGATTTCACATGCAATTATTGGATTAGTTCGCACCAGATTCCATCTGATCGCTGATCGTTGGAATGGGCGTCATTGGAATCATAAACAGTTTGAAAGATGTTCCAAGAACCAAGTACAGAGAGATGAAGGGATTGGAATTATAAACAGTTGTAAAGACCAGGCACACAAAGATGAAAATGTTTGGAATCATAAACAGTTGGAAAGACGTCCTAGGAACTAAACATAGAGAGATGATGAGATTTGGAATCATAAACAGTAGTAAAGATCTGGAATAAAAAAAGGAAAAGTCTTGGGATCATAAACAGTTATCAAGATCAGGAATAAAAAGAGGAAAAGACTTGGAATCATAAACAGTTGTCAAGATCAGGATTAAAAAGAGGAAAAGTCTTGGGATCATAAACAGTTGTCAAGATCAGGAATAAAAAGAGGAAAAGACTTGGAATCATAAACAGTTGTAAAGACCAAGAATAAAAAGAGGAAAAGACTTGGGATCATAAACAGTTGTCAAGATCTGGAATAAAAAGAGGAAAAGTCTTGAGATCATAAACAGTTGTAAAGATCAGGAATAAAAAGAGGAAAAGACTTGGGATTATAAACAGTTGTAAAGACCAAGAAAAGAAAGAGGAAAAGAATTGGAATCATAAACAGTTGTAAAGACCAGGAAAAGAAAGAGTAAAAGACTAGGCATCATAAACAGTTGTAAAGACCAGAAATAAAAGGAGGAAAAGACTTGGAATCATAAACAGTTGTAAAGACCAGGAATAAAAAGAGGAAAAGACTTGGGATCATAAACAGTTGTAAAGACCAGGAATAAAAAGAGGAAAAGACTTGGAATCATAAACAGTTGTAAAGACGTTCCAGGAGCCAAGCACAGCGAGATGAACAGATTTGGAATCATAAACAGTTGTGAAGACCAGGTACATATAGAAGAACAGATTTGGAGTCATAAACAGTTGTAAATACCAGGCACATAGAGATGAAGATATTTGGAATCGAAGACAGTTCCAAAGGTCAGGCATAATAAGAGGAACAGATTTTGAATCATAAACAGTCGTAAAGACCAGGCACATAAAGATGAACAGATTTGGAATCGAAAACAGTTGTAAAGACCAGTAATAAAAAGAGGAAAAGATTTGGAATCATAAACAGATGCTAAGAGAGGGACAGTTACCAGTTGCAAAAACGTTCCAAGAACCAGGCACAGAGTGGAATAGTTGCCAGTCGTTTGATCGTCAAGAAGAAACGAGAACGAGGGCAGTGTAGTTATTAATGATAATCTTTTCCGTTGTAGTTTTGCTTTATAAGTGTTCATTATTAAGGCCAAGGTATAAAGAATTCTCCAGACTCAAGTTTAAAATATGTACTATAACCCATCAAGTTATCAGAACCAGACGTCAAAAATATCTAAGAGAATTGCTACATATTGTGCGCCAATAAATTGTGTTGGTTCAAGAATAGTTACAGATGACTTCAAATTGTTGGAACCAAGATATATGTGTACTGTAGGTTCTAGAGCCTTTAAATATGTGGTCCCAAGACTACGATAAGCTCCCACCAGACATCTGACAGACTGAAGATATTAAGAATTTCAAGAGGAAAGTGAAGACTTTCTTGTTTTAGAAGTGCTTTGATAAAGTGGATTTGACAATAAACAAGTAACATGCGGTGTAAAATGCTGAATACCTTGAAATGCATACGATAAAATTACTGTGAAGATCCTGTGGAGAGTAGGGTTCCCCTGCAGCATAGGACCAGAAAAGCAATCCTTAAGGTGAGTAAGATATGCGCATGATCTTGATGAGTTTTGTTTGATGTATTATATATTTCTCTCCGCCAACGAAGTTGGAAGGAGGTTATGTTTTACCTCCAGTTTGTGTTTGTACTTTGTGGGTTTGTTTGTTTGTGAACAGCTTCCTGGCCACAATTATAATCGTTGAGTAGTGAAACTTGCAGAGATTAACTGTTATGTAAAAAGCTGGAAATTTTAAAATTTTGGAAGGCCAAAGTCAAAGGTCAAGGTCACGGTCAAGCAAAATGTCTAATTCACATAATCAGCCATAAGTTTGGACATTGTTGTCACAGAGACTTCAAACTTGGTTCATATTTGAGTGTCTGAAAATCCACGCCAAGTAATAGGTGTTAAGATCAAAGATCAAGGTCAAGGTCGAGAAATAAGTTGCCGCGCGGAGGTCTGCGCTCTACTGAGTGCCCCTCTAATTTATATTGTGTTTGTTTAATAAATGAACTGCATACGACCTCCTTCAAGAAGCTGTGGAGAGGCGATTGGAAAATAATTGTGGCTGTACTCTTACAAGGCAATGTAAGAGTTGGAAAACCCAGGCCTACATGACTAAGGACTATGAAGCATGAAGTAGATGATGAATGGAGGATTGATTTAAAAGCTGAAGATAGACGACTGGCGAAATCTAACCTAGACCCTTTACGTCAATGGGTGTAGGAGATGATTATATATGCAGAAAATGACATTATAGCAACTTGTAATTTTTTAGAGAGGAAGAGGGGGGGGGGCGTGTCATTGGGTCATGGGTTTCTTGGAAAAACTGCGTCAACGAACCTTGAAATTGGATTAGCAAAATTTGGTCATTGAACTGGAAAAGCTAAGACCTTTTTTTCCAGTTTTTGTAAAATTCTAATACTTAACTAGAATTAATTTCAGAACTAATAAAAGTTTTCTCAAGTTATTTTCCTAGCGAAAGAGGTATTAATTAGCAGCAAATAATCGGTTTTTAATTAAAAATGATTTAATCAAGGAAAGGAAAACTAGCTATTTGTCAGGTTTTAATGAAGGATCGAGAGTGTATTAGAAATTAAAAGGATTACGAAGGAAAATAATGATAATGGTAATACTATTGTAATATTGAAAATGATAACATCTTCCCTATGTAATAGGGACAAGACTCTCTCTCTCTCTCTCTCTCTCTCTCTCTCTCTCTCTCTCTCTCTCTCTCTCTCTCTCTCTCTCTCTCTCCAACAGTGAACAATTGAAGTTTCGATCAAAGGCCACAGTTAATACATTATCTGTAAGTGAACGAAACATTAGAGAACTTCATATCTCTCTCTCTCTCTCTCTCTCTCTCTCTCTCTCTCTCTCTCTCTCTCTCTCTCTCTCTCCTCTCTCGTGTTTCGTCCAGTTAGAGATAATGTTTTAACTGTAGCCTTTGATCAAAACTCCGATTGTTCACTCTTATTCCTTTTTTTCCCTCGTATTTTAAGTCTTTGAGAAAGGACTCGGACGGTGGAAAATTTCTTCTTTTGTGTGTGCGCGCGCGCTCAGAAATTAACACTATATTTATCCTTTCCCATTTAACATTTATACGCAATATATTTACATATATACACTTTCACACACAAATAATTTCTCCAACGGCAGTAATAGAAATCTCAACGTGAAGTCTTGCAGGTAATAAAACAATGTAACTTGAGAGTATATAGTATCACATTTGCTCTGGTGGAAACTAATAACAACCTTTGAGTAATTATTTCGGTGTAGAAGTTAGAACCATTTGGTAGTTACAATCGAAGACTGCCTTGAACAAGTGTCAAGCTCAAGTTCAGCAGACTTAACGTCATTTTGTTCGTGTTTTTCCTAATAGAAAGTTGTGCTCCTCTGAGGAAGAAAGGTACGTCTTAGTTTAAGACGAGAGTGCTGTCATTAATGTAGTATTTTAGTGTTGCTATTCTTTTTTTTATTAAACTTTTAAACACTCTCGTATCCCGTGTGAAGATTCTGTTCCCTGTGTACCACTAACGAAGAAAGATACTGTGGGTTTAAAATCAATGCTGTAGTTTATCACTGTTATTCTTTTTACAAAGAAATTTTAACCTCTCGTATCTTTCGTTTTGGTTAATTTGGGCTGATCTGATTGCTTTTACGGTTTTGAATAGAATTCCCTATTATAGTTTATACATAACACATGATATCGGGGTCAATGACCAAGTATGTCAGGATGACAAAAACCCAAATTAATTCATTCATTGCCCTTAATCCCTTATATACTTGGTATTGAAAGGGATGTAATACGCCAGTGAATACGTATCACGGAAAGGAAATTTATTATAATTCTGGAGGTAGTTGGCTTTGATAAATAGTTGTTCGTGGTTATAAGAGTCTGTGTGACATGCACTTTGCCAGATAGTGATAGGAAACCAAAATCCATCCTCTCCACACACTTCCACCTGAAGGATACAGAGTCCTAAATTAGGTTAGGTGGGAGGACCCTAGGCTGTCGTATTTCTGAATTTGTTTCCCTGTGTATTTTTTTTTCCTAGCATATAAGTACGTCTGGAATTGCAAATGGCATATACAGTAGGTTCTAATCCTTAGGGGAAAAAAGGATAAGTAGATAGAAATATTTTGAAGGAAAATTGTTCATATGGTACAAAAGGTAGCCTACATATACAATAAGAAAGTTATTTGACAAAAAGATTGTAGAAAAATGTGAATACAGTGCATGTTTTGTCATATATGCTGGCAGTGTTGAGTATTCATGTATTTAGCGTGAAATTATGTATCTTATAACCTTTTTTTCATCTTGTTCAACATCACAACTGATTCATAGTGCAGCTGCCCCCCCCCCCTCACTGTTGATTTTATGCACTGAATTGAAACCCTTTTGCCCACTTAAGTCACAAGGCCCAAATTTTCTAGTGTCAGGATGCTCATATGGGTGAATATACTTTTGATTTATAACCAAATCCATGAACAACTTGCTTTATTATTACTCGTTACCTTGTTTTATCCAATTCTGACCGTGAATAATGTGGCTATCTACCTGTTGAGTTTACCTTCATCCTATATAAAGATGATGAGCTATTGTGGGCTCCCAGTGGGAAATGGGGTGTTGAGTGTGGGGGGACACTGGAAACTAATGATATGCAGCAGTAGTAATGGTCAGAAATGCATAATAAACACAAACTAGATGGAAAAATAAGAATTTTATATACTGTATGCAGTATAACAATGTATCATAATTACTGTACCAATTCAGTACCTTATCACGTTCCACAAGTGGGCTTTGTTCCGCTGTGGCACTCTACGCTCGTATTATACATTACAGTATTTCATCTCTGCGTTGTTCTGGCAAGCGTTGCGTGGATGTTCTGCGTATGCCATCTGTATGGGACACTTGAAGTATCATATTGGTCTATAATTTATATCGTATCCCACAAACGGTCTTTCTCAGTTTTGTGTCGTTTTGCTGGTGAATAAACATTATCACCTTGCTTACCAGTTGTTGCAAGCTGGGCATGGATGAGCTGTGCACACTAACCTTGTAGGTTATTATTTTGGTGATATATTTTGCTCTCAGATGAGCAACAGTAGTTATGTATTGAATGGAGAGTGTTTTAAATATAATAAATGACCAAAATAGGCTAGGCAAAATTTTACAAAATTTTTGTGATTTAACTCTGGTCTGCGAGATGTCGTTCTGTCTTATTGTGCCGGTAGTCATACAAAAAGTGAAGTTGAAGGTATGGAGAAAGGACTGATGTAAAACATCCAGGAAATTATACATAAATACTTGGAAGTATATAATTGTTAAAAAATTCCTATTAATCTTTACATCTTACAAAAAAACAGAACAGCTTTCAAAAGCAAATGCAAACTCACACGCAGTTACTTGCCATCGGTCTCCTAAAAGTAAACGATAGATATAGACAAAAGTGTTTACAATTTAGTTGATTGATGTATAAGTTAGTATGCCCAAGCCTCCATTAGTCATACTGTTCAGAGAAAAGGGCCTGCACTTGTCTATTTTGTATTTCAAATTCCAGTTTTGCTAGAAAAGTACAGCATCATATATTAACTCGCTTTGGTATTTTGTATTGATTATGCACCTATTTTATTTAGTGTTTGTTGTTTGTTCCTATGAGAAGACAAACCCTCTATTTGTGTTGCACACTATTGCAGCCTTGCCGCGACCAAAATTAAGAAAATCCCTTGGGTCTGGCATCATTGTATGCTTGCCCTTTGCTTGCGGTTCAATAATCACTTCACACACTGTCGTAGTGACAGTCGGACGTCTGCTCGACCGCTGTCCACGCTCTGCTTTTAATTTCAATTCCTTGTGATGAGTGCTGCTCAAGTATGTATGAGATCCTGCCCAGGCCTTGAAGGTTGTCCTTATGGCACCTCCATGATTCTGGTGGAGGTAGATCTCTATCCTTTGTTTCCTGGATGTCAAGTTAAAAGATGTTCCAGTGCTTCCCTCTTTGAGATTTGTAGGGAATGTTTGTCTTCCCAGTGGGAAAAAATTTAGTAGCCGCCGTAAAAGCGGGCAGTAAGGGTACTTCCCCTTCTGCTGCTTTCTCCAAAGAGGGCAGGGAGCAAAAACCTCCTCTTACAAGGCCTGAATTTTCCCTGTCAGATCATTCGTCATTGAAGTTCTCAGACGCCAGTAACAAAGGATGGCAGCCATTCAATCAAAAAGGTGTTTATAGATGAGGATTATGCCTGAGTGAGAGGGAGAATACTCTGAGGGATTATGACCCTCTCGCTTCGGAAATTACCCAACCAGAGCAGGATGCATTACAGGAACCGCTAATATCTCTAAAGTTTGAAAATCAGGTCTCTATCACCACCAAAAAGTGTGCTAAGTTCGGGGGAACAACTTTTTATTTCAGATGTTCTCCTGTTAATGTAGATCATATACCCACTAATGATACACCAACACAATCTACGCACCATTCGGCGAATGGACATTGGGTATCTCTTACCCCTTATGATTCTAGAAGTTATATTTTCTCCAGCGAAGTCCCATAGTGAGTCTGGCCTACCAGTAACACTTGAAGTCCCAAATGATAAGTTTTCCACTAAGAAAATGTTCTCCAAGAAAAAGCATCAACACTTCCAGAATCTTCATGTGTTCAAGTATAAAAAGAACAGAAAGAATGATCTTTTAGGCAAAGTGGAAGTGCAAAGTTTTCCCTGCAGATGTAGATGCACAAGCAACCTGTACATACTTTTCCCCAGACAGGTACAGAAAAGCATCTGTCAATTATGGTACAAAACTGGAATACACAGCGAGGGAACGCATTCCGCCTGAATGTGCGTCTACAAGCACATGTCCCAGCAGCTGAATGCACCACTAATAGTGCATGGCTGCTGGCAGAATACCTGGCTGCTATTTCAAGAAAGCAAACAACACATCTGAGCGTGTATGAGACAGACTAGCCATCAACTAGATTAATGTACAGTACTGTATTCCTTTTTAGGTATAGCAAACAATGAATCCACATTTAGGGCTAATCCTAAAATTAAGGATTTTTCCATTTTACAGGTAAAACCATAGTCATAGCATAGAAGGAAAAGGGCTCTGAACCATATCTGGCATTTCCTCGCTAATCCCCCCTCTGCCTATCAGGAAAGACTAATAGTAATTTGAGAAGCTTGTATTGTCCAACTTCTAATTTTTAACTTGCGGTGTAACTATATTTTTACTGTAGATTCACTTCGGCACTGATTGGTCTCGGTTCCCAGTGCTGGACTATATAGCCCTAATCCATAAATTCATCCTTAGTCCCTTTTGCACATAATCTTTAGCCTTTTTACCTTCATATCCACTTCCTTTCTGATGTATCGATGTCCAACCTTTTTGATATTTTTAGAAAGGAATTGTGAAAGCAAAGTTTTCCCCCCACTTGCCTCCTGGCACTGAATAGAACCTTAAGCTCAATTGCTTAGGTATAGCACCTAAATTTCATGAATGAAAGAAAATAAACCCATAACTAAAGCTTAAGGGTACAGAATTGGGTGTTCTTTAGACAATACAAGCTTCTCATCTTGCTCAACATTCATGTTTTCACAAGACATCTTTACATTATTGTTATACAGTACTATACTTCTTTAGCAGGGTTCGTATTGAAATGGATATGCATTACTGACTTCTTGTTCATGACAAATTTGGCTTTTCTAGTGATACTGTATTTTATGGTGTTTGAATGGTTAGAATAATGTCAGCCATTTTTGGGGTATTAGATTATTATAATTGTAGATATCATAATTAGGACAATGTATGGGCCCTGTCTACTTTGTATATCGATCCTTATTTTACCTTTTAATTTTTGCAGAGGTCAAGAATGTGCCATCTTTGCTCTGCATGTCCTTGTCTCCTGCCCAGTGGAAGAAGTAAGGATAAAAAGAAAAAACTTCAAGATGTTGCTGTTTGTATCTTCTTAGAACAACACATGGATTTTTCCATGACGAAAGAACACTGCCAGTTATGTTCTTCAAACAATACGTACCAACGGAGTAAAGGTTTGTATTCTAGTGGGAACGAATCCAAAATTTTATTAGAGAAAATTTTATGATTTTCTTAGATTTAAAAGGAGAGGAGGCAAGGAAAAGGTGGGCGGAATGTTTAGAAAGTTTGCTGAATGTTGAGGATGATAGGGAGGCAGATATAATTGCTGTTCCAGGTGTTGAGGTGCCAGTGATGGGAGATGAGAATGAGAGAGAGATTACAATAGAGGAAGTGAGGAGAGCACTAGATGAAACGAGAGTAGGAAAAGCATCTGGTATGGATGGTGTGAAAGCTGAGATGTTGAAGGAAGGGGGTGTGACTGTACTTGAATGGTTGGTGAGATTGTTTAATATGTGTTTTGTGGTACCAGTAGATTGGGTTTGTGCATGTATTGTACCACTATATAAGGGTAAGGGAGATGTGCATGAGTGTTGTAATTCAAGAGGTATTAGTTTGTTGAGTGTAGTTGGAAAAGTGTATGGTAGAGTGTTGATTAATAGGATTAAGGATAAAACAGAGAATGCAATCTTGGAAGTACAGGGTGGTTTTAGAAGAGGTAGGGGTTGTATGAATCAGATTTTTACAGTTAGGCAGATATGCGAGAAATATTTAGCAAAAGGTAAGGAGGTGTATGTTGCGTTTATGGATCTGGAGAAAGCATATGATAGAGTTGATAGGGAAGCAATGTGGAATGTGATGAGGTTATATGGAGTTGGTGGAAGGTTGTTGCAAGCAGTGAAAAGTTTCTACAAAGGTAGTAAAGCATGTGTTAGAATAGGAAATGAAGTGAGTGATTGGTTTCCGGTGAGAGTGGGGCTGAGACAGGGATGTGTGATGTCGCCGTGGTTGTTTAACTTGTATGTTGATGGAGTGGTGAGAGAGGTGAATGCTCGAGTGTTTGGACGAGGATTAAAACTGGTAGGAGAGAATGATCATGAATGGGAGGTAAATCAGTTGTTGTTTGCGGATGATACTGTACTGGTAGCAGACACAGAAGAGAAGCTTGACCGACTAGTGACAGAATTTGGAAGGGTGTGTGAGAGAAGGAAGTTGAGAGTTAATGTGGGTAAGAGTAAGGTTATGTGATGTACGAGAAGGGAAGGTGGTGCAAGGTTGAATGTCATGTTGAATGGAGAGTTACTTGAGGAGGTGGATCAGTTTAAGTACTTGGGGTCTATTGTTGCAGCAAATGGTGGAGTGGAAGCAGATGTACGTCAGAGAGTGAATGAAGGTTGCAAAGTGTTGGGGGCAGTTAAGGGAGTAGTAAAAAATAGAGGGTTGGGCATGAATGTAAAGCTTGACCGACTAGTGACAGAATTTGGAAGGGTGTGTGAGAGAAGGAAGTTGAGAGTTAATGTGGGTAAGAGTAAGGTTATGTGATGTACGAGAAGGGAAGGTGGTGCAAGGTTGAATGTCATGTTGAATGGAGAGTTACTTGAGGAGGTGGATCAGTTTAAGTACTTGGGGTCTATTGTTGCAGCAAATGGTGGAGTGGAAGCAGATGTACGTCAGAGAGTCAATGAAGGTTGCAAAGTGTTGGGGGCAGTTAAGGGAGTAGTAAAAAATAGAGGGTTGGGCATGAATGTAAAGAGAGTTCTATATGAGAAAGTGATTGTACCAACTGTGATGTATGGATCGGAGTTGTGGGGAATGAAAGTGATGGAGAGACAGAAATTGAATGTGTTTGAGATGAAGTGTCTAAGGAGTATGGCTGGTGTATCTCGAGTAGATAGGGTTAGGAACGAAGTGGTCAGGGAGAGAACGGGTGTAAGAAATGAGTTAGCGGCTAGAGTGGATATGAATGTGTTGAGGTGGTTTGGCCATGTTGAGAGAATGGAAAATGGTTGTCTGCTAAAGAAGGCGATGAATGCAAGAGTTGATGGGAGAAGTACAAGAGGAAGGCCAAGGTTTGGGTGGATGGATGGTGTGAAGAAAGCTCTGGGTGATAGGAGGATAGATGTGAGAGAGGCAAGAGAGCGTGCTAGAAATAGGAATGAATGGCGAGCGATTGTGACGTAGTTCCAGTAGGCCCTGCTGCTTCCTCCGGTGCCTTAGATGACCGCGGAGGTAGCAGCAGTAGGGGACTCAGCATTATGAAGCTTCATCTGTGGTGGATAATGTGGGAGGTTGGGCTGTGGCACCCTAGCAGTACCAGCTGAACTCGGTTGAGTCCCTGGTTAGGCTGAAGAAACGTAGAGAGTAGAGGTCCCCTTTTTGTTTTGTTTCATTGTTGGTGTCGGCTACCCCCCAAAATTGGGGGAAGTGCCTTGGTATATGTAAGTATGTATGTAGATGTACAAAAATTAAGTCTTTAGCATAGTCCTTTCTCAAACCACCCCTACAGTTAGTCTCCGTGTTGCTGAATGAAAGGAAGTGTACAGTATAACAACAGTCAATTGAGTGTGTGGTTTTCCCACCTGCTTACCTATATTATGTATGTTAATTACATATTCCTTTTTACCAAGCTTCAGTTACTATACCAGCTTGCACCAAAAGTGTGCGCTGTACAATCACTTTATATGAAACCGTTCAAGTTTGCCTATGTAGGATATATGCAATATTTCCCTTTTTAGTAGACTATAGGTAACATTTCAAACCAAAAATATGAAGCATTGAGGAGTTTTAGTTACCAGTTCCAGATCCTTTACCATGGTAGGAGGATGCTCTATTAGAGGGATGGGAAAATCAGGATCTGTATGTTTTTCTTAATTTTTCATGATTTGTGTTGATGATAGTCAAGTTATGGTATCTCCAAAGAGTAGCATATGACCGGTTGTTGCTTCTTGGACTCGGGCGGGGAGTTGTTCAGAGATTTGCAGCCTGTTGTTGCTTTAGTGGCAAAGGAGGTTGCCTTACAAAGTCAATCGTATCACAACATTTAGTTCAGTTTATTCAAATGCCCTGTGTGTCTCATCTTACTGCATGGGGATTGTGTACCATATTTTTTCTAAGTCCTCTAGATTGTCTGTCTAGGGTCCTAAAGGGCAATGAATTATTTTTCATTGGTGCAAAGAAGATAAATGTTTTGGCAACAAGAATTAGTTTGGATAGGTTAAGTTTATGCATTTAATTTTGTATGGAAAAGTGCAAAATTACAAAGATTATCCATCCTATGATTTTAATATATAGTACTGTTCTGTATTTGTTGACATTATATGCTTTTATTTTTTAGTTTAACCAACAGCTATCTTCTCATTTAGGGTCTGAAAACATCTGATAGAGGATGTCTTATAAGAAAATATGTCCCATTTTACTTGATTACCTTTGAGTTAGTACATTTTACAATAATGCTCTCTCTATCACTGTAACAGATGAAAGTATTATTAATTTGATATTGATCTGTTACATTGAAATTGTTCAATTAGAAAGTTTTAGTGTTTGTGTAGTACACTTAGGTTTGGAATTGCATTGCTTAAAAAACCAAAAGTCTAGTGTTAATTGCTAAGTTGAACTTGGTTTCAGGCAGGCTGTTCTCTCCCTCAATCTACATTTTTTAGTTATTTCTTTTTGGAGTTATGAGACAATGCCTTTGAATGGCCAGCAGGAGAAATATTTCTTGTGTAATGGTAAATATTCTAGTTTTGCTTTTGTAGTGTTGGAAGGGCCTCAAGGATTCTCAACTGCTTCATATCAAGGATTCTTCAAAATTTTTTGTTCTTGATAATGATGGCTTGCATAATATCTTTGCCCTGACCTTGTGGATAATTAGTCTTGCTGGAAATCCATAAAAAAAGTTAGATATAAAGAGTGAACTCATTTCTTAATTACTCCTGTACGAAGAAAAGGTTTTGAAGTTGAGATAAGTTAGTTCTTGATACGTCTATGGAGTCGGGCTACAGTAAGAGTCTGGCTAAGTAATAATCTTAGGTTTGCTGAAGTCCCGTTTCATACTCGAATATGACTCGTTGCACCTTGCTGTGCACTGTAGACATTTCTTAAAGCTCCTTGCAGTGACATTTCAGGACCTAGTTGCTCTTGTTTATTTTTTAGCCTTGACCTAATCACAATTTCCACTCCATTTCCTTTCATTGTACTTTTGTGTAACCTCTTAAATTTTACTGCATAGTGCAATTGCAAGAATCCCTTCCAGTGTTATTTGGGTACTAAATTTCCTCCCAGGCCCCAGTGCTAGTCTTAATGGCCCAGATTCATAAATCCAATCCAATCCTCTAAGACTTAATGATTACACCTCATGTCAGTAATAAGAGTATTGATATTATCAAGTGAATAATACATACAAGATAAACATTTGTTATGCATATTGTACTGTACACAATTATTATGGGTACTAGGAAATTTTTAGTCAACATTATTAATGAGTAGATGTGACTGCCTGAATCCAAGAGGTTTTATACAGAGGTTCCTCGCCCAGAAATAGATTTTTCCTTCGTCAAAATCCCTTATATGTACTGTATACAGTAGTTATCAAAGTTTTTGAATTTCTTGGTATTGTGATAATTGCTGATTACTAAATTTGTAATCTTCTTTATAGGTCTCATGACTTGAAGCCATCGACATAACAGGCCTCGTAAGTTAATTGTATCGTCCAAGTTCGATAACTAGGTAGGAAGATGAGTATAAAGGGAATTCTAAAGGTGAGTCACTCCAAGAAAATTTTTTGTTAGTTTCAAAATTGAAGTGTTTGTAGTAAATACTTAGTTTTTGCTGACTATTGCCATTACTGAAGTGTCTGTGCAGTGTTCTTTTGGTCCTTCTGCACCCAATTTGTCTAAATTCCCACTGCCATGGCTTGTACCTTTACTCTGGTACTGTACTTTCATGTCTACAAGTAGTAATGTTCCGACCACCTACTCTTATATCATTTGTATCAAATGGCCTAATTATCATATATGCTGTGTAATCAAACAGCGTATATTTGGCCACCTTTAAGAGAGGTGAACCCTCATTTAGTAGTTTATGTAATGGTTTGAATAGTAATAATGAATTGATATATACTGTTGTCATTAGTATTGCCATTTTTACTTTAGTAAATAAATGTACTGTATCTCATCCCTGAATTGACAAACCAGTATATTTACTGCATAAAGGGTTTTTAAAGTCATACATTTGTTAAATATATCACGAATTAATTTAGTACAGTGAACCCTCGCTACTTCGCGGTTCGACCATCGCGGATTCACCACTTCGCGGATTTTTTCCATAACCCATATATATACAGTAATATATATATATATATATATATATATATATATATATATATATATATATATATATATATATATATATGTATGCATGTATTTATGTATATATGTAGGTATGTATATGTGTATACATATAAATATATATATATATATATACACACACACACATATATATATATATATATATATATATATATATATATATATATACATATATATATATATATATATATATACATATATATATATATATATATATATATATATATATATATATATATATATATCTAAAGTAGGAAGATGTGATGTAGTTCTAAGGGAAAAGTATGGGAAAAATGTCTGGGTAATAAGCAAAGCTCTACCTCCAGTTTGTTTCTTCATTATGATCAGAGATAAATGTAAACAAAACATTGGTTGCCATTTTTTATCGTGCTTTTTAGCGTGTTTAGGAAATGCATGATATAAAATCACCTTTAATATTTGTGCCTGTTTTAGTTTAGGGTACTGTAGTACATGCATTAAGTGTTCTGTACATTAAAGGGTAGTTTGTTAACAGAACTACGTACAAGGGAAGGTTTTAAAAGTCTGAATATACATGTTGAATAAATAGGTAAATATGGTGTCACTACTTCGCGGATTTTCACCTATCGCGGCCGCGACTGGAACCTATCTACCGCGATAAACGAGGGTTCACTGTAACTAAGATTAGTAAGATCATTCCTGATATTTGATTATGCCTATTTTGATATTATTTGTGCAGAATTGTATGCTCAATTTATTGGTGACTTTGCATAGATTTCTTAACTTTTGCTGAGTTTCACCTACTTTCTCTTTCATCCAATTTTCTGCCTTCTTTGGACGGTTTAATCATGGTATGCTAATGCTATAGTATTCTCTGTAGCTGCCGTCTTTGAGAGAATGCCCGGGCTGAAATCGCTCTGCTTCAGCAAGGAATATTGTTTTCCTTATTGAAGTCATGTGGTGGGCAAGACTGCTCTTGAACTGGGTAATACTTAGGCTTGAACTGGGTAATACTTAGGCTCAAAATGGTTCTCGATACCTTTTATATTCTCATCACTTCAACCTCCATATTTCACCAGCCCTCTTCCTTCTTGTTATCCAACTTCTCTTCCTTTTTTCAATGTTTTAAACATTCAGGAGTTAATTTTCAAAGCCAGTTTTGGGATTTCTGGTGAGCTTATCTACTAACAAATAGTGTTTGGACCCGTGAGGTACCAGTATGCCAGTCATATCATGTCAGTTGTGGGACTATCTCTCAAAATTAGCCCCTGGGTTTCAGAGGTAGGCTGGTTTCTGTTTTGTCACCTTCATGGGTAGTATGTTAATAGTACCTTTACCTGTACCACTGAATCTCTCAACGTAACCATGACTCAGTTGATGACCACATGCATGAATAAGAATTAAAAGGCAACTTAAAGAAGCAAACGGCTCATTGGTTGCATTATTGGCTCTATACATTCCTCTTGATCCATACAATCCAGGATCTGGATGTAGGAGGAAAATCTTAAAAAGAGGAAAGAAAAATATAAAGAAAATTAAGTTTTGTGTGGCTTACTTGAGCCAGTATAATTCAATAAATATTTTGTCATGGCCAGATAACAAGACCAAAGATGGTGATATTTTTAAAGCCCATTGCTCTATAAGACAGATTGGTAAGGGAAATTTAACAGAGGGAAAATCTGTGAAACTGCAAAATTTTGAGGATTGCAAGGTATTAGAATTAAATGTACCACATAAAACCTTGTGAAATTATGTTGAATGGATGTCAAAATTGCAGTACAGTACTGTACAGTGTAAAAATTGCAGTAATGGTAAATAGTCCTAATTCCTTGGCCACTACTTGGTAAAATCCTTCTTTAGAAGTAGGATTTAACTTGACCAAAAATCAGTCTCCAAATATATATGCAAAAGTAGGAGGTAGTAGTAATATACTGAACCACAGAAAACTAATCTAAACCGATGATAGGTCAATTGACCCCATCAGTGATCCACATCAATAAAAAAAATATCTTAGATATCATAAAGACACTTTAAACTCTCTTTTACTCAATAGATTTTTCAGGATTTAGAGCAAAATTTGAGAAATTGGTATCCAGTGTACCAGCTCGGTCTTCTATCTTGGAATCTGGTGGTTGTAAAGATCACACTGCCTCACGGCAATGTGAGGGTGTCACGATAGAACTGGAGTATCTTGAGGATGACGGACTGATCTGGTACTCTGTGCTGAAAAGAATGTCTTAACAGGTTTTTTGTGAATTCAAAATATGTTAGTCTAGTGCATACATTACAAGCAACCAGGTAGCCTCGGCTCCAATACCAGTACTGTATTGGTTCTCAGCGATGTCAATGTGTGTCGGACGTATTTCTGTGTAAGAGATGATATGATGGATTTGTTAGAGCCTGAATCCGTAGGTCCTTAAACAGTCCTCACTAATTCCGTGCAGTGCACAGTGATATGATAGCCCTAGAGAGGGGAGGACAATATTTCTTTGGTATTTACAGTTAGTAGGTCGGCCAAGGCATCAGCCACCCATTGAGATACTACTGCTAGAGAGTTATTGGGTCCTTTGACTGGCCAGACAGTACTACATTGGATTTCTCTCTCTGGTTAAGACTTGTTTCATCTTTGCGTACACATACACAGAATAGTCTAGCCTATTCTTTACACATACTCCTCTTTCCTCATACATTTGACAAGACTGAAATTACCAAACAATTCTTCTTTTTCTCAAGGGGTTAACTACTGCAGTGTAATTGTTCAGTGGCTACTTTCCTCTTGGTAAGGTTAGAAGAGAGAATTTAGCTTTGGTAAGCAGCTCTTCTAGGAGGACACTCCAAAATCTAACTATTGTTCTCTAGTCTCGGGTAGTGCCATAGTCTCTGAGCCATGGTCTTCCACTGGCTTGTTTTAGAGTTCTCTTGCTTGAGGGTACACGGTACACTCTGGCACACTATTCTATCTTGTTTCTCCTCCTCTTGTTATTTTGAAGTTTTTATAGTTTATTAATGAAAGATTTATTTCAATGTTGTTGTTGTTCTTAATTTTCTTGCAGTTTATTTCCTTATTTCCTTTTTTCACTGGGCTGAGCTTATAGCATCGCGCTTTTCCAACTGGGGTTGTGGCTTAGCAAATAATGATTATGGTTTCCTTTCCTCACTGGGCTATTTTCCCTGTTGGAACCCTTGGGCTTATAGCATCTTGCTTTTCCAATTGGGGTTGTGGCTTAGCAAATGATAATAATGATAATGATAATAATTTGATTCCCTGTTTTAGCTTTTTATGAATAGTACTTACCTGGCAGTTATATATATATAGCTGGCTGATATCTCTAAATCGGCAGAATTTTTCAAAACGAGGCAACCGCCTTGTGGTGGTTGGGAGGTAGGGGGTAACACCCGTCACAGGGTGGTCCAAGGAATCATTTCCATGTGTAAGACTTCTGTTCATCTCTGCCGGCTGGATCGAAAACATCGTCGGTCCACCATTGAGAGTTTTTCGAATCATTTTCCCTTCTTCGCTTTTTTGGACTTCGTTTGGTGAAGTACACTGATTTAGGGTTTTGGCAATCGTGTTTTATTATTATTATTTACTTTGTTTATCATGAGTGATAACTTAATTTTCGTGTTTGTGCGAGTGATGTATGCAACATGAGGTTACCGAAAGTGTCGGTTGATCCTCACAGTTTGTATGCAGAGGTTTTGTTTGTGCACTATATTTTAGTTGCGAAGTTTTTAATCCTGATGACGGAAATACGTTCAGGCAACTCTATGACGTCACAGTCGTGTGATGTAATCTTCATGTATGTCTTGCAATTCTCTTTATTTGTTTTATGCAAAGAATGGGAGGAATTCCACTTATATAAGTTTTTTAACTTTTAATGTAAAATTTTAAAGAAATGTTTGTCCATTTGGTGTTCGTTCTTTAAATCATCGATCTAATTTCATAAATTAAATAGAACTAGCGTATGGTTAATTTGCGCTGTTACTCGTTACTATCGGTGCAGTCCCAACATGCCTTGGTAGCATTCTTTTCGATATGGGAATTAAAGTGTTGGCTATTATTCTCCAACAACAACTAATTTATATGGAAATTCTAGTTTTAGTAGCTTTTTCATTTATATGTTCCTATTGTTTACATTTATATATATAGATATGTTATTGCTATATCTGTTCTTTTTATCATTACAACTCGCTTGTTTTTGAATTCCCTTTGAATTAATTGTGGATTACATTTGTTTTCCCTTTTTTCTGTTCATTTTAATCTTTTTAACGTTTAACTTTCCCGGCGTTAGTATGTAACTGCCAGGTAGGTATTTATGACATTTAATTTTACCGGTGGTTATATGTAACTACCGGGTGAGTGTCTAAAACATCTATTTTTATTCTCAACTCTTGCCCGGTGGTTTTTTCTTTTTGTGACCGCCGGGTAAGTATGTTTGAAAGTTTATTTTATTATGGAAATGTCAGTTTTATATTCTATAAAAAATATTTTGTTACAGTTTATATAGCAAGTACTAGTGACGATTTTGCTTTCTCATTCAAGCCCGTGGCAGAAGAATAAGTTCTCTCACAACGGGCAGGACTAATTATGGTTTTTTGTGTAAGAGTTTAATAGTGCAAGTTTTCAGTGCTAAATTAGGCATTGGATTCTTTCAGCACAGGGACGTTGTTTTCCTAGCCTTAGACCTCTTCCAAGCTCCCCGGCCCATGGGAGAAGGAACGGCGATCGGTGAAAGGAAACGAGAGGCGTTAGCTCACGAGCAAACGCCCTCGCGAGCGTTCCTGTTAACGTTCCCAAGAATGCTCGCCCTTGCCATGGTAAAGCAAAGAGCGTTGAACGTTAAGATTCTTACACTGCTTTTAGAATTTTGCATTGCATCACTTTTGATTTTAATGGCAATTCTTAAGTCATAGATATTCTCTGCTAATATCAATGCTTACAAACCATCATTGACTCGGTTTTTGTCCCAGAGCGCCAGTCGGCCTTATGAACCCTCTGGTCGGAACCGAACGCGCCGAGCGGCATAGTGAATATCATTTTGCCTTAACGCTCGGCGCTAAGTCTTTCAAGACAGGACGAATGCAGCCTCGTCTTTCAGGGCGAATGCAGCCTCGTCTTTCAGGACGAATGCTGCCTCGTCTTTCAGGACGAATGCTGCCTCGTCTTTCAGGACTAATGCAGCCTCGTCTTTCAGGGCGAATGCTGCCTCGTCTTTCAGGACGAATGCAGCCTCGTCTTTCAGGACGAATGCAGCCTCGTCTTTCAGGACGAATGCAGCCTCGTCTTTCAGGACGAATGCAGCCTCGTCTTTCAGGGTGAATGCTGCCTCGTCTTTTAGGACGAATGCAGCCTCGTCTTTCAGGGCGAATGCAGCCTCGTCTTTCAGGACGAATGCAGCCTCGTCTTTCAGGGTGAATGCTGCCTCGTCTTTTAGGACGAATGCAGCCTCGTCTTTCAGGGCGAATGCTGCCTCGTCTTTCAGGGCGAATGCTGCCTCGTCTTTCAGGACGAATGCAGCCTCGTCTTTCAGGACGAATGCAGCCTCGTCTTTCAGGACGAATGCAGCCTCGTCTTTCAGGACGAATGCAGCCTCGTCTTTCAGGACGAATGCAGCCTCGTCTTTCAGGACGAATGCAGCCTCGTCTTTCAGGACGAATGCAGCCTCGTCTTTCAGGGTGAATGCTGCCTCGTCTTTTAGGACGAATGCAGCCTCGTCTTTCAGGGCGAATGCAGCCTCGTCTTTCAGGGCGAATGCTGCCTCGTCTTTCAGGGCGAATGCAGCCTCGTCTTTCAGGGCGAATGCTGCCTCGTCTTTCAGGGCGAATGCTGCCTCGTCTTTCAGGGCGAATGCTGCCTCGTCTTTCAGGGCGAATGCTGCCTCGTCTTTCAGGACGAATGCAGCCTCGTCTTTCAGGGCGAATGCTGCCTCGTCTTTCAGGACGAATGCAGCCTCATCTTTCAGGGCTAATGCAGCCTCGTCTGCAGCCTCGTCTTTCGGGACGAGGGCAGCCTCGTCTTTCGGGGCGAGGGCAGCCTCGTCTTTCGGGGCGAGGGCAGCCTCGTCTTTCGGGGCGAGGGCAGCCTCGTCTTTCGGGGCGAGGGCAGCCTCGTCTTTCGGGGCGAGGGCAGCCTCGTCTTTCGGGGCGAGGGCAGCCTCGTCTTTCGGGGCGAGGGCAGCCTCGTCTTTCGGGGCGAGGGCAGCCTCGTCTTTCGGGGCGAGGGCAGCCTCGTCTTTCGGGGCGAGGGCAGCCTCGTCTTTCGGGGCGAGGGCAGCCTCGTCTTTCGGGGCGAGGGCAGCCTCGTCTTTCGGGGCGAGGGCAGCCTCGTCTTTCGGGGCGAGGGCAGCCTCGTCTTTCGGGGCGAGGGCAGCCTCGTCTTTCGGGGCGAGGGCAGCCTCGTCTTTCGGGGCGAGGGCAGCCTCGTCTTTCGGGGCGAGGGCAGCCTCGTCTTTCGGGGCGAGGGCAGCCTCGTCTTTCGGGGCGAGGGCAGCCTCGTCTTTCGGGGCGAGGGCAGCCTCGTCTTTCGGGGCGAGGGCAGCCTCGTCTTTCGGGGCGAGGGCAGCCTCGTCTTTCGGGGCGAGGGCAGCCTCGTCTTTCGGGGCGAGGGCAGCCTCGTCTTTCGGGGCGAGGGCAGCCTCGTCTTTCGGGGCGAGGGCAGCCTCGTCTTTCGGGGCGAGGGCAGCCTCGTCTTTCGGGGCGAGGGCAGCCTCGTCTTTCGGGGCGAGGGCAGCCTCGTCTTTCGGGGCGAGGGCAGCCTCGTCTTTCGGGGCGAGGGCAGCCTCGTCTTTCGGGGCGAGGGCAGCCTCGTCTTTCGGGGCGAGGGCAGCCTCGTCTTATAAGCTCTCTGTCAAGGATAACTTTAGTGATCACTTTTCTCCTGTTGAATTGTTTGAGGTTAACAGAAGGAGAGGATCCTAAGTTCTGTTGCTCCATGTTCCCCACCCTCTGAGTTTTCACGTGGTCATTAATGGAGCTTTAAGAATATATTAATTTTTATTATTATTATTATTATTATTATTATTAAATGCTAAGCTACATCCCTAGTTGGAAAAGCAGGATGCTATAAGCCCAGGGGCCCCAACAGGGAAAACAGCTCAGTGAGGAAAGGAAACAAGGAAAAATAAAATATTTTAAGAATAGTAACAACATTAAAATAAATATTTCCTATATACACGATAAAAACTTCAACAAAACAAGAGAAAGAGAAACTAGATAGAACAGTGCGCCTGAGTGTACCCTCAAGCAAGAGAACTCTAACCCAAGACAGTGGAAGGCCATGGTACAGAGGCTATAGCACTACCCAAGACTAGAGAACAATGGTTTGATTTTGGAGTGTCCTTCTCCTAGAAGAGCTGCTTACCATAGCTAAAGAGTCTCTTCTACCCTTACCAAGAGGAAAGTAGCCACTGAACAATTACATTGCCGTAGTTAACCCCTTGGGTGAAGAAGAATTGTTTAGTAATCTCAGTGTTGTCAGGTGTAAGAGGACAGAGGAGAATCTGTAAAGAATAGGCCAGACTATTCGGTGTCTGTGTAGGCAAAGGGAAAGAACCGTAACCAGAGAGAAGGATCCAATATGGTACTGTCTGGCCAGTCAAAGGACCCCCTAACTCTCTAGCGGTAGTATCTCAACGGGCGGCTGGTGCCCTGGCCAACCTACTACATACAGAAACCTTAAAACAGAAACCTTTGATGACTAACAACAGTAGGATCCAGACTTTGCTACTTCTCGCTAGCCTGGGAGATGGGAGCAGACCTTTGGTCCGTGTTTTTTCTGGGATGGATGCGAAATCTTTTTCCTAGTGAATCCTCCTTTGTTAGTTACTCCGATAAGACTTTTCTGCCTAACCGACTTTGCAACTTCAATGTCTCTCTTTTGGGAGAGGGAGTCTTTTGTCCGGTCCTGGACGTAAATGCTCTTTACGCCTTCGTTCAGAAGTCAAAGTCCTCCACGGAGACATCAAAATCTTTGGAGAAGAGCGGAGCAGACCTTTGGTCAGTACTTCTTCTGAAGGAGGATTACTTTTTCCTTTTATAGGGAAACCTCCTTTAGTTTTTAGCTACAACGATTCTCTCTCCCAGTTCTAGAGAGGAGTCTAAGTGGCAGGCTATGCAATCAAACTTTATCTGGGGTTTGTTTACAAGGAAGAATGGGTCAGTTTCGGGCGTGTGTTTTGATCTCAGCTCCGCCCCTCTCATGTTCACGTAACTTTTGCTTTATGTAGCGGAATGCTGCTCTCTGGAGAAATCAGAGCGTCCCTGTATCTTGATTTTTAGATAATGTTGAGCCTATCGAATAATTAGGTCTTCCTGTCAGCAAGAAGAGTCTCTTCTGACACCAGGACGCTCAGCACCTTGTCTTTTAGAACGTTCAGCGTCTCGCTCTGTTAACCTCTCGGCTCCACGTCTTACAAGACTTTTGGCACCACGTCTTACAGGACTTTTGGCACCACGTCTTACAGGACTATCGGCGCCACGTCTTACGGGACGATCAGCGCCTCGTCTTTCAGGACGCTCGATGTCAAAGTTCTAGCATGGGGCATGACTTTGAACATGAGAATCTAGGACTTCGTGATGGCACTAGTCGAATCGTGTGTCGAGATCAAGGATGCCTTCGTTCTGATTTCTTGGATCTAGAAAGGAGGTTTGTTCTAGGGCAAGAATCATCGGGATAAACATGCTCAGCAGGAAGAGACTTGTTTTTCCCTCAGAATGGTCTCTCAACCCGCAAGTCTGTCAGTCTCTGGATGTTGTGGAGCAGACCTGTATCAGACCTTTTTGCCTCCAACTGGAAGAAGAGGACCCCCTACTGCTGCTCCCTAGTCCCGGATGAGGAAGTTCTGGCAGTGGACTCCTTCCTGATGGATTGGACAGGGGTGGACATGTTTGCGTTGCCCCCGTTCGAGATCATCAATCTGGTCTTCAGGAAATTCGCTCTCCTCGATTCGGGGCGAATGATCATAGCGGCTCCATTCTGGCCTGCTAGGGAATGGTTTTCGGAAGTGATGGGCATGTTGATGGACTTCCCAAGAAGACTTCGGCAAGTCCAGATCTTCTTAAACAGCCCCACTTCGAGAGGTATCATCTTACCCCCCTTGCTCTCAACTGACTTCCTTCAGACTGACTAGAAGCTTGTTAGATCTCGAGGCTTTTCGGCACAAGCGACGAAATCTATCGCCAGAGCAAGGAGGATCTCTTCACAAAGAGTCTACCGATCTAGGTGGGAGACCTTTAGAGCTTGGTGCAGGCGGCACAGGTTTCCTCATCCACTACCTTTCTGAGCCAGATTGCAGACTTCTTCTTATACCTCAGACAGGATGCTAAGCTGGCTGTATCTACCATCAATGGATACAGCAGTATGCTCTCCGCCATCTTTAGGCACAGAGGCCTAGAGTTGTCCCAAAATCAAGGTTTGCAGGACCTCATTGGGTCTTTTCAGACGACGTAATAGGTACTCTTAAACCTGGATGTGGTGTTTAAGTTTCTGTGCTCCAAGAAATTTGAACCTATCTCGCTAGCCTCTCTTCGGGTTGTAGCAAAGAAAACCCTCTCCCTTATGACTCTAGCAAATGCCAAGAGGTCAGTGAAGTCCAGGCGATTGGGAAGAGGGTGAACTTCAATTAGGATAGGGCAGTTTGTGGCTTAAGGTTCATATTTCTTGTAAAGAGCGAGAACCCTTCGTAACCCTGTCCTACGACGTTTGATGTCATTAACCTCACGAACCTAGTGGGTCGAGAGAAGGAAAGACTCCTCTGCCCAGTTAGGTCCCTCAAGTTTTTTTTTTTTTTGGCTCAAACTATGAACGTGAGCTGTGCATCCAACTTGTTTTGGTGTTCAGTGAAAGGTCCGCCAAAACCCGTCTAAGTATGCTTTGTCCTTTTTCCTGAGGGAGAAAATTAGGGAAGCCCACCTCTTATGTGAGGAGGAACACTTCGCCCTGTTGAAATTACGGGCTCACGAAGTGAGAGCCATTGCTACCTCTCTGGCATATCAGGAATATATGTTAGTTAGGCTATTCCTGGATGCTATTTTCTGGAGGAGCAACTCTGTCTTTGCTTCTCATTAACTTAGAGAGGTGAGAGTAGACTTTGGCAAGTGCTATACCTTGGGCCCATACATAGCTGCGGTTTCTGTATTAGGCAAAGGAGTTAATAACCCCACTCAACCTTGGTTTATATGCATGTATGAGGGTTTGTGTTTTTATGATGGTCTGTGGACTTCGTCTTGTGGTGCGGTTCCCTCAGTCTAGATAGATAGTTTATGTCCATGTTGCAGGGTTAGGTGGTTAGTTTGAGTAAGGTTGCAGTTTTTATTATATGGGGCGAAGGTAGTTTCTGAAGTCTAGTCAAGTTGTTGGTCTTATCCCTTTGACAAACTCGATTGAGTTTTTTGCAGCTTTGCAGGCTTACTCCTGGATAACTCCTAGGGGAAAGCCACTCTAAAGGCTGTACCTTTGAATCAGCTACCTTAGCAGGCAAGGAATCAAGGTGTTTTTATCTCCTACAACTCTTTTGTTGTTTCCCCAACGATGTTTACTGTCTGTTTCCCTCCTCCAAATGTGTGAATCAGCTATATACAGTATATATAACTGCCAGGTAAGTACTATTCATAAAAATGGAGTTTTTATGATAAAACAAAGTTTTGTGAATACTTACCTGGCAGTTATATATATATTCTAAGGCCCACCCACCTCCCCTGAGGAGACAGGTCGGGCATAGATGAACTGAAGTCTTAGACATGGGAATGATTCCTTGGACCACCCTGTGACGGGTGTTACCACCTACCTCCCAACCACCAAAAGGCGGTTGCCTCGTTTTGAAAAATTCTACCGATTTAGAGATATCAGCCAGCTATATATATATAACTGCCAGGTAAGTATTCACAAAACTTTGTTTTATCATGAAAACTCCATTTTGATAAAGTTTTTGAAGATCACACTGCACAGTCATTAGAATTTATAGAGCACATCTTCCTCAATGTCTAAGAACTAAGAGTACTACCCTTTCCCAAACCTGCAAAAGATGAATTGATAATGGCAAGTTATTGCCTCTTCATTACAATTGTCTTGTTAGGATTATAGAAAAGATGGTTGATGAAAGTTGTGTGGTATATAGAAATAAGCTGCTATATTTGGCCAGCTCAAAGGCAGGTTCAGAAATGAATACTTAAAGCAGCTTAAAAAATATATGAAAGAGGAAGCAGATTGGTTTAAGTTTTTAGAGTATGTTTCAGCACAAGGAGCTTTTCAATGAGTATCCCTGAATTATGAATATTCTTTGATGAGTATTTTTATAGGAACAAAGAGGCCAGGCAGTTACTGTTTTTTTTTTGGTGCCAGCTCATGTAAGAGAGACTAGCAATGAAAGAGTGGACATTGTACCAAAAAATGCAGTAGAAAGTAAATCTTTAAACAAATTGGAACTTATTCCCCTATCAAGAAATAAAGCAGCTGAGATATGGTACCACACATGGAAAAGTACTGTACCAAACAATTCTTCTTCACCCAAGTTGTTAACTACTGTACTCTAATTGTTCAGTGGCTACTTTCTCTTGGTAAGGGTAGAACAGACTCTTTAGCCATGGTCAGCAGCTCTTCTAGGATAAGGACACTCCAAAATTAAACCAATGTTCTCTAGTCTTGGGTAGTACCTAACCTCTGTACCATGGTCTTCCACTGTCTTGGGTTAGAGATCTCGTGCTTGAGGGTACACTCGGGCACACTATTCTATCTCATTTCTCTTTCTCTGGTTTTGTTAAAGTTTTTATAGTTTATTTAAGAAATATTTGTTTCAATGTTACTGTTCGTAAGATATTTTATTTTTCCTTGTTTCCTTTCCTCACTGGGCTATTTTCCCTGTTGGAGCCCCTGGGCTTATAGCATTCTGCTTTTCCAACTAGGGTTGTTGCCTAGCAAGTAATAATAATAATGATAATAATAATAATAGCTGGGAGTAATCTACTCGTTGCCATCTTTGAATTAGCTACATTCGTGTGACATGTGGAGGATTACCCTATCCTCCCTAGTGATTGCTTGATCCCGTAGTCTTTATAGGTAGTGGGTTGGCCAGGACACCACCCACCCATTGAGATACTACCTCTACAAGGTAGCAAACGCAATTGATAGACGTATCCCTTCTCGTGCTAAGGTACCGAGTGAAAGACAAATCCTTATTTGGAGATGCAGGAGGCCTATCATGTATGGAAGGATAACAGATCAGATTTGACTTGGAATAACTATACTCAGCTTAGAGCTTTTACTCAAGAGAGTTTATGCTCTAACCGAAAAGGAATACAATTTAACCATAAAAGAAACCCTTTCTGGTACTACTCAAGAACATTAGTGGTCAGCTTACCCTTAAATCTGTATTCTTTGGTGTACAGTAGATGCAACAGTTCATCCTGTACTTAAACCAGATGGCTCTGTCACTTACTGTCCAAAGGAAAGGGCAGCCCTTTTGGCTGTGTTTGACAGTGAGCAGAGTAATGAGAAACTTGATCTTCCTCATTCCTGTTTTCCTGAGACTAAACTAACTTGTTTAGCTTTCGATCTTATGAAATTAGAGCTCTCTTGACAGACTTTGATGCTTATGGAGGTGTAGACCCAAATGGTATTTTTCCTTTGTTTTTTTATAGCTGTAGATTTCTTAGCTACAAAGATATGTTATTTTGTACAAGTTAGCTTGAGGAGTAGCTTTTAGTACCTGGAGAACCTATGTTACTCCATTATGTAAATGTGTTTGAGGTAACTCAAGTCCAACTGATTACCAGCCAATTTTCTTGACTCCCATGTTATCTTAAGTTTTTTAACACCTTTTGGCAAAACGTCTAAATAGGTCTGCTAAAGGCAATTGTCTGTTGCCTAGTTTGTAGTTAGGCTCTCATAAAGGCCTTGGACCATGTGATACCCTTCTTACAATCTCCAATACTGTACAGAAATCCTTTGCTTGTGGTCAGGAAGTTTGTGTGATTGGCCTTGATTTTAATGCTGCCTTTGTCGGTTTTAATCATAAGGCCTTTGTTTTCAATCTTTCAAACAGTTGGGAGTGGGGGTGTGTTCTTTTGGCATCATTATTGAATTTCTAAGTAATAGGTCGCAAAGAGTTGTTGACTGGATTCATAGTGGGTATAGGAATGTGATATCTGGTGTTCCTCAGGATAGTGTTCTTGGCCCATCACTTTTTGTACTATATACACATTACTTATGGTTTGGCTTAAAAACATACTCGTTGCATATGCAGATGATGATACTCTGCATCAATTCCATCTCCTGAATGTAGATCTCAGGTTGCTGAATCCCTTCATAGAGATCTAGCTAAAATTTTGTATGTGGTGCAAATTATTGGGCATTAAGTTGAATCCTAACATAACTAATGTTTGTAAGTAGGTCGAGGACAGTTGCTCCTCAACATCTGGCTCTCAGCATTGATAATGTTCCTTTAAATTTGTATGACATTTTTTAAATTTTAGGTTTGATTCTCGACAACAAACTTACCTTTGAGAAACACATTAGGTCTGTGCCCTCTTCAACTGCGCAAAAAAAAAAAATTGGCTTATTGAGAATTTTTTAAGATTTTTGGTGATCAATCTATTCTGCAGAGGCCTTTTAATTCTTTTATTCTACCTTGTTTCGAGTATTGTTTTCGTGTCCGGTCTTCAGCTACTAATTCTCATCTTAATTTGTTGGACAGGAACTTAAGGTCAATCAAATTTCTAACCACTGTACAGTATTGATCTCTGGCACTGTCGTTCATTTAGTTCGTTATGTATGTATAAGGTTTTTAATAATTTTTAATAATTTTTAATAGTCTTTTACGTTCAGATCCCCCCGGACAGTACCACCCTCTTCATAATACTAGGAATGCAGTTAATTTTAATAGTCCGGCCTTCTCCATCATGAAGCTCAAAACTACACAGTTTACTAGAAGTTTTATTCCAGCTATAACAAAATTGTGGAATGATCTTCCTAATAAGGTAGTTGAATCAGTAGAACTTCAAAAGTTCAAACTTGCAGCAAACATTTTTATGTTAAACAAGCTGACATAAGTCTCTTATTAAAGTTTATATATGAAAAGTCTGTTTTAATGTTGTTACTGTTCTTGGAATATTTTATTTTAATTGTATATTACTTTTCATAAATTTTTTCCTTTCATCTCGGGGATATTTTTCCCTGTTGGAGCCCTTAGGCTTATATCATGAAAGACCCTGATTTTGGGGATCTTGGAAGTAATCTCTAAAGCCCATGACAAGGAGGGCAGCTACGTCCTTTCTGAAAATCTTGGAGCAGATGTTTATTAATTTGGTGATATTTTTAATTATATTTCAGAAAGGCGAGAGATCTTAATTTTTTCTAACTTATATAAATCTAGTTGTAATTTTCTCTATATCTAATTGTATTGGCATCAATGACCTTTGTTGTTATGAAAGACAACTTAAATCAATCTATTTGAATATTTTACTTCTAAATATATTTAGTGGTATATATGTGAAATGTATTTATAGGCATGTATGATAATGAAAAATATATCAATAGGTCTATATGTTATGTATGAAATTAATTTGTTAAACTTGTACATATAGTAAATTTACTGTTACTGTCAATGACTTACAATGTTGTAACATCATTTTGATAACCAGTAAATCAATTGCAATGACTTGAGGGAACTTGTGTGATTATAGATTGAGGGAATTTTGACTTTTTTATAGTTCTACAGTACTTGGTCTGAGATTTTGGTTTAGTGCTCTGAAAATTCCATCAAAAATAATTTTGCCTTTTCATGTAAGGCCATTTTGTTAACTATTTGTTGAAGTTTCCTTATTGTTTGTT
Organism: Palaemon carinicauda; assembly: GCF_036898095.1. NCBI lineage: Eukaryota > Metazoa > Arthropoda > Malacostraca > Decapoda > Palaemonidae > Palaemon > Palaemon carinicauda. The sequence continues at coordinate 73,623,093 of NC_090727.1, read as the reverse complement.
GCCTCCATAGCATTTTTGTGCTTTCATAGAGGGGGAATCATTAGTATTTTCTATTGGCTTTGACTGCTATTACAGCAGGTAGTGCCTGTATAATTTTTGTGTGCAAAATAAGCACATTGGGTATAACTCGAGGCAAGTTGTTAATTAGTAGCAAGACTAGCAACTTGGAACAAATCAACCCTTCTGTAAACCTCAGACACCTTGATTAAACTAGACCAGGGTACTGTACTGTATTACTACAGAGGTTTCTTGTCATTCAGACTAAGAATGTACGAGCGAGACTTCTCAAACTGCTCGATTTTGTGATTTTATAAATATTTGGAAGACAATCTGTTCGCTATTCAGGTGAGAATTTTGGCTAGTCTCTTTCCCACTCTTTGTCCTTAATTTTTTAATATTGTTCTGACTTTAATTTCAACACTAGTGCAGCTTTGATAATAGCACCTATTTTGACAACCTTTTATGCTGCCTTTTATAGCAACCAAAACTCCTTGCTTGCTCGTACACTTCTGAGTCCAGTAGGAAGTCCGCATATGCATTAAACTTAGGGTTTTCACCTGTAGAAGTCAACATGTTGATAGACACTGTTATGTATAATAACACAAGGGGTTCTACATATCACCTTTTACCTGTGACTTCTGGAAAATCTGCTTATGGCAATTCTGGTATGTTCAGTTTTGCTTAGAGGTTGATGAGGATATGTTGATTTCCCATTGTATATCATCAATTCTATCTCTTCTAGCATCAACAATTCTGATGTAAATGGCAACATTCTTGCTATAAAAGGCAGCAGCTCTGGAGTTCAACAGCTCGTGTGAAAGCACTGCTTGTGAGTTTTCAGCGTAATCCTGGTTTTATATGAATTTATAGCATTAATAATTCACAATTTTTTACATCTGTGATTGATATTGGATTCATGTGACTGGCTAGTTTCTGCAATATTTTCAGCACACATTGAGGAAGATTTGCTCATTATAAATTCTAATTGATATTTTATTTGGAAAGGTTTATAACTTTAGAAAATTTATGAAAGATTTTGTTCTGATTATTTTATGAGGATTTGGCAATGTCTGTGCTCTTCCAGGTACTTTTTAGTTTCCTGTTCCTTTCAACAGGCAGTATTTCAACAGGCAGTATTTATGAGGAGGAACTTATTATCCATACCTTCTTGTACTCTATAAGAATTTATTTCTCATATTCAAGAGGAATTTATTTGATCTTGGAGAATGTGATCAAAACTGGAGAAGTGCAGCAAATTCTATACTGTTATCAGATGGATGAGTCTCAGTAACCCTTGAAAGCTAGATACTCTTTCAGGCTCCAATGCTGGCCCAAAATAATAATCCAGTCCTATGTAGAAACCAATTTTTTTTACAAATGTGAATATTTTTACTCCAACTAACTTGAAGGAACTTAAATCTAAATTTATCAATTTTTAGTGTTTAACTAGGCGACTTTATTTTTGAATTATACAATTTGCTGATAAATTTGAAAGACAAATATTTTTTTATATGTAAAATGTTATTTTCATTAGTAAAATAAATTTTTGAATATACTTACCCGATAATCATGTAGCTGTCAACTCCGTTGCCCGACAGAATTCTACGGACGGGATACGCCAGCGATCGCTATACAAGAGGGGGGTGTACTCACCAGCGCCACCTGTGGCCAGGTACTGCAGTACTTCTTGTTGACACCACCTCAATTTTTCCTCGGTCCACTGGTTCTCTATGGGGAGGAAGGGTGGGTCAATTAAATCATGATTATCGGGTAAGTATATTCAAAAATTTATTTTACTAATGAAAATAACATTTTTCAATATTAATCTTACCCGATAATCATGTAGCTGATTCACACCCAGGGAGGTGGGTGAAAACCAGTGTACATGTATATCAAGAAGCTAAGTATCCCGTATTTCATATTATCAGTTATTCAAAATAACAATGAAATTATAAGTACCTGGTAAGGAAGTCGACTTGAACCATTACTCTGCCTTTAATAAGTTCGTCTTCCTTACTGAGCGCAGCGTTCCTCTTAGGAGGCTGAACAACTCTAAGGTGCTGAAGTATAAAGGGCTGCAACCCATACCAAAGGACCTCTACACAACCTCTAACCTAGGCGCTTCTCAAGATCGAATTGACCACCCGCCAAATCAACTAGGATGCGGAAGGCTTCTTAGCCTACCGTAACAACCCAAAAACAACAATAAAAGCATTCAAGAGAAAGGTTAAAAAAGGTTATGGGATTAAGGGAATGTAGTGGCTGAGCCCTCACCTACTACTGCACTCGCTGCTACGAATGGTCCCAGGGTGTAGCAGTTCTCGTAAAGAGACTGGACATCTTTGAGATAAAATGATGCAAACACTGACTTGCTCCTCCAATAGGTTGCATCCATAATACTCTGCAGAGAACGGTTCTGTTTGAAGGCCATCGAAGTAGCTACAGCTCTCACTTCGTGGGTCCTTACCTTCAGCAAAGCAAGGTCTTCATCCTTCATGTGAGAATGAGCTTCTCTAATCAGAAGCCTTATGTAATACGAAACTGCGTTTTTGGACATAGGCATCGAAGGTTTCTTGATGGCACACCATAAGGCTTCTGATTGTCCTCGTATAGGTTTTGACCTTTTAAGATAATACTTTAGAGCTCTGACAGGGCAAAGAACTCTCTCTAGCTCGTTACCCACCATGTTGGAGAGGCTAGGAATTTCGAACGATCTAGGCCAAGGACGTGAAGGAAGTTCATTTTTTGCCAAAAACCCGAGCTGTAAGGAACATGTTGCTGTTTCGGATGTGAATCCTATGTTCCTGCTGAAGGCGTGAACCTCACTAACTCTTTTGGCTGTTGCAAGGCAGACGAGGAAAAGAGTTTTGAGAGTAAGGTCTTTGAAAGAGGCTGACTGGAGAGGTTCAAATCTAGAAGACATCAGGAACCTTAAGACTACGTCTAGATTCCAGCCTGGAGTGGACAAGCGACGTTCTTTAGAGGTCTCGAAAGACTTAAGGATGTCCTGTAGATCCTTGTTGGAAGAAAGATCCAAGCCTCTGTGGCGGAAAACTGATGCCAACATACTTCTGTACCCTTTGATCGTAGGAGCCGAAAGAGATCTAACATTCCTAAGATGTAACAGGAAGTCAGCAACTTGGGTTACAGAGGTATTGGTAGAGGAAACTGCATTGGCTCTGCACCAGCTTCGGAAGACTTCCCACTTGGATTGATAGACCCTACGAGTGGAAATCCTCCTTGCTCTGGCAATCGCTCTGGCTGCCTCCTTCGAAAAGCCTCTAGCTCTAGAGAGTCTTTCGATAGTCTGAAGGCAGTCAGACGAAGAGCGTGGAGGCTTGGGTGTACCTTCTTTACGTGTGGTTGACGTAGAAGGTCCACTCTTAGAGGGAGAGTCCTGGGAATGTCGACCAGCCATTGCAGTACCTCTGTGAACCATTCTCTTGCAGGCCAAAGGGGAGCAACCAACGTCAGCCGTGTCCCTTCGTGGGAGACGAACTTCTGAATAACTCTGTTGATGATCTTGAACGGCGGGAATGCATAAAGATCGAGATGGGACCAATCCAGCAGAAAAGCATCCACGTGAACTGCTGCCGGGTCTGGAATTGGGGAACAGTACAATGGGAGCCTCTTGGTCATGGAGGTGGCGAACAGATCTATTGTTGGCTGACCCCACAAGGTCCAAAGTCTGTTGCACACGTCCTTGTGAAGGGTCCATTCTGTGGGGATGACTTGACCCTTCCTGCTGAGGCGATCTGCCGAGACATTCATATTGCCCTGAATGAATCTCGTTACCAGCTTGAGGTTTAGACTTCTTGACCAAATGAGGAGGTCCCTTGCGATCTCGTATAGCTTCCTCGAATGAGTCCCTCCCTGCTTGGAGATGTATGCCAAGGCTGTGGTGTTGTCGGAGTTCACCTCCACCACCTTGTTTAGCAGGAGGGACTTGAAGTTCATTAAGGCCAGATGTACTGCCAACAACTCCTTGCAATTGATGTGAAGCGTTTCCTGTTCCTTGTTCCATGTCCCCGAGCATTCCTGTCCGTCCAAGGTCGCGCCCCAGCCCGAGTCTGATGCGTCCGAATAGAGATGAAGATTGGGGGTCTGAACAGCTAACGAGAGACCCTCCTTGAGAAGGATGTTGCTCTTCCACCACATGAGAGTAGTCTTCATCTCTTTGGTAACAGGAATAGAGACCGCTTCGAGCGTCATATTCTTGTCCCAGTGAGCTGCTAGATGGAATTGAAGGGGGCGGAGGTGGAGTCTCCCTAACTCGGTGAACAGGGCTAACGATGACAGGGTCCCTGTTAGACTCATCCACTGTCTCACCGAGCATCTGTTCCTCTTCAGCATGCTCAGAATGCACTCTAGGGCTTGGTTGATTCTTGGGGCCGACGGAAAAGCCCGAAAAGCTTGACTCCGAATCTCCATTCCCAGGTAAACGATGGTTTGGGAAGGAATAAGCTGGGACTTTTCTAAGTTGACCAAAAGACCTAGTTCCTTGGTCAAGTCCAAAGTCCAATTGAGACTCTCCAGACAGCGACGACTTGTGGGGGCTCTTAACAGCCAGTCGTCTAAATAAAGGGAGGCTCTGATGTCCGCCAAGTGGAGGAATTTCGCAAGATTCCTCATCAGTCGCGTAAACACCATAGGTGCCGTGCTTAGGCCAAAACACAGGGCTTGGAATTGGTACACAACCTTTCCAAAAACGAATCTCAGAAAAGGTTGGGAGTCTGGATGAATGGGGACGTGAAAGTAAGCGTCTTTCAGATCCAACGAGACCATCCAGTCCTCCTGCCTGACCGCTGCTAGGACCGACTTCGTCGTCTCCATAGTGAACGTCTGCTTGGTGACATAAGCATTGAGCGCACTGACGTCCAGCACCGGTCTCCAACCTCCTGTCTTCTTGGCCACCAGAAAGAGACGGTTGTAGAAGCCCGGGGATTGATGATCCCGGACTATCACCACTGCCTCCTTCTGTAACAGGAGCGACACCTCTTGATGTAACGCTAGCCTCTTGTCCTTTTCCTTGTAGTTGGGAGAGAGGTTGATGGGAGAAGTGGTCAGAGGGGGATTGCGGCAGAATGGTATCTTGTAACCCTCCCTTAGCCACTCGACCGACTGGGCGTCTGCACCTCTTCTTTCCCAAGCTTGCCAGAAGATCTTGAGTCTGGCTCCTACAGCTGTCTGGAGAGGAGGAGAGTCAGTGTTTGCCTTTCGAAGACTTGATACCTTTCTTGGACCTGCCCCTGTGACCGTCTGGGCGGGTACCTCCTCGGTTGGGGGCTCTGCCACGAAAGGGCGGAATAAATCTAGTAGCAGGAGTATCAGTCACTGGGGTGCGGTAAGTTCTAGGAACTGAAGGAGCAACCTTAGCCTTCCGTGCTGAAGAGGCCACAAGATCATGTGTGTCCTTCTGAATGAGAGCCGCAGACAATTCCTTGATAAGATCCTCAGGAAACAGGAACTTAGAAAGAGGAGCAAAAAGTAACTGTGACCTTTGGCAAGAGGTGATACCAGTGGAAAGGAAGGAGCAAAGCTGTTCCCTTTTCTTGAGGACTCCCGATACAAACATAGAGGCCAGTTCGCCGGAACCATCGCGAATTGCTTTGTCCATACAGGACATGATCAGCATGGCGGAGTCTTTGTCAGATGGGGCAGTCTTCTTGCTCAAGGCCCCCAGGCACCAGTCGAGAAAATTAAAAATCTCAAAGGCGCGAAAGACTCCCTTCAAGAAGTGGTCCAGGTCAGAAAAGGTCCAGCAGACCTTAGAGCGTCTCATAGCCGACCTTCGTGGAGAGTCAACCAAACTTGAGAAGTCAGCCTGGGCAGAGGCAGGGACCCCCAAGCCTGGTTCCTCTCCTGTGGCATACCAGACGCCCGCCTTAGACGTCAGCTTAGTAGGTGGAAACATAAAAGACGTCTTTCCCAGCTGCTGCTTGGACTGCAACCAATCCCCTAACATTCTCAAAGCTCTCTTAGAAGATCTAGCGAAGACGAGCTTAGTGTAGGCAGACTTAACAGGTTGCATGCCTAGAGAGAACTCGGATGGAGGAGAGCGAGGGGTAGCAGAAACAAAGTGATCCGGGTAAAGTTCTCTGAACAGAGCCAGAACCTTGCGAAAGTCGATGGAGGGTGGCAATGACTTGGGTTCCTCCACGTCAGATGAAGGATCATCCAGGTGAGCAGCTTCATCCTCAGAAACCTCATCACCTGAGGGTTGAGAAGCGAGAGGTAAAGTTAAAGCGGTCTGCTGAATGGCTGAATCCTGAAGAGCGGGTGCATGCGCACTTGCGGATTCATCCTCAAGTCTCTGTTGAAGAGGATGAGGGCTGGTAATGACAAAGTCCTGAGGCTGGGATGAAGGAGGTTCTGCGGAGGTCTGAGGAGCAAGCGTGGTGAGAGGCGACTGTAGTAAAGCATGAGGCTCATGCTGCATAGACTGCGGTTCAAGTTGAATGGGAAGAGGCTCAAGCTGAGGAGAAGGTGGCAGATGCATGCGTTGAGGTGGCTGACTCATAGCATGAGGTTCCTGCCTCAAGAGTTGCGCTTGCCTCAAGGGTTGAGGTGGCTGCGCAGAGAGAGGCTCTTGACTCACGAGTTGAGGTTCTTGAGGTGCTTGCCTCGAGAGTTGAGGTTCTCGCCTCGAGGAAAGTGGAGGTGGTTGCTGCGAGAGTTGAGGTGGCTGCCTCAAGGATGGTAGAGGTTGTCGTACCTCAAGAGGTTGCTGCCTCGAGGGTGATTGTAATGCAAGATACTCCTGCCTCAAGGGTAGAGGAGGTTGTAAGGTATAAGGCTCCTGCCCCCATTGTTGAGGAGGTTGCTGCGTGGCAAGAGGCTCCTGCCTCAAGGAAAGTGGAGGTTGCTGCACAGCGCTGGTATCTGGCAACTCCCAACGCGGCAGCTCACGCATGGAGGTAGCTTGAGGAACCTCAACCTCATACGTCTGGCAGATTGTACTGCGCAGAGGAGGAGGAGCGTTCGCAGGAGGAGGTGTATAAACCTTCTCTGCCTGAAACTCCCGCATCAAAACCGCAAGCTGCGACTGCATAGTCTGCAGCATAGCCATCTTAGGATCAACAGAAGTTGAGGTCTGTTGAGGCATAGCTTTAACAGAAGTTGAGGTCTGTTGAGGCAGCGCCTTACCTCTCTTAGGAGGCGTGCAGTCACCTGATGACTGCGGCGAGTCCGAGCTAGCCCAATGGCTACACCCTGGCTGTTGGACTCGCGCGGTCTGGACTTTACGCTTAAGAGGTCTTGAGGCCTGAGTCCAGCGTTTTCTCCCCGAAAAATCTTCTGCAGACGAGGATTTAAAGGGCTCAATCGTCTGAGAGTGGAAGTGACGATCTCTATAAGATACGCCCGCAACCACTGAGGATACTACTGTGCGCCGATCAAGGCCTGCCGAACCCTTTTGCCCTTCGACATTGCTTCTCCCCTGGGCTTGGGAGCTTGCAAGAGGTCCCGGACTGGGAGGACGACTGGCACGCACAGAAGTATCCTCACGCGCAACACTGACACTGACACTAGCACTAGGCACAGCACTGGCACTACCACTACCACTTCCCACTGCACTTTTCACTTTAAGTTCCTTGACGTCTGCCAAAAGGAACTTGTGGTCACTCACTACCGACTCCACTTTATCACCTAAAGCCTGAATAGCACGAAAAACATCTGACATATCAGGCTGAGCACTAATAGTAGGTTCGGGGGTAGCCACTACAGGGGGAGGAAAAGGTTGAGGATCATGGGGGGAGGAATAAAGTAAAGAGCGAGCCGAACTCCTCCTAACTCTCTCTCTCTCTAACTTAGTGGTATATTTGAGGAATCGAATAAAATCAAGTTCCGAATGTCCGGCACATTCCTCACATCGATCTTCCAACTGACAGGATTTTCCCCTACAGTCGGAACAAACGGTGTGAGGATCAACCGAGGCCTTCGGAAGCCGCCTAATACAAGTCCTACATCGTCTTTGGGGAGGAGCTTGAGAATGGTCGGACATCTTGAATCAGAGAACAGTCAAGGGGGATTCCAAATTAAAGCTAAAGATCGTTAAACCATAAATCAAAATTAATCCAAAAGCTATCTAAGCTAAGGAAAAGCTTCCTGTATAGCGAAAGCTGAAATCTCAGAGCAATACTTCACCAAAACCGTGAACAAAGACTCCAAAATTATAAGCGTATCCATGTAGGTCTTGCCGGAAGCACGACAGAGGAAAAATTGAGGTGGTGTCAACAAGAAGTACTGCAGTACCTGGCCACAGGTGGCGCTGGTGAGTACACCCCCCTCTTGTATAGCGATCGCTGGCGTATCCCGTCCGTAGAATTCTGTCGGGCAACGGAGTTGACAGCTACATGATTATCGGGTAAGATTAATATTGAAAAATACAAACTCAAATCTATGAATAAGAGTGATCATAGTTGAGACTGAAGTAGTTAAATTGTAAACCTGACTTTTGTTACATTGTCATTAATCAAATTACTAAATCATATGTATCCTATGCTTGTTTAACATTGCAAATATTTAGGGTTTACTCATTTTACTCGCCAATAATTGAAGAAAGCAGCTGTAACTAGATTATGAAAGTATGCCACTTTTTTCGTGGTTTTGATGATGATATTGAGCTACTAAATCAGTCTAGCTAAAGTGATTCTTATTCCATCCCTTCAGATTTAGAAAACATATATGAGATTTTATGTATAATTTCCTGTAATTCCAGCTGGGTTATTTTTCAATTTTGTAAGCATTTTAACAGGGTTTGGTCCCACCATTGCCTGATCTGGAAGAGGTTTTTATGACCAACTAATTCTCATGTCCAGCTAATGTCAATATTGTTTCTGGACACCTCCAAATTTTTTTTGTCATTTAAGTTTGAAAGATACTTAGAAGAAAAATCTCATCAAACTTATTTTTTCAGGATGCTAAACAAGTAAAGCAGTCCTAAACAGCAGTGTATATTCAAGATTCTTTTTTTGTGCCTGCTGTCAAGCTCCATCATAACGGTTGTATTTAAAGGACAAATTTACAATTCTGCTAATTTATTGGTAAGGTAAGTGAATTTTACTCAGTTTCAGGGTTTGGATTGAAAGTAAAATTAAATTACCTCCAGAAATTATGAATATAATTACTGAAACCACATCTTCATCATTTAGTATTTTTCAGACAGTAAACATGACCATGTAAAAATGAAGAGACAAAACTCAGAATTAAATTTATTTGTATTTGTACAATTACTATTGAAATAGTAAACATTAAATTACATATTTGCATCTAATTATAATTTTCTCTTTCAGGTAGTATTTGCCTCGTCTGTGAATTTCTGCATGTCAGATAACAAACTCTACCTATGAGATAATAAACAAGGAATCCACCAATATAAAAGGCAGCAGCTCACTACCAGAGAGAGGAGGATCCAATCACTAGCTTTGAGTTCCACCAAGCAAGTGACACTGAAGCAACTGTGAAGACTGTATAGAAGACACTCAAGCCAACTGTGAAGACTCTAAAGAAATTATAGTGTGTCAAGAAAGGATAATTGGCGACTGAAATGAAACCATACCAAAGATGATGAGTTTGAGAAGAAACTTGCATTCTAGCATGTGAGAAAGGGGAATTGAAGCTGGTACTGTAATGCGAGAAAGGGGAATTGTAACTGGCTCTGTGTAAATTAGAGGAGAACCCACCTGATCCAATCCACATATTAGATCAAAACTACAAATCAATGACTGCTGAATTTTGTCAACACACTTTGAGGTGGACCCATTTGTATGTACCTCTGGGATAGGTGGTTGTGGTATTCCCTGGTAGCAGGTACTTTTCAATCTACTCTCTTTTTCCGCTCGTGCATTTTTAACTATGTTATGTATTCTGCGACTCGTGCAAGTGTACTTCTTGGTTCTCTATTCTTCTATTGTACATCTATTTTGTAATACGAAGTTTCTTGATATCTCTGAGTAGGGTCCTGCATATATACAATGGTGCAACAGCTTCTAAACCCTTCCAATGTTTTAACTTCTCTTGATAACGTCACTAAGTCACTCATATCACCAGATCTCGTGGTCTCATCCTCTTAGTTAAACTACCATATGATGAATGATGTGGAACTGTACTTTATCTTGAATAAATTGTTGTATTCTGAAAAATAAATGAATGTAAAGTTTCCTACATATTGGACAACGACTACGATATTATTCAGACTACGATATTATTCAGACTGTAAAATGGATAACTGACTAGGATATTACAAATTACAGTCTTAAGGATATTTCTGATTAAAGACTAGTTGAGTTTTTCTTAGGAATTCCTCAAGAAATGCTAATGCTAACATTTGTCTTGAAAATAGAAATGTTTGAAAATGACAAGTGAAATAGTCCCATTGAAGCATAAAAATGATAAACAATTTAGAGTTCAACATTATTACACAAAGAACCATGAAATAACATTATTACACAAAGAACCATGAAATAACATTATTACACAAAGAACCATGAAATAACATTATTACACAAAGAACCATGAAATAACATTATTACACAAAGAACCATGAAAGCTAGAAGATTTAGTCATAAGAAAATCCCTTTTTTTGGGAGGATTAACCTAGAGGGAATATCTATATAACTTTCTCAAGAAGGGTGGAGGGAATAATTATAAAACTATTCTAGAAAGAAAGCAACAAATTGTCAATTTACCCCAAAAGCATCACAATTGTCAATTTTACCCAAAAATCGTTTGTTAATGCAAAAATACGAATTAATCTTGCCGTTCTTGACGACATTAAAATGTACCTGAATTAACATGCCGCTCGCTCTTGACGAGATTAAAATGTCGCATGTCAAGTGTTGGGGAACTAGTAGATGTTTTAAAGTTTATATAAACTTCTTTACAAGCTTTAAAAAGTAACATGTCAAATATTTAACTTATGCAACAAGGATATCTAGATGGAACACCTAAATCCCTCGCCTACCCAACTCTGTGCTGTCCATAAGCTGGCTTTAGACACATTAACAGACAAGAATTTTAGAAAATTAGAAAAAAAAATCGTCTTGATTTAGCATATGAACAAGAACTTCATCATAGTTGTATTACCAAGACCGATGCTTCCTGAATACAGAAATAGTCAACATAGCCAAAAATATAATCCCAGAGACTTTCTTTACCTCATTATATAAAACCCTATTGCAAACTAATTTTCATTGTATAAAGAATTATCAGACTGACTTTATAGAACCAAAAGGACCATTTTTTTTACGACCATTTTTTTTTACAAAATTAATAAAACCACACATGAGAAAATTAATCTTAAACCCATAAAATTAACTTCCTTCAGTAATCAATTGCACTGAAAAATAATTTTTTTTTTTGCAATATAGTATTTGTTTATGAAAATTTATTTAATGTGAATTATTACAAGTTCCTAGGTCTTAAATGTTTCATAATACAGTATTACAGTTGAATCTCTTTTAGTAAGCCTTTAATGGTCTGCTTGTTCGAACATTCCTTACAATTATTTTCCTGAATATATGTTTTTTTTTTTTTCATTTCATACTAAAACAGTAATTCATTAATACTCACTTAGCACTGCATCCTTCAATCAGTCTTCAGTGGTTCCAAGATGTTTATTCTTCATTCGATTAAAATGTTTTGTCAAACCATGTTTTCTCCGTATACCCTACATGTATCTGTGAAAAATAATAATTAGTAGAAGGATATTGTACTGTTAAATCTAGTATAGTAATCCTAATACAGTGTTTATAAAATATATAACAATTAGTAGATGGATACTGCACTGTTGAATATAGCATTATAAATCTAAACATCCAATCTTCAGAGCCATGTACAGTGTGTCCATGTACTGAACTTACAGTGCAGTACTGTACAATATACTGGCCTTTTTCACTTTTCCACTAAAACAACTGCAGTTTGCATTGTAACCCATTATACCAGTATATATAAACAATGTGTTCCTTTTTTACTACCAATGGATAAATTTTATTTATATTTGCTTTAGTCAATGCATCTTTTAAAATACATATACACTACAGGGTATATTTGTATGGATAGAAATACTGTATACAACAGTGTATAGTGTTAGAAAAATACAATTTATATGACACAGTAGTTTAACACTAAGTGAAGTAGATAGTTTCTTTTTTTTTTAATTTAGATTCTAAAATTTATGCACTTGCTTGTTTGCAAGTACAGTATACAATACAAATTGTAGTATTGAGCATCATGATGGAGAAGGCCTGACTATTAGAATTAACTGCATGCCTAGTATTACGAACACGATAGAATTGTCCAGGAAGATCTGAGTGTAAAGGATGGTCAGAATTATGAAAAATACTATGCAACATACCTAATGAAGTAATTGAACGACTGTGCCAAAGATCAATATCTAGATCAGGAATAAGAAATTCAATAGACCGTAAGTTTCTGTCCAACAAATTAAGATGAGAATCAGCAGCTGAAGACCAGACAAGAGAACAATACTCAAAAGAAGGTAGAATGAAAGAATTAAAACTTCTTCAGAATAGATTGATCACCAAAAATCTTAAGAGACTTTCTCAATAAGCTAATTTTTTGTGCAATTGAAGAAGACAGACCTAATGTGTTTCCCAAAAGTAAATTTGCTGTCAAGAATCACAACTAAAATTTTAATAGTCATACAAACTTCAAGACAACAATTCTCTGCAATTACTGTACAGGTATTAAAAAATCAATAATGATGCCTAAAAAAGACTCGCCCACTCCCAATTGTTTGAATTTGATAACAAAGGCCTCATGATTAACACAGTCAAAAGTAGCACTACAATCACGGCCAATCACACAAACTTCCCTGACCACAATCGAGGGATTTCTGTACAGCATTGGTGATTGCAAAAAGGACATCACATGCTCCAAGGCCCTCACGAAAGCCAAATTGCAAACAAAGGAACAGACAATTACCCTCGGCAGACATCTTCAGACATTTTGCCAAAAGACGTTCAAAAACTTTGGATAACATGGGAGTTATGGAAAATAGGCAGTAATCAGTTGGACCTGAGCTACCACAAACACATTTACTTGATGTAATAACATTATTTCTCTAACAAGTGCTAAAGGGACCTCTTCTTGCTAACTTGTGGAAAATAACATAACTTAAGAGCTAAGAAATATGCAGTCGATACAAAAAAACAAAGGAAAAATAACATTTGGTCTACACCTCCATAAGCATCAAGAGAGATTTACTTTCACAATAACAAAAATTTAAACTAGTTACTTTAGCCTGAGGAAAACAGGAATGAGGAAAATCAAGTTCCTCATTACTCTGCTTACTGTCAAACACATCAGGCAATAAAGGGTTACCTTTTCCTTTTGATAGCGAGTGACTGAACCATCTGGTTCAAGTAAAGGAGGAACTGTTAGATCTACACAAAATAGAGCAGACTTGAGGGTAGCCCACCATTTATGTTCCCGAGTTGTACCAGAAACGGTTTCTATTATGATTAAATTGTATTCCTTTTCAGTTGAGTTGAAGCATAAACTCAGAGCAAAGGCTCTTAGTCAAGTATAGTTATTCCAGGTTAAATATGATCTGTTACCTTTCAAAGATGATAGGTCCTCTGCTTCTCCAAATAAGCATGTCTACAATCATCACTGAACCAGGGTTTGTCTTTCACTCTGTACTTTAGCACATGAGAAGAGATACGTCTATCAATTATGTTGACTAGATTCTCATTCAAAAGAACAACAGGCACAACACTAGTATACAATTGTGACAAATTCAAGTTAAAAAAAAAAACTCAAAATGGCATTCCAGTCTGCTTGAGTTTTTAAATAAATCTTGCAAGATTATGATACATCAGGGACAGGCTGCTCAGTCTTCTCTACTAATAAAATTAAGACATGATCAGATGTCCAATCTGGAGAACCATCCAGGGGAGTCGATGTATAGTAGGTCCAAGCAGTTACCAGACCTGTAAGTAGCTTCACTTATGATTTGCTCTCAACCTGATTCAGAGGCAAAGTCCAAAGCTCTTAAGCCATGGTGATCAGTCAGAGAAACAGAATTTACCCAGTACCAATGGTGAGCATTGAAATGACAAACAAAAACAAAAGGAGGCCTTTCTATCGTCATCTTATATATCTTAGCCATAATGGTAAGAAAACAATCGAAGATAGACGAGTCCTGGATTCCTGTAGATTGAACACAAATAGAAGTTATACCTGCCACAAACTTTCATTACCCACATCTCATGACATCCACATTCATAGCAAGATTTGGTGAAGCAGGGTACTCTGTCCTAACATACATTGCCATTCTCCTTGCCCTAGGAATGGCACCTCATTTCAAAACTATTGGCTTCTTAAAACCAGTAATAAGAAGCTCATTTGAGAAAGAATATGATATTGTCAGGACGAGACTATAAGTCTTGAATATTGGCGCCCATGAATATCACTAGGGCCCATGGGGCTTATGGCATGAGGCTGGGTCAAGGCTTTGTGCATCTTGAGCAGGACCATCTACAGTAGGTGTCGTCCATCACCCGAAGAGGAGGTGAGGTTTTCAAGAATTTTTTTTTTTGCAATTATGACTGGAATTCCTGGACTTTCACAACGACGACAACTTTTTACATTACTGTATTAAAAGAAGCGTCAGAATCGGAGCTGGAAGAGATAAAGGAGTGACGTTGCTTCTTTGCACCAACTTTCTCCTCAGGGTCTGAAAGCAGAAAAGAGTTCCAAGTGATTATCGACAACAAAGGTCTCTCAAGGGGAGAAACAAAATGGGTTGCCCCAACAGGAACCCCAAAACTGGGGAACACTGTCACAGAGGGGGAAGTAACAGGCACACTCACTGGTACTTGACTCAGACAAGGACTGGGATCCCAGGCACAACTAGTGAGGGAGGCACGGGCCCTGTGGTGTGCAATGATGCAATTAGCACATGTGACATTTCAACTATGCACAGGTATCAACAGCCTCAGCTCTCTTTTATGCCCAGCTTTAGGCTTCAGCACATGGGGTTGACTGCCAAGTCACGACCTCTACAAAGCCCTGAATAAGTGCTGGTAATACAACCGACTGGTTGCAGCACCCACCCTTTCCCCACATTTACGAAACTGAATATCAATGATCAGCTTTATGAATCGAAACTCATCCACTTTCTGAAAAAACAAGAAAAAAATGAAAGCCTTTAGTGGGTACAACAGTACATCCATACTCATTGCTGCATAAGGCATAAGTTGGCTACTGTACTTGAAAAACAAATTCAATAGCCTTTCCAGCCTGTGCTACAGCCAGTCCCTATTTTAAAGGACAAAATGGTTGACTTGGTAGAGGTACAAATAATATCAGGAAACATTTAGATGAACTGGGGGGGGGGATGTATTCACCGGTTTAAGATCCCTCTTGCCCATCACAAGACTTCAACACAAAATAAAGCTCCATTTTGAAGCAAATAAGAATCATGCAAATTGCACTATCATCAAAATTACAAAAGGCACAAATGGTACAGTACCACCTCATTATGGAATTTCTTGATTAAACAGCCAAATCTTTAGCATAAATTGCATACAGTGCAGTACCTCCTTATTATGGAATTTCTAGATTAAATAGAATGGCCAAACCGTTGAACATTAATTGCATTAGTTTCTGTACAAGCATACATACTTGTCTACCCTCAACACCTAAATGTATACAATTCTGATCCTTGAACCATGAAGCATTTCACAGAGGCTCTTGTTTATCTGTTGTAACATATGCATTACTTCTACCACTAAGAATTTCATTAATATTTCTTTTAAGTGAGAAACCTTTACTGTTCCATACAGTTGAAGTAGTTGAAGTAGGCTTGTTGCATGCCAGGATTTCTTTTGACATTTCGAAATTCAATTCACTACTATTTATTGTTTACTCTCAATTGGTGCTTCAACTAGCCATTAATAATTTGCTCTTTAGTTAACCCTCAAGTATCTAAACATCAAAATAGCCTAACTAGAGTGAGGCAAGAGTAAGTGTTGGATCAAGTCCAGAGCCTTTTCATTTCTTTAATATTATCACTTTTGAAGAATGCCAATGTGGTACAGTAAGGATATTATTTGGTTTGCTCAAGGAAAAATACAGTACTGCACTGTATATTAATCTTTGATAAATGTAAGGTTTAAGCAATGAATTACAGTACTCTGACTGGAATTACTACTAGCTTTAATGTAATTTTAATTGGCTATTACTGTATACTGATTAGATCTTAGATCTTTGTTACTAAAGTTTTTATAATTTTCCAAAAGAACCTGGTAAGTTTGAGTTGATTACTGTAACTTAAGGTCATGAAGGTTATATGCATTAATTACAATCTTTAAACTGTGTAAGGTTGAAATAGTATTTGATTACCCATTTGATTCCCTTATAGTATAATTATCAAATAAGGAAATTTCATTAGCAGATAGAAAATGAGAGTAACACCTAAAAAGTCAAGGATTAAACTAGATTTATGAATCCGAGTCATACGGCCCCATTCTGGGCTTTGGAAAGCCATTCAGTAGCTAGGTACACCCATGTTGTTTTACAAAAAACCGTCACATTTAAAGAGGTTGAACAGGCAGAAGAAAGAACCGTGGGCAGAGGTAAAGCAGATGGCTACAAAGTGAGAAGCTAAGTGGACTGATGGCTCCAACATGTCTATGAAGAAAAGGAAGGAGATAGGCCAGCATTTACCTATCCCAGTCCTTAGTTGCCAACTTATTTTAGAGGGGACAAGGTTTCAATGCCAATTGATTACTTCGAGCAATATCAAATGAATTTCTGGACACCATTTATAAATATCTTCATGGACGTAATTAATTTTATTTAAATTTACTCAAAATAGCTTTGAATATGTTATTTTTATTAATAAAATAAATTTTTGAATATACTTACCCGGTGATTATATAAGCTGCAACTCTGTTGCTCGACAGAAAACTCTACGTTCAAAATACGCCAGCGATCGCTATGCAGGTAGGGGGTGTACATCAACAGCGCCATCTGTCTAGCAGGTACTCAGTACTCAATGTAAACACAGAACCAATTTTCTCCTCGGTCCACTGGGTCTCTATTGGGGAGGAAGGGAGGGTCCTTTAATATATAATCACCGGGTAAGTATATTCAAAAATTTATTTTATTAATAAAAATAACATTTTTCAATATTAAACTTAGCCGGTGATTATATAAGCTGATTCACACCCAGGGGGGTGGGTAGAGACCAGCATTACTTGTTTACATTATTATGAGCTAAGTATTTTGTATTTCATTTTAGCAGTTATTCAAAATAACAAACATAAAATAAATAAGTACCTGGTAAGGAAGTCGACTTGAACAATTACTCTGCCTTTTTAAGTACGTCTTCCTTACGGAGCCTCGCGATCCTCTTAGGATGCTGAGCGACCCCTAGGATCTGAAGTATCAAGGGTTGCAACCCATACAACAGGACCTCATCAAAACCTCTAATCTAGGCGCTTCTCAAGAAATGACTTTGACCACCCGCCAAATCAAGTAGGATGCGAAAGGCTTCTTAGCCTTCTGGACAACCCAAAATCAATAATAAAACATTTCAAGAGAAAGATTAAAAAGGTTATGGAATTAGGGAATTGTAGTGGTTGAGCCCTCACCCACTACTGCACTCGTTGCTACGAATGGTCCCAGAGTGTAGCAGTTCTCGTAAAGAGTGGACATTCTTAAGATAAAAAGACGCGAACACTGACTTGCTTTTCCAATAGGTTGCGTCGATTATACTTTGCAGAGATCTATTTTGTTTAAAGGCCACGGAAGTTGCGACAGCTCTAACTTCGTGTGTCCTTACCTTCAGCAAAGCTTGGTCTTCCTCATTCAGATGGGAATGAGCTTCTCATATTAACAGTCTGATAAAATAGGATAAAGCATTCTTTGACATAGGCAAAGATGGTTTCTTAACTGAACACCATAAAGCTTCAGACGGGCCTCGTAAAGGTTTTTAAATAGAACTTAAGAGCTCTTACAGGACATAAGACTCTTTCTAGTTCATTTCCAACCATACGATAAGTTTGGAATATCGAACGACATTGGCCAAGGCCGAGAAGGCAGCTCGTGTTTGGCTAGAAAACCAAGTTGTAGAACATGTAGCGGTTTCGGATGAGAATCCGATGTTCTCGCTGAAGGCATGAATCTCACTGACTCTTTTAGCTGTGGCTAAGCATACCAGGAAAAGAGTCTTTAAGGTGAGATCTTTCAGGGAGGCTGATTGTAGCGGTTCGAACCTGTCTGACATAAGGAATCTTAGTACCACGTCTAAATTCCAACCAGGTGTAACCAAACGACGCTCCTTCGTGGTCTCAAAAGACTTAAGGAGGTCCTGTAGATCTTTATTGTTGGAAAGATCTAAGCCTCTGTGACGGAAGACTGATGCCAACATGCTTCTGTAACCCTTGATAGTGGGAGCTGAAAGAGATCGTTCTTTCCTCAGATATAAGAGGAAGTCAGCTATTTGAGTTACAGAGGTACTGGTCGAGGATACGGCTACTGACTTGCACCAGTTTCGGAAGATTTCCCACTTCGATTGGTAGACTCTAAGGGTGGATGTTCTCCTTGCTCTAGCAATCGCTCTGGTTGCCTCCTTCGAAAAGCCTCTAGCTCTCGAGAGTCTTTCGAAAGTCTGAAGGCAGTCAAACGAAGAGCGTGGAGGCTTTGGTGTACCTTCTTTACGCGTGGCTGACGTAGAAGGTCCACCCTTAGGGGAAGTGTTCTGGGAACGTCTACTAGCCATCGAAGTACCTCGGTGAACCATTCTCTCGCGGGCCAGAGGGAAGCAACTAACGTCAACCTTGTCCCTTCGTGAGAGGCGAACTTCTGCAGTACCTTGTTGACAATCTTGAACGGAGGGAATGCATATAGATCTAGATGTGACCAATCTAGTAGAAAGGCATCTATATGAACTGCTGCTGGGTCCGGGATTGGTGAGCAAATTATTGGGAGCCTCTTGGTCATCGAGGTTGCGAAGAGATCTATGGTTGGCTGGCCCCAGGTGGCCCAAAGTCTCTTGCATACATCCTTGTGGAGGGTCCATTCTGTTGGAATTATTTGTCCCTTCCGACTGAGACAATCTGCCATGACATTCAAGTTGCCTTGGATGAACCTCGTTACTAGTGATATGTCTAGACCTTTTGACCAGGTGAGGAGGTCCCTTGCGATCTCGTACAATGTCAGAGAGTAGGTCCCTCCTTGCTTGGAGATGTACGCCAAAGCCGTGGTGTTGTCCGAGTTCACCTCCACCACTTTGCCTTGAAGGAGAGACCTGAAGCTTTTCCAGGTCAGACTTACTGCCAGTAGCTCCTTGCAGTTGAAATGCATTGTCCTTTGACTTGAGTTCCATAATCCCGAGCATTCCCGACCGTCTAATGTCGCACCCCAGCCTACGTCCGATGCGTCCGAGAAGAGAACGTGGTTGGGAGTCTGAACAGTCAGGGGAAGACCCTCTTTAAGGTTGATATAGTCCTTTCACCAAGTCAGACAAGACTTTATCTTTCCGGAAACCGGGATCGAGACCGCTTCTAGCGTCTTGTCCTTTTTCCAGTGAAAAGCTAGATGGTATAGAAGAGGACGGAGGTGTAGTCTTCCTAGTGACACAAATTGATCCACGGATGACAGTGTCCCTACCAGACTCATCCACAGCCTGACTGGGCAGCGTTCCTTCTTCAGCATCTTCTGGATGGATAGCAGGGCTGGGGGCTGATCGTCTTGTTCAGCAACGTCCTCATCAGAGGGTTCCTCATCCGAAACTGATGAGGAAACGGCAACGGAGTGTGCAACGTCTGAATCGCTGAATCCGGTCGCACTGGTGGATGCGTGACGGAGCCGGACGCAATATCATGGAACTGCTGCACAGTCTGTGAACTGTCAACAACCATGGGTGCGCGAGGAAGTACAGCGTCAACCCGAAACTGTCTAGACTGTCTGGGTTGTGCAGTCAACACCCTACCGGGTTGCTGAGGTTGACGCACTGCGTCACAACAAGTCACCTCTGCTGGTTGTTGAACGTCCTGAACGTCAACAACCACCTCCGAGCGTCGCTTAACGTCAACGTGCAACTGGCAACCCACACTGGGTCGCATCGGTGGAGGAACCACCTCAACTGGCAGACGCGAGTAGGTTACCTCAGCGTCAACAGGGCGCACAACCGACCGGTTGGAAGGTTGTTGGCCAGAAGGAGGAACCACCTCAACTGGCAGACGCGAGTAGGTTACCTCAGCGTCAACAGGGCGCACAACCAACCGGTTGGAAGGTTGTTGGCCAGAAGGTTCTTCTCCGCATTTAAGTCCTCTATCAAGGACGCAAGCTTGGACTGCATGTCTTGCAGCAAAGCCCATTTAGGGTCTACGGGAGCAGGTGTGGCAACAGACGGGGTTAGCGACTGAGGCGGAACCAATTACCATCCCTGAAAGCCTTGTTATGTGTGACATAATAGTACAGCAAAACTTCAAAGGCTCGACAAAAGTTGAGAAGTTGACCTGTAAACAACTTGGAGCGTCTCCTGGCTAGGCGCCAGGGCAAGTCTACCAGAATTGAGAAGTCTATCTGGGCAGAGGCATGAACTCTCAAGCCGAGAACTTCTCTCGTGTCCTATCAGACTCTCGCTCTATAAGCCAGTTTAAAAGAAGGGAAATCAAAGGCTGTATCCCTAAAACTCCTCCTGGTGCAAAAACCAGTCGCCTAGCCAACGTAACGCTCTCTAGGAGAGCGAGAGAGCACTAGCTTAAAAACAACGGCTTCGAAGTAGCTAGGCCTAGTGTAAGTACTGACGTTTAGGCGAACGAGGAGCAGCAGTTACAAGATCCGGACGAAGATCCTTAAAAAATCATCATGATTTAATTAAAGTCCATAGGAGGCTAAGCAGCTTAAGGCTCCTCTCCAAATGACAGAGTCCTCAAGGGAATATCAGTAGGAGGGAGAACAGCACTTTCTCATCTACAGGAACCTTGTCCGATAAAAGCTAGGTTACCTCAGTGAGTCTCTCACTGGTGCATTAGTAGCAGACCAGAAGGCAACGTCATGTAACTGCTTGACAGTCTGTGAACTGTCAACAACTGAACTGTCAACCACAACAGGTGCGTGAGGACATACAGTGTTCACTCGAGACTGCTTTGACTGTCTATACTGAGCAGTCAAAACAACTCTAGAATGCGGAGGTTGACGCACCGCGTCAAAACAAAACAACTTAGACTGTTGTTGTACCTCGCGAACGTCAACGGAAGGTTCCGTGCGTTACTGAACGTCAACATGCGGCTGGCAGGGTACACTGGAACGCATGGGTGGCGGGACTCTCTCAGCTGGAGTGCGGCAGAAGGTCGCCTCAGCGTCCACCGGACGCACAACCGTGGTTGGTTGTAGGCTAGAGGTTGGTGCAGTGTCAACCTTCTCCGCACGAAAGTCCCGCATCAATGACGTTAACTGAGACTGCATGGTCTGCAGCAAAGACCACTTACGGTCTACAGGAGCAGGTGCGGCAACAGACGGTGTGACTGCCTGATGCGGTACCGCTTTGCCTCTCTTAGGAGGTGAGCAGTCGTCGGAAGACTGCAGCGAGTCCGAACTGACCCAGTGGCTACAACTGGGCCGTTGGACTCGCGCGGAAGGGACCGACTTGCGCTTAATAAGCTGCGAGACCTTGGTCCATGGTTTCTTACGAGAAACCTCTTCCGCAGACGAGAAATAAATGGGCTCTCTCGTCTTTGTGTGGGTGGGGCGATCTTGGGTAGATACGCCCGAAACCACGGAGGGAAACGTCTGTTCGTTGATCAAGGCCTGACGAACCCATAAGTCGTTCGACATTACTTCTCCCCTGGGCTTGGGAGCTTGCAAGAGGTCCCGGACTAGGTGAACGACAGGCACGAACAGACGAACCCTCGGACGCAACACTGTAACACTTTGCGCATATCACTTTATCACTTCGATTTTCTGTTTTGCACTTATTTCACTGAAATCGAAACTTTTACTGATTTCTGCCTGAAACACGCAATTCTACCCTCATTAAAAGGTAGTAATTGCAAAATCAGTCGTATAATGCAGCTCATTAATACTAGCAAAAAACAGAAAACATATATAAAGATAAAAAATTCAGTGGCTGGGAAAGAGACTAAACACTAGTTCAAATAAACTACGTTTACAATCTCTCATCGCACATAGCCTGGGGACAAGAATAAAACCCTAGAAACGTTTTACCTTCTTCCCCGTACAGCGACTAGGGACGAGAGCAACACGAGAACAACGTTACCCGCTTGAACGGAACGTTTTCTCTCCTCTCTCTCCCTCCGTCTCTATCTCTCTCTCTCTTTCTCTCTTGATTTCGCACCTAAGAGAAGAGCCCAATTATATATCGTCAAAAAAACATGTTATTTGACTAAAGGAAAAAAACAAAGGTTTTCCAATAAAAAGTTCCTTTAATTTAGAATTTAAAACATTAAAGCTAAGAAAGAATGAACAAAACGTCAGAATCGATTTACTCTTACTGCAAAGTGAAACCGTGATACACTCTCTCTCTCTATCGTAACGATAGAGCGCATGTTGAACGTCCTGAACGTCAACAACTGCGAAGTCTAAAAAACTAAACGTTAGTTCATCTTTGAAAACAGTACGAAGACTATCAAAGAAATTCTTTCATAAAACATTAAATTTAAAAGTTTTAAATTCTTTAAAGGCTAAATACGATATAACGGGCTCAACGTTGATTAACTTCGGTTCCAAGTTAGGACCGCCTACTATCAGGAAAGGTCGCATATAAACAAAACATAAAAATTATCTTTATATGTTTATAATAAATGGAAAGTTAATCGAAGAGGCCTAATAAAGGCGGAGAGATATAAAATATATAGATCTATAACGTGTTAAGCAAAATTACTAAAAACCTAAACACACTTCCGTCTAAGGGAAGGGTCGGCCATTTAAAAGTGAAAGAGAGTCCATACTCTCTTTGTCACCCTAATTAAATCTATCCAAAACGAGTTCAAGTTTTGAGATGAAGATAAAACACCTGCATAGCGAAAGCTCAAAACTAGAATAGTGTACTTCACCATAGTTGTGAAAACAAATCCAGTTAGTAACAGCGTATTAGTAGGTCTTGCCGGTAGCCCGACAGAGAGAAAATTGGTTCTGTGTTTACATTGAGTACTGAGTACCTGCTAGACAGATGGCGCTGTTGATGTACACCCCCTACCTGCATAGCGATCGCTGGCGTATTTTGAACGTAGAGTTTTCTGTCGAGCAACAGAGTTGCAGCTTATATAATCACCGGCTAAGTTTAATATTGAAAAATGGTAATTACTGTATATTTTCTCTCCCATTATTACTACTGTTTTTGCTATGCTATAATAATAATACAGTATAACTACTATATTTAAAAATCTTTTTTTAATCTTGCACAAATTTCCAAATACTTAGAAGTATAGTAAATCTTTTAAATCTTTCTATAAAAGATTAACTACACACTACTGTATTTGCTGGTTGAAATATATTTGAAGAAAAAAAACATTAGCACTTTATTGATCAACCATATTTACCTATTCTTCCTAGAGTCACCCAAGTAAGAGTGCCATTGAAATTACCATTTCCTTATGAACGTCAAAAGTATTCTTCAAGTTCTTTCTTCAGTATGTATTTCATTTTTTCAGCAAATAACCTGGAATGAGAATAAAAGTAAACCTATTGAATATCAACCTTAATTGTACAAAAGAATAATATAGGACTACGATGGCCCATAAGGGACCACATACTGTACAGTACTATTGCATAGCTTACAACAAATTCCAATATCATTTCAAGAAGCCATCTTTAATAATTTATACGACTAACTTTTTATTTTTTTACGCATACTTTCCATTTGAAGTTATTAAAAGTGAAATCAGCTTTTTTTTTAAACTACTGTACATTGCAACAAATACTTTAAATCCATGAAATTACAAAATATAGTGCTACTGACTTTTCCAATAACTTCATTCTTATGGTTTACAATTGTTTGATCAAATATGGTAGAGCACCGGTAGCTAATAGTACAGTATCCATAAGCTACTAAAGACAATCTTTAGTCTATAGGTAAGCAAGCAGTACCTTATCAAACAACATAGGATCTTCAAAGTCTTGCAATACAGTACTATGCTTTTAGTTATTCTGGGTCACACGAGAAAGTACCTTAAATTCAAAATAGCCATCAACCATGGGATACATGAAGAATAAAATCTATTGAGTACTGTTGGTGATAATCAACCAACAGAAACTACCCCACACAACCTTTTAGATGCTTGGTTGAAAACCTTCAGATAACTAATATGGGATATAATATCTTCTAGAGATGAAACTCTTAAGAGAATAATAACCCTATATTATATGTTTACCACAAAGACCTGATATCACTCTTGAAGAATATAAAAAAAAATTATAAAAAATTCTGGCCTGGGAGCACCATGGTCTTCTATTGGCACAAAGGCATTTAGCCTCAGCTGAGAAAGTGTCTCTAAAACCTATAAGAGTAGAACCACATCAAGAAATATATAAAAAACAGGATGATATTTATACAGAGCCAATTATAAGAATCAATACTACATATATATACCAAGGCACTTCCCCCAATTTTAGGGGGTAGCCGGCATCAAACAAATGAAACAAAAAAGGGCACCTCTCCTCTCTATGTTCCTCTCAGCCTGACAAGAGACTCAACCAAGTTCGGCTGGTACTACTAGGGTGCCACAGCCCACCCTCCCCCGTTATCCACCACAGATGAAGCTTCATAACGCTGAATCCCCTACTGCTGCTACCTCCGCGGTCATCTAAGGCACCGGAGGAAGCAGCAGGGCCTACCAGAACTGCATCACAACCGCTTGCCATTCATTCCTATTTCTAGCACGCTCTCTTGCCTCTCTCACACCTATCCTCCTATCACCCAGAGCTTTCTTCACTCCATCCATCCACCCAAATCTTGGCCTTCCTCTTGTACTTCTCCCATCGACTCTTGCATTCATCACCTTCTTTAGCAGACAGCCATATTCCATTCTCTCTACATGGCCAAACCACCTCAACACATTCACATCCACTCTAGCTGCTAACTCATTTCTTACACCCGTTCTCACCCTCACCACTTTGTTCCTAACCCTATCTACTCGAGTACACCAGCCATACTCCTTAGACACTTCATCTCAAACTCATTAAATTTCGGTCTCTCCGTCACTTTTATTCCCCACAACTCCGATCCATACATCACAGTTGGTACAATCACTTTCTCATATAGAACTCTCTTTACATTCATGCCCAACCCTCTATTTTTTACTACTCCCTTAACTGCCCCCAACACTTTGCACCCTTTATTCACTCTCTGACATACATCTGCTTCCACTCCACCATTTGCTGCAACAACAGACCCCAAGTACTTGAACTGATTCACCTCGTCAAGTAACTCTCCATTCAACATGACATTCAACCTTGCACCACCTTCCCTTCTCATACATCCCATAACCTTACTCTTACCCACATTAACTCTCAACTTCCTTCTCTCACACACCCTTCCAAATTCTGTCACTAATCGGCCAAGCTTCTCTTCCGCGTCTGCGACCAGTACAGTATCATCCGCAAACAACAACTGATTTACCTCCCATTCATGGTCATTCTCGTCTACCAGTTTCAATCCTCGTCCAAGTACTCGAGCATTCACCTCTTTCACCACTCCATCAACATATAAGTTAAACAACCACGGTGACATCACACATCCCTGTCTCAGCCCCACTCTCACCGGAAACCAATCGCTCACTTCATTTCCTATCCTAACACATGCTTTACTACCTTTGTAGAAACTTTTCACTGCTTGCAACAACCTTCCACCAACTCCATATAACCTCATCACATTCCACATTGCTTCCCTATCAACTCTATCATACGCTTTCTCCTGATCCATAAACGCAACATACACCACCTTACCTTTTGCTAAATATTTCTCGCATATCTGCCTAACTATAAAAATCTGATTCATACAACCCCTACCTCTTCTAAAACAACCTTGTACTTCTAAGATTGCATTCTCTGTTTTATCCTTAATCCTATTAATCAGTACTCTACCATACACTTTTCCAACTACACTCAACAAACTAATACCCCTTGAATTACAAAACTCATGCACATCTCCCTTACCCTTATATAGTGGTACAATACATGCACAAACCCAATCTACTGGTACCATTGACAACACAAAACACATATTACACAATCTCACCAACCATTCAAGTACAGTCACATCCCCTTCCTTCAACATCTCAGCTCTCACACCATCCATACCAGATGCTTTTCCTACTCTCGTTTCATCTAGTGCTCTCCTCACTTCATCTATTGTAATCTCTCTCTCATTCTCATTTCCTATCACTGGCACCTCAACACCTGCAACAGCAATTATATATGCCTCCCTATTATCCTCAACATTCAGTAAACTTTCAAAATATTCCGCCCACCTTTTCCTTGCCTCCTCTCCTTTTAACAACCTTCCATTTCCATCTTTCACTGTCTCTTCAATTCTTGAGCCAGCCTTCCTTACTCTCTTCACTTCTTTCCAAAATTACTTATTCCCTTCATATGAATGACCCAATCCCTGACCCCACCTCAGGTCAGCTGCCATCTTTGCCTCACTTACCTTGAGCTTTACTTCCACATTTTTCTCTCTATATTTTTCATACTTCTCTATACTATTACTCTGCAGCCATTCTTCAAAAGCCCTCTTTTTCTCTTCCACTTTTACCTTCACTCCTTCATTCCACCATTCACTGCCCTTCCTCATGCAGCCTCCAACAACCTTCTTGCCACATACATCACTTGCAATCCCAACAAAATTTTCTTTTACTAACTTCCACTCCTCTAAATTGCCAGGTTCTCTTACTTTCACTTCGTCATATGTCATTTTCAACCTTTCCTGATATTTACTTTTTACCCCCGGTTTTATTAGCTCCTCAACCCTCACTAGCTCCCTTTTGCATCCACCTACTCTATTCCCCAACTCTTTTACTACGACTAATTTTCCTTCCACAAAAAAATGATCAGACATTCCGTTAGCCATACCCCTAAACACGTGCACGTCTTTCATTCTTCCAATCATTCTTTTAGTTATCAACACATTATCCATTAATGCCCTTTCTACTACCCTTCCATTTGCCACTCTTACCCATGTATACTTGTTTTTATCTTTCTTTTTGAAAAAGCTAGAACTTATCACCATCTCTTGCTCAACACATATCTACCCGTCTCTCACCACTCTCATTTTCACCTGGTACGCCATACTTCCCAATGACACCTTCTACCTCTCCAGCGCCCACTCTAGCATTTCAGTCACCCATGACAACTACATAATTCCTTCTACCTAGTCCTTCTACACACCTGGTTAATTCATTCCAGAACTCATTCCGCTCTTCTTCATTTTTCTCACAACCTGACCCATACGCACTGACAAACGCCCAACATTCCCTACCCAACCTAACCCTTACCCACATTAACCTAGATGATATCTCCTTCCATTCCACTACTTTACCTGTCATCCATTCACTCAGCAATAAAGCCACACCCTCTCTTGCTCTTCCCCTTTCAATCCCAGACACTCTACCAGACATTTCACCAAATATCACTTTACACTTCCCTTTTATCTTTGTCTCACACAAGGCCAATATATCCATCCTTCTATTCCTAAGCATACTTCCAATCTCACATCTATTACTCTCTATCATACTACATTCACGCACATTTAAACACCCCAAAACTAGAGTGCGGGGAGCAGTCCCTCTCCCCCCAGCTCCACCTCTTTGCTGTATTTACAGGATTGTAAATACAGGAGAGGGGGTTCCCAGCTGTACCATAAAATACAGTGGGGGATTGTGTGTCTTATTCAATCCAAGAGAAAGGAAAAAAGCTAGGAAGGTGAATTTGCCCACCATCATACATGGTTAGCTATTAGAACACTACAGCATTAATGTAGACGATACATCATACATATAATGGTTTCCATTAGAAAGGCTTGTCATTTTGGAGGTTAAATCTTGCGAACTATTTCTTAGGAAAGACCGTCGTATGAAAAATTGGTTCATGGGGTGCTTCCCATTATAATTACCAATAAACAGAATTATTTTAATTCTAAAACTGTAAGAAGTTAAAAAACAACCCTCTCATAAAGTCTTTCTGATATTGTAGAATATGCTGACTATTCAGCCAAGATCACGCAATTTCTACAGCAAACAGTTTTAGAAAACATTTTGTCTATGGAGAAATATCTAATGGGAATTTTATGGAAGTATATTAAAATGACTACTACTCATTATTTACTAGGATATTTGCTTCAATTTATAATAATATATGGCTGGGGAAGTTGGATGTATCATAAATAGGAGCTTCAAGCAATTCTGCATGCTAAAAGCACTTTGCATGGGATGTTATTAGAGATCTAAGGTCCATAAAACAACTGCATGACCCTTTACAGCAAGAGTCAGATAATAGACTTTGAAGATAGTGGTCTTGCTTTCCTTGGCGCCAGAAGCAAGTTGAAGAGATACAGAGTATTTCCAACAACATTTTGTAATTCGGAGGGTGTCAAGTATTTTTAAAGTTAAATGTTTCCAAGTAATTGGGTGCTTTTCTGAGAATGATGTGGTATCTTGAGTTAGGCTAGGGAAGGTTAGGCTCCATATCTCTAAATAATAATGTAATACTTTTTTAAAGGATAATGGGTGCCAGGTAGGGCATTGCACCCCTCTGGCCAAGTAACAATTGAGAAGGGTGAATTAGGTTAGGTTAGGGTCTAAAGCATTTCAGCACTACCTCAGATTAAAAGGACTTTTCCCAAAAACCATGTGCCCTAGACCAGGTTAGGTTACATTCTTATATCATTCTAGTTTTCCTATACTCTCATCAAACTGTCATTTCACATAATTGTTAGATTGGGATTTACTAGGATAGAGGAAACTCTGGTTACTTTATGGTAGTTTTAGGGGTAGTTGTTATAACAGAAGTGGCCTAACAAAAGAGAGTGATATAAAGTAATGATAATAAAAATATCAAGTAAATAAAAACATTCTACTAAAATAGTATTGCAAATTTTTATCAATTGATCCATGTGCTAGACTAAGATAAATTATTAATGTAATGCATTTTTCTAACTATAAAATATTTCAATGGCCATTCCAGACCTAGAACTTATCCTTAGTGATGGCATAAGGTAACCTAGAACCTATCCTTAGCAATGGCACAAAGTAACCTAAAACCTAGAACCTATCCTTAGTGATCGCATAAGGTAACCTTAAACCTAGAACCCATCCTTAGCGATGGCATAAAGTAACCTAGAACCTATCCTTAGCGATGGCATAAGGTAACCTAAAACATTAGCCCATCTTTATAGATAGATTAAGGTAACAAAAAGGTTTAGGTCATACTCAAGGTTAGCATAAGTTAAGCTAAAACCAAGAACCCATCCTGAGCGAAGGCATAAGGTAACCTAACACTACAGCCCACCCTCAGACAGCATATGGTAACCTAAAATCTACCAAATCCTCAGGGCAAGAATATGGTACCCAACAAGATACATGTATCTTCACAGACTTAGATCCTAAAAGTTGACAATACTAGATTTTCTTGTTAATCTTTATCTAGTATTTCAATATAATAACATATAAATCAACCTAAACAACGAGATATAACTTACCAAGAACAAAATCACAGAAATGGTTGAAAATCACACAGATATTAATTACCAAATTCACAAATACACAGTCACTTCCTTTTCCCATATATGGCTGCTAGATGGGATAGTTTAAAAATCCCCAAAACTCATGATAAAAAATCCCCAAAACAACCCAAAAATCCCCATTTCCACAAATCTATTTTCTTTTGATCATGTAGGCTTTGTTAATATAGAAATTATTCACTATACTTCATATAAGTGCAAGTAAACTAATTGAAACTAATTTACTCAACTTTGTTTCTTCTTCTTAGAAATTTGTTAAAAATTTTCCCATCAGACATCGAAAATCCTCAAATCTAGGGATAAATCTCCAAATCTAGGGATAAATCATATCTGAAAACATTGTCGTGGACGATTAAATATGGCTGACAAAAAACAAGAACTACAAAGTCAACAGCAAAATATGTTCAGATATTCAGATTTTCTTAAAATTCCAAGTCCTTAAACTAACGAATTCTCCAAACAATCATTGTTATTATTGTTAGTAGATGGTTGTACTTTCTAAAGTGAGAAGGGAACACTACAGTAATTTATAATTTATACATATCAATAAAAGTAGAAAAGAAATAATGATTATATCAAGCTTACTTTCAATTCGTTATATTTTAAAACAAAATTAAGGGAACAGCACAGTGATTTAACAGGAGACTTAGTGGATGTAAATCTTGCATCCGAATAAAAAATTAATATCAAATAAATGTAAAAAAATTGAATAATTGCATCAAGCTTACTTTCAATTGAAAAAATATACTTTGAGAACAGTCTGAAAAAAAAATAGTGACCGAAAACAACTAGAAATTTTCCATTAAACAAGATACATCTTTGTAAAAGTTTGGTAGATTTTAATCATCAGAAAATAAAAAAAAAAAAATCATATTCCTTAAACTGCTAAAGTATTTCAATAAACCTGAATTTGAACAAGGAAGCTAGGAGCTGAATAGGAGAGGAGAGGAGGGGGAGTGAGGAAAATAGGAGAATAGAGAACTAGTAGTTGGTGTGGCTTCGTTTTTTATTAAACAACAAACCCTAATAAATATTGGGAAAAAATTTAATATTCGCGGTATCACGCTCTCACTGGGACGTTAGTCGAAAATAATAAAATTCAATCTAAAATATTTTCAAGGACAGGCAGCAAAATACGGAAGTGAATATATATATATATATATATATATATATATATATATATATATATATATATATATATATATATATATATATATATATATATATATATATATATGTGTGTGTGTGTGTGTGTGTGTGTGCGTACTCAAAAATGAACCAAGTTTGAAGTATCTCTGACAACGATGTTCAAACTTGTGACTGATTACATGAACTGGACATTTTGCTTGACCTTCCAAAATTTAATCTTTTCCAGCTTTTTACATAACAGTTAATCCCTGCAAGTTTCATTACTATACGATTAAAGTTGTGGCCAGGAAGCGTTTCACAAACAAACAAACACATACACACAAAACAGGGGGTAAAACATAACCTCCTTTCAACTTCGTTGGGGAAGCCTATAGATCTACTTGGTGAGTCATCAGTGAATATCCAAATTTAGTGGAAATTTGATTATCAAAATGTAAAGCAAATATTAATGAAATAATTAATGAACATATTAAACAGAAACATATTTGAGGAAACGGAATTCACTAAATACTGAATCCACAGAATAAAAAATAATCATCTGGTACAGTATATATATCAAGTAAGTGATGACGTTAATGTTCGATAATAAAGGTGGTCGAAGTACGTAAAGGCTACTGTGTACTTTGATGAATGTGATAACTTACGACATTACAAGAGCTTTTCATAAGGTTTGAGAAGTTAACATCATGGTTCTTCCCTAATTACTAGCATTCTT
This sequence comes from Palaemon carinicauda, assembly GCF_036898095.1. NCBI lineage: Eukaryota > Metazoa > Arthropoda > Malacostraca > Decapoda > Palaemonidae > Palaemon > Palaemon carinicauda. The sequence goes on along the minus strand of NC_090727.1, from coordinate 73,591,495 downwards.
GCACGCAACCGAAAGAAGATAATGTTTAGATGCAAAAACAGAGGGAAATATTTATGTGGTCTAGACTGTTCTCGATAGCCAGTACGATTACTGCCTCAGACTTGCTTCAGTTCTCTCTCTCTCTCTCCCTCTCCCCCCCTCCCTCTCTCTCTCTCTCTCTCTCTCTTAGTTAATAGAGCATTAAATTCTTAAAGGAATAACAAATGTAGATTACAACAATCTATTCACGCTTAGCACAAATCAGTCCAGAGGTAACGGATACAAACTGGGAATTTCTTTACATACAAAATAGCAAATACATGGAAAGCCGAGCCGCTCGGAAGGGCGACGTCCGAGGGGCGCCGTCTGCCTGACGGGTCGTGTGAACAGTTGCATTTGAATACACGTAAGAAACCTAGACGCTGCTTAACCGACGGCGAGCCTGTCGGAAAGAAAACGGGTCGTGTGAATCGGCCTTAAAATCCATGTAAATCTCTCTCTCTCTCTCTCTCTCTCTCTCTCTCTCTCTCTCTCTCTCAATATGGTAATTTCTTTACATACAAATAGCAAATACTTGGAATAGACTTCCAGCTGATGTAGTAAACAGTAAAACACTAAATGAGTTCAAGAATAAGTTAGACAATATCATAAGAACTCTCTAAACGCTTAAACTAAATCGCTCTACCAAAGAGCAAATGGAGTCTCCCGCGGATGGACTAAAAATTCTTTGAGACATCCAAAATCCTTGTAACTCCTTGTAATTTCTCTCTCTCTCTCTCTCTCAAGCTCGATATTTTCTGGTAGTGTCTGCAACTTCACCATCCTTGTGAGCTAGGAATGAGCGTTTGGGGGAGCCTATATGTCTACTTGCCTGAGACATCAGCAGCCCATTGCCTGGCCCTCCCTGGTCATAGCTTGATGGGAGAAAGGGATTGGGTGCTGATCACATGTGTATATGGGCATTCTCCTGTCCCTTGTCTCTTCTATTCATGAGAGACCTTTAAAGCTTTAAAGGAAAACGGTTATGTAAAGTCAAAGTAGAACGCGTCTGTATAAGGTATTATTTCATAAAACTCAGTATATGCCCAAACGTTCCTTGTTGGTAGAGACCCTTAAGACTTGTTTACATCAACCCAACCGTGCTTATAACAAATCCTAAGTCTCAAACCCTACCCAAAAAAAAAAAAAAAAAAAAAAAACAACAACAAAACTTTACAACGAGAAATGCTCCAAAATTACGCCATCTAGAAGAATAAAAAAGAAACCACAACATAAGAATAAATATTTTCATTCAATCATCACTGTAAAAAATTACATGCGACAAGGGGATAATTGCCTTGTTGTTGGAGTTGCGTGACAGTGATTGTTTGCAACGAGAATAATTCAAAGCAGATTGACATAATGATGACAGCTCTCTGACTCAACTATGCCAATTATGTCTGACAGACTTCAAAGTCAATCCTCAAGAATGGCGACCTTGTTAATGAGTCACTACCAACAGCAACATGCAAAAATTCATTTCAATTGTAAATCTTATATATATATATATATATATATATATATATGCGTAAAAATCACAGGCCAAAGTGATGCTCGGATGCAAAAGAACCACAAGGAAAATGATAATATAACAGTGACTAGTTTCGTCTTACTTCTTCAAGAGGTCTCTTGAAGAAGCAAGGACGAAACTAGTCAGGATTAATTCTTATTTTTTTTATTTTCCATGCGCTTCTTTTGCATATATTATATATATATATACTACACACACACACACATATATATATATATATATATATAGTATATACATTAGGGTTTGGACATTTAACTGAATCGAAGTCTTAGATACTCATTATTATTTTAGCATCTCTCAATACATAAAGTTTTTTTTCTTTAAACCGTGGGTCTGCTCCGTTTTTTTCTATTAACAAGATTATTTTCCTATTAAATTTTCGAAATAAATCCCCATTTACTAGGAAGGACAGACAACGATGAAGTGATGAAAATTAATTTCGATAAATATTCAGTGATTCGTCTCTTTCAGAGCTAGTGAGAAAATATAGGTACATTTTTTACACAGTCAAGAGAAAACCAATAGTGATTTTTCTCTCTGCGAATTAAGGATATTCAAGTTACAGGACAAAGACAAGGTAAAGTAAATTCAAAAGAGGGTCAATGACAAGTCAAGCAAATTCAAAATAGGCCAAAGACAGGTCAAACAAATTCAAAACTTCAGTTAAGACTAGTCAAGCAAATTCAAAACATGCCAAAGACAGGTAAAAAAAATTCAAAACTTCAATTAAGACTAGTCAAGCTAATTCAAAACAGGTCAATGACAGGTCAAGAAATATTGAGGTATCAAAATAATTCCTCATTTAAAAATTGTAACTGACGGTTTTCCACTCACACATACACAAACACAGAGAGAGAGAGAGAGATGAGAGAGAGAGAGAGAGAGAGAGAGGAGAGAATTATATGCTCAAATGGTGTTCGCGTAATTCATTTTGTCAAAGAAGACTATTACACACGCCTCTCCTCTCTCTCTCTCTCTCTCTCTCTCTCTCTCTCTCTCTTACCGTAAAGGAGTTTGCACTGAATCAAACGCCATTCAAGACACATCTCTTAATCATGTCTTCAGCGTCATTAAACTTGATAATAGAATTGTTAATGGAGTATGATTATCTTTCTAATCTTCAGTGAATTAATTCCAAATAGAGGCATTATGTTAATACAAATTTAATCTAATCTAATCTAATTTAATTTAATTGCCAAGTATTGAACAGGCTAACATAAGTCTTTTTATTGTTTATATATGAAATATCTGTTTTG
>NC_090727.1:73576190-73578690 GCF_036898095.1 Palaemon carinicauda | reverse complement strand
GCCTAAACTTTTTTCTCATTGTTTGGGTGGATTCGTGCTTGTGTTTGCTGTCCAGTAAAATATAGGCAATTATTGCAATGGAAAAATTGGTTGATAATCGAAAACTTTATCATGATTTATAAAAGTTTATGAAATATGTAAGTGAAAATGTTTGAGAGCAATAGAATCTCCAATAATAATAATAATAATAATAATAATGATAATAATAATAATAATATTTTGAGATAATATTGTAAGTGTAATGGAAAGTTTACTACCACAATAATAATCACAACATAAAAACAACATTAATAATAATAATAATAATAATAATAATAATAATAATAATAATAAAAATAATAATAATAATAATAATAACAATAATAATAAGAGTGAAAATTTAATAATAATAATAATAATAATAATAATAATAATAATAATAATAATAATGAGCAAAAACTTAATAATAATAATAATAATAATAATAATAATAATAATAATAATAATAATAATAATAACAACAACAACAAAAACAATAACAAGATCAAAAATTTAAAAGCCTCTTCTAACCTTAAAGATAAATTCACATTATCAGTATATGGAAAGCAAAAACTGTTTGGCAAACGCATCGATAATTCAAATGCTCTCCTATTTATTTTTCTATATTTTAAGCTCTCAAAAAATTCCCAATCATACCAATCTGAACGGCCTTTAATAGGCGAGATTCACTGTGTTCCAGTTACTACAGTACATTTTTTTGGTTATGAATATACAATGCAATTAACAAACGCTCAACATGAATAGCTCAACTCATTACGAAATAATTATTCGAATTAAATGGATTAATATTATAGTAACGTACTCCTATCAACGGTTAGAGGCATAATTCATATGTAATTACGTCCGCCAATGAAGTTGGAAGGAGGTTATGTTTTACCCCCTGATTGTGTGTTTGTTTGTGTGTTTGTTTGTGAACAGCTTCCTGGCCACATTTTTAATCGTAGATTAATGAAACTTGCAGGGATTAACTGTTATGTAAAAAGCTAGAAATGGTTAAATTTTGGAAGGTCAAAGTCAAAGGTCAAGTAAAATGATAGAATTGATATGTCGGATTCTTTTTATAATTCTTATTAACATTTCATGATATTGTTGTATTTCGTCAGGGTGTACAAGGAGTTTATAGTCTTTAACCTATTTATCCAACTAGATGAACCTGCCCTTAAAAAAGGAATAAAGCTTGGCTTTATATATCTGAATCTATTGTAATTGTATGATGGGTCTTAGGCTGTATTGTGACATTGAATTTTAGTTATCTTTCCAAGTCGTAGCCGTATGTCGCACGAAATAGTTTATATATATATATATATATATGTTAATAGTTTATATATGACATATCTGTTTTGACGTTGTTGCCTTTTTTAGAATGATTTATTGTTAATTTGTTCTCTTCATTTATTTATTTCCTTATTTCCTTTCCTCACTGGGCTATTTTTCCCTATTGGGGCCCCTGGGCTTATGGCATCTTGCTTTTCCAACTAGGGTTGTAGCTTGGATAGTGATAATAATAACTTTAAAGATTTAAGAAGCCCTCAGTGCAGGTTCATCAAGTTGGATAACGCTAAAGGCTATAAAGTCCTCATACACCCTGACGAAATACAGCAATAAAACGAAATATTAAATAGAATTATAACAAGAATCCAACAAATCTATTCTATCAGCTATTAACAAATATAACAGGTTACAGAAAAGGTTGAGTAAGTGACAGAGGATGGACCAGGAATTGGGGTTACTGGAGGGATAGAAGGAGAGGCAAGACAGAGAGGTGAAGGAGACAGGAGGAATGGGCTGGGATAGGAGGAGACTCCAGACAGAGGGGTGAAGGAGACAGGAGGAATGGGGTAGGATAGGAGGAGACTCAAGACAGAGGGGTGAAGGAGACAGGAGGAATGGGGTAGGATAGGAGGAGACTCAAGACAGAGGGGTGAAGGAGACAGGAGGAATGGGGTGGGATAGGAGGAGACTCAAGACAGAGGGGTGAAGGAGAGAGGAGGAATGGGGTGGGATAGGAGGAGACTCAAGACAGAGGGGTGAAGGAGACAGAAGGAATGGGGTAGGATAGGAGGAGACTCAAGACAGAGGGGTGAAGGAGAGAGGAGGAATGGGCTGGGATAGTAGGAGACTCCAGACAGAGGGGTGAAGGAGACAGGAGGAATGGGGTAGGATAGGAGGAGACTCAAGACAGAGGGGTGAAGGAGACAGGAGGAATGGGGTGGGATAGGAGGAGACTCAAGACAGAGGGGTGAAGGAGAGAGGAGGAATGGGCTGGGATAGGAGGAGACTCCAGACAGAGGGGTGAAGGAGACAGGAGGAATGGGGTAGGATAGGAGGAGACTCAAGACAGAGGGGGTGAAGGAGACAGGAGGAATGGGGTGGGATAGGAGGAGACTCAAGACAGAGGGGTGAAGGAGAGAGGAGGAATGGGGTGGGATAGGAGGAGACTCAAGACAGAGGGGTGAAGGAG
>NC_090727.1:73571190-73573690 GCF_036898095.1 Palaemon carinicauda | reverse complement strand
TTCAGTTTTAATTCCGTCCACAAAAAAAAAAAAAAAAAAAATCTTGAGAACGGTGATACTTGGAAAACGTAATACCAACATCAACTGTTAATCCGAGTTAATGCTTCAAATTGTACAAAATCTTAATTCTATATGCATATGAAACCCCTGAGTGTTTGAATAATGTCTATTATTATCCTGCCTTCTTAGAATAGAGAAAATTCTGGTATAAATTCAAACGATGGCTGAAACTGGATAGAAAAGTAATCACTGGAAATTAATTCTATTTATGCACATGTGACATCATACCTCTTCTATAGGTTACAACACTTACACTTTGAATAATGGTAAAAACGAGAGAGAGAGAGAGAGAGAGAGAGAGAGAGACGAGAGAGAGACACTCATCAATATAGGAAATTTGTTCAACTCTAAACCTATCAAAAACTGAAGACTAAAACCAAATTTTGATGAGAGAGAGAGGAGAGAGAGAGAGAGAGAGAGAGAGAGAGAAAACTCATCAAGAAAGGAAATTGGTTTAACTAAATCTATCTAAAAATGAAGACTAAAACCAAATTTTGATGATTGATGAGAGAGAGAGAGAGAGAGAGAGAGAGAGAGAGTCCCTCCACTTTCTGTATGTTTCAATAATCGCGCTCGAATACTAGAAATGATAAAGGAATCCGTCCATCACCTGATGGGAGGAGACTGAATATTCATAGCACCGGCGTTGGAACACCTGCCTCAAATATTCAGCCAGGTTACATTTGTCATGCTACCTAGTCCATTGTAGAGTCCATTTGATGCAATGGTAAATTTTTGTTCAAGAGAACACTGCAATACATTTGAACATCATCTTGCTTATTTCAAATGGTTGGTACTGTTCTTAGAAGATTTTAGTTTTCCTTGTTTCCTTTCCTCACTGGGCTATTTTCCCTTTTGGGTCCCCCTGGGCTTGTAGCGTCCTGCTTTTCCAACTAGGGTTGTGGGCCTAGCAAGTAATAATATTAATAATAAGCAATAAGCCTCACTTATTCAAATTTTGGTACTGTTCTTGAAATATTCTATTTTTTCCTTGTTTCCTTTCCTCACTGGGCTAGTTTTCCTGTTGGGTCCCCTGGGCTTATAGAGTCCTGCTTTTCCAATAGGGTTGTAGTTTAGCAAGTATTAATAACAATAATAATAAGCAATAAGACTCACTTGTTTCAAAATCACTATAGAGGCACTCAGTAGAGCGCAGACCTTGTTTCTCGACCTTCTCCTCGACCATAACCTTGAAATTCAACCTTGACCTTCCAAAATCTAGTTATTTCCAGCTTTTTACATAACAGTTAATCCCTGCAAGTTTCATTAAAGGTTTAAAGGTCGCTCATGAATGGCAGAGGCAAGGGACAATGGCATTGCTCTATAAAGCAAGACGATGCTCTAAAGACTGACCATATCTACTTGTACATATGATCAGCGCCCAAGCTAGGACCAACGAGGGCCAGGTAATGGAGTGCTGAGTGACTCAGTAGATAGACCTATAGCTCTCCCAACACCCACCCTCCATCCTTAGCTCATAAGAATGGTGTGACGTTTGTAGCGACTAAAATAAATAAAAACGAGTTTGAGCGGGTCTCGAACCCCAGTCTGGCCGTTCACCAGTCAGGGTCGTTACCACATTGGCCACCACAACCGTTTTTTGATGAAATGGTAATTTATGTTCAAAGCGAACATTACAATACGTTTGAACATCATCTTGTCTTATAGGCAATGAGACTCACTTGATATTAAAAATCAACTAGAGGAGCACTCAGTAGAGCGCAGATCTCCACCACTGCAGGTTATTTCTCGACCTTTTGCTCACCATGACCTACCTTTGACCTTAAAACATTTTAATCATTTCCAGCTTTTTACATAACAAGTTAATCCCTGCAAAGTTTTCATTACTCGACGATTAAAATTGGCGGTCAGGAAGCTGTCTACAGACAAACACACACACAGAGGGTAAAAACATAACCTCCTTCCAACTTCGTTGGCGGACGGTAAGAACGCAAAGCTGGCTAGTACAGTGGTACAGTGGTAACGTGTTCGCCTAGCATTCACATGGCAGCAGATAGATCCCAGCCCGTACCTTGAGTTGGAGAGAGAGAGAGAGAGAGAGAGAGGAGAGAGAGAGAGAGAGGGGCACAATAACGAAAATGACCTGAAATTCCTTATCAATCGGAAGTCAATGAAACAATACATCTATGAAAAATCTTACGTATTATATGTGACATTAGTGTATAGCATAAATCGTTAAATTAAATGTCACAAAATGAATAACCAAATTAAGAGTGTATCCTTCCCACAAAATTATTTACCAGACCTTTGATAAAATCTTTTCAGGGGAGAGGTGGGACCAACAACTAGTCTATGCTTGTGGATTCTCATATACTCTCAACTTTATCCATGAAATTTCACGATGAGGATATTACCGTTTGTAAAATTATCCATTTAGCTCAGTATCAGTTCACATTCTCTATGATCTATGGAGTGGAGG
>NC_090727.1:73493463-73553463 GCF_036898095.1 Palaemon carinicauda | reverse complement strand
GCTCGAAAGTTTCCCTCTGATCTCCAGAGATAATCTTGGAAAGTTAAATTGCCTGATAAAAGATAGAGCGACTGGCATTAGGTGTAGTATAGAAAATGACTATCCGTGTGTGATATAAAGACGGGTCTAAGAATGATATTAAGAAAAAACTTTGTAAGTTTTTTTCTTTTTTTCTTTCTACATAATCGGAGTAATGGAAAATGTATACTTGCATTCTCTTAATTACCATCGTGATTAAGTCGTAGTTCCTTTAATTATCATCGTAATTAAGTCGTAGTTCCCTTAATTATCATCGTAATTAAATCGTAGTTCCCTTAATTATCATCGTAATTAAGTCGTAGTTCCCTTAATTATCATCGTAATTAAGTCGTAGTTCCCTTAATTATCATCGTAATTGAGTCGTAGTTCCCTTAGTTATCATCGTAATTAAGTCGTAGTTCCCTTAAATATCATCGTAATTAAGTCGTAGTTCCCTTAATTATCATCGTAATTAAGTCGTAGTTCCCTTAATTATCATCGTAATTGAGTCGTAGTTCCCTTAGTTATCATCGTAATTAAGTCGTAGTTCCCTTAAATATCATCGTAATTAAGTCGTAGTTCCCTTAAATATCATCGTAATTGAGTCGTAGTTCCCTTAATTATCATCGTAATTGAGTCGTAGTTCCCTTAGTTATCATCGTAATTAAGTCGTAGTTCCCTTAAATATCATCGTAATTAAGTCGTAGTTCCCTTAAATATCATCGTAATTAAGTCGTAGTTCCCTTAATTATCATCGTAATTAAGTCGTAGTTCCCTTAATTATCATCGTAATTGAGTCGTAGTTCCCTTAGTTATCATCGTAATTAAGTCGTAGTTCCCTTAAATATCATCGTAATTAAGTCGTAGTTCCCTTAGTTATCATCGTAATTAAGTCGTAGTTCCGTTAATTATCATCGTAATTAAGTCGTAGTTCCCTTAATTATCATCGTAATTGAGTCGTAGTTCCCTTAGTTATCATCGTAATTAAGTCGTAGTTCCCTTAAATATCATCGTAATTAAGTCGTAGTTCCCTTAATTATCATCGTAATTGAGTCGTAGTTCCCTTAGTTATCATCGTAATTAAGTCGTAGTTCCCTTAAATATCATCGTAATTAAGTCGTAGTTCCCTTAATTATCATCGTAATTGAGTCGTAGTTCCCTTAGTTATCATCGTAATTAAGTCGTAGTTCCCTTAAATATCATCGTAATTAAGTCGTAGTTCCCTTAATTATCATCGTAATTAAGTCGTAGTTCCCTTAAATATCATCGTAATTAAGTCGTAGTTCCCTTAATTATCATCGTAATTGAGTCGTAGTTTCCTTAGTTATCATCGTAATTAAGTCGTAGTTCCCTTAAATATCATCGTAATTAAGTCGTAGTTCCCTTAATTATCATCGTAATTAAGTCGTATTTCCCTTAGTTATCATCGTAATTAAGTCGTAGTTCCCTTAGTTATCATCGTAATTAAGTCGTATTTCCCTTAGTTATCATCGTAATTAAGTCGTAGTTCCCTTAGTTATCATCGTAATTAAGTCGTATTTCCCTTAGTTATCATCGTAATTAAGTCGTAGTTCCCTTAGTTATCATCGTAATTAAGTCGTAGTTCCCTTAAATATCATCGTAATTAAGTCGTAGTTCCCTTAGTTATCATCGTAATTAAGTCGTAGTTCCCTTAAATATCATCGTAATTAAGTCGTAGTTCCCTTAATTATCATCGTAATTAAGTCGTAGTTCCCTTAAATATCATCGTAATTAAGTCGTAGTTCCCTTAAATATCATCGTAATTAAGTCGTAGTTCCCTCAAATATCATCGTAATTAAGTCGTAGTTCCCTTAATTATCATCGTAATTAAGTCGTAGTTCCCTCAAATATCATCGTAATTAAGTCGTAGTTCCCTTAATTATCATCGTAATTAAGTCGTAGTTCCCTCAAATATCATCGTAATTAAGTCGTAGTTCCCTTAATTATCATCGTAATTAATTTGTAGTTCCCTTAACTATAATATCTCTCTCTCTCTCTCTCTCTCTCTCTCTCTCTCTCTCTCTCTCTCTCTCTCTCTCTCTCTCTCTCGTTAGTAATAACTACTTTTACTCAATTTATGTAAAATAGAATGATATGTTGATATAATAAAGAATGATACTGAAATTGTGATTTTAGTAGATGACAAAGCAATGTAAAGTAACGAAAGAGAATTTGTTAAAAGCAATAGATTTAACGAAAAAGAATATGTTAAACACGATAGAGTTGACGATAAAGAATATGTTAAAAACAATAGATTTATCGAAAAAAAAATTAAAGAATATATTTAACGAAAAAGATTTTGTTAAAAACAATAGGTTTAACGAAAAAGGATTTGTAAAAAACAATAGATTTAACAAAAAAGAATTTGTTAAAACAATAGATTTAACGAAAGAGAATTTGTTTAAAGAAATAGATTTAGCGAAAACATAATTGTTAAAATCAATAGATTTACAAAAAAGAATATGTAAAAAACAATAGATTTAACAAAAAAAGAATTTGTTAAAACAATAGATTTAACGAAAGAGAATTTGTTAAAAGAATAGATTTAACGAAAAAGAATTTGTTAAAAATAATAGATTTAACGAAAAAGAATATGTTAAAAACCATAGATTTAACGAAAAAAATATGTTAAAACAATAGACTTAACGAAAAAGAATTTGTTAAACACGATAGAGTTAACGAAAAAGAATTTGTTAAAAACAACAGATTTATTTCATGGTAGATACAAGTCTTAAAAACATTATTCTGTTTATAAGTTATGTCAGGTTAATTATAATTAACACCAAGAACTAAATACATTTAATTAATGTCACCTGCCGCCCGTTGAGATAATACCGCTAGAGAGTTATGGGGTCCTTTGACTGGCCAGACAGTACTACTTAGGACCCTTCTCTGGTTACGGTTCTTTCCCTTTGCCTTCACAGACACCGAATAGTGTGGCCTATTCTTTACACATTCTCCTCTGTCCTCATACACCTGACAACACTGAGATTGCCAAACAATTCTTCTTCACCCAAGGGGTTAACTGCTGCACTGCAATTGTTCAGTGGCTACTTTCCTCATGGTAAGGGTAGAAGAGACTCTTCAGCTATGGTAAGCAGCTCTTCTAGGAGAAGGACACTCCAAAATCAAACCATTGTTCTCTAGTCTCGGGTAGTGCCATAGCCTCTGTACAATGGACTTCCACACTCATGGGTTACAGTTCTCTTGCTTGAAGGTACACTCGGACACACTATTCTATCTAGTTTTTCTTCCTCTTGTATTGTTGAAGTTTGTATAGTTTGTATAAGAAATATTTATTTTAATGTTGTTACTATTCTTAGAATATTTTATTTTTCCTTATTTCCTTTCCTCACTGGGCTATTTTTCCTGTTGGGGCCCATAGGCTTATAGCATCCTGCTTTTCCAACTAGGGTTGTAGCTTAGCAAGTAATAATAATATTAATAATAATAATATATTTATTATTAATTTTACTATTGTTGTTAACATTATTACGCCCCCTGGTGCGTATGACCTTATTTTCTAGTAATCATCTCTTTGAAGATGTTATTCACAAAGCCTCCAGCTAAATGGAAAATCTTTATCTTATGACGCCTTTTTACATTGTTAGGTTTTACTTATTCTGCGGAAAAATATGCGTAGAACACTGATAATTAAGATAAGAATTTTATAGAAATATTCCTTTTTTTTTTTTTAGGTATACAAGTAACCGTTAATAAGAATTTGTTATATGTACATTTATTATTATTATTATTATTATTATTATTATTATTATTATTATTGTTGTTGTTGTTGTTATTATTATAATATATATATATATATATATATATATATATATATATATATATATATATATATATACTGTATATATGTATATATATGTATATATATATGTATATATATATATATGTATATATATATATACATATATATATATATATATATATATATATATATATATATATATATATATTTTTGGGTGAGATAGCCATGTCGTCCTGATGGAAGTTCCTATAGGGTAGCTTCCTAGGGTATATTACAACTACGGCGATATTCCCAGAGAATTTACCTTAAGGTACCAGAATTCTAACTCCTGGAGCGAGTATCCCTCGTGAAAGGGATATCGCGACATATCAGAGGACGTATTCTAGACACGTCACATGGCAATCTACTACCTGAACAGAGATTCGTCTCGTAGGAGGGAGATTGACGAGATACGAATTCGGGAAAGAAAAAGGGGAGCCGCTCCCAAGGCTTCCCTATCCCCCGATTCGTATGCGTGCCTGGCGCCAATCCTGGCGCCATCTGTATTCCTTTTTGCGTAGCTTAACAACTCGGTGTTTTTTCCTGTTTTTCTCGCAAATCTTGGATTTATTCAGCTTTTCATGGCTTCTTCGTCTTCGTTGACCTCGGATAAGTTGAGTATAGTGTCTGTTATGTATAAATGTAGGCTCTTGGTAAAATTTTGAGTGATTAATAGGATTAATCTTTGATACAAGAGCCGTAGCCTACCAGAGGTGTCCTGGACACTGTCACTCGCTAGGTATAAATTAGTTAGTCAGAGTGACATTCCTGGTTGTTTTGCTTAATAAAATTAGCTATTTAGCTTTACATAGGATTTCCTTTCGTGCTTAGTATTATTTGGCGAAGTATTCGCCATTCTGGCCTACGCTAGGCCATGTAGCCTAGTCGTTTGGTCCTAGTACTTAATGCATGATTATGGTTTTTCCGAGTGTAATTAAAATTTTATTGAAGCTTTAGGCTATATTTTATACATTTTAGACTGTGTGGAATATTTCCAAGATTGTATACGTGAGAGTTTCGGTGAATTAGGTAATCGATTCTCTTGGTGCCTAGGCTATTGCTTATGGAGCCTTAGTATACTTTATCATACTCCCCGGTTGCTTTCTTTTCTTCGGAGAAGGTATGCAATCCCTTTCCCTCTGTTTAAGCCTTGGGCTTATCCCTAAGTGGTTTTTTCCGAATTTATTTTCGATAAAACTATACTAGGGTGTTACTGTACCTTCCTGTTCCTGCTGAGTCTGGTTCAAAGAGGGACAGAACAACAGAGTTTTTAGTCTGAGTCCGTGTTGTTTGGCTTGGGGCAGAGTCTCCCTCGCTGACCTAACACTTACAAAGGGAGCTGAGCTCCCTTAGGTCACTGTCGAAGGTTTCTGTAGTTATGATTCCTTCTTGTGTGATCGACCAGACTAAGTCCTGTTGCTGTTCTCGGGGAGGATAAATCTTCCCTTGGGAGTTGCAACGCCTTCCTTGCTTTGGTGCTCTGGAAGCTGGCAGGTATTATACTACTGCGCTGGCCCTTTCCCTTAGATCTCCCTTAGGCTAAGACAGAGTTCTTGGCTGCGGGTGATCTGTCACTAAAGCAAGGTTGGCAAGACCCTCTTGTCCCTTCCCCCTCTATCTCCGTAATGGCCTAGCCATTACTGTACTGTACCTTGCCGGCCGGCAGAGCTGGCCGGCAGGGGTATTACTGTACCATATGTCATTCTACTTCTGGACCTAGTATAGGTTGGGATATGGATTGACTAAGCCCATTGCCGGCCGGCAGAGACGCTGGACGGCAAGGGTCTTATGTTTTCGAGTGCTGCCCGGACCTCTCTTGGTCCCTCATCCATGCCTGCCGGCAGAGCCGGACGGCATTGGTCAAGGAAGCCTGAATTAAGTTTCTCCCCTTCCTTATATGCACTCTTTCGGTTGCCGGGCTTGGGGGGTTGTGTACACTCTTATCCCGGCATCCATTCTATTTTCTTCTAGTGCTGTACCTGTCCCGGCAGCCGGCCTATGAGGCCGGCTGCCGGCCTATGAGGCCGGCAGCCGGGCAGGGGTAGTCTTCTGGTTCTTTTGCTGCCGGCTGGCATCGGTCTTGTACCTTTGCCGGCCGGCTTATGTCAGTCCTTGTCTGCCGGTCACCAAGAGTGTGGCCGGCAGCTGGGTACTACCTTGTGTAGTTGCTGGCCGGCAATCATTGCCGGCCAACACTGGCTGTTGCTGGCCGGCAGCTGCTGCCGCCGGCACAGGCATTTGAACCAGAGGGCTGCCGCCCTATAGCTGTTAAGTAGTATACTTTAAAGCTAATTGTGGTGTGTGCCGGCCGGCAAAGGCAGGCCGGCACACATCCTCCTATACTGTACTAGTATTCTTCTGTATAGCATATACAGTAAGAAGAAAACTATAGTAAAAGTTTAGGTACAGCACTGTATCTTCTAATACTATTGTGTTTTCTTACACAGCCCTTTGCTGTTGCCCTCAGACAGGAAGCAGAGTTCTTCCCCGTCTATTATCCAGGATTTTTAAAATCATTGCCTAGGTGTGAGCTCCACCTGTTTCCTCTGGAAACCTTGCATTGGTTACTCTAGTAGAGATAAACCATTTTTGATTTTATTATCCGGAAGGCTGCAACAATGGGTTGTGAGGGAAACACAAGTGTGTGTCTTTCATTTATGAATTGTTATGCTATACTATGCATATCCAGTGATACATAGTTCACTTGATACTCATGGAAATTTCTTCTCTTTACAGGAGGACCCTCCGAAGTGCGGAAATGTTTTCTGCAATGTCCGCAGCAAGAACCTCTGCGGACATGAGTGTTGTAGGAGACACGCAGCATGCGCTGTCTCCAAGGATGATCTCCAGTATTGGGACCCTCAGGTATGTACTGTATGCACTAACCTGATTACTGAGGCTTTTGATTCCCCTAGAACGGCGGAATCAAGGGATATAGCTAGGGAAAAGCTTCGTACTTGGGTAAGGGGCTTCAAGAAGAACACCTCTGGCCCTTATCTTCCAAGTGAGAAGATGAGGGCGTATCTTTTTCCCCAGGCATCAGCTGAGGCAGTGATTCCCCAGCCTCAAGAGGAGATCCTTCAAGATCAAGTCCAGGTGGACGAGGAAGTCGCAGATGCGATGCAAGACATCCAGTTGTGTGACAGGATGTCTGACCTGGACGATCGTTTGGAAGAAGACCTCCTGGCAGAAGGTCAGGATCAAGTTCAAACCCCGGATGTCGTAGAGGATGAGGTCGACGAGGTGTCGGCTACTCCGGTTCAGATGCCGGAGCCTATCCCCTCAACATCGGCTGGCCTCCCAGTAGAACTGGGACAGGCCCTCTCTTCGATTGTTGGAATGATCCAACAAATGCAGAAGGAGAATCAGGAGAAGGCGGCTGCAATGGAACTGCGTATGCAGTCCCTGGCAGAATCACATGGGCCCCGGAAAAGGCTCAATGTGAAAGACCTTCCCATATGCTCAGATGCTAACCCATGGAGGTATGCTGAGCACATGCCGATGACGACTGGAAAGATCGTCATTTCGGATAAGCTGGGTTCAGTTCCCCTAGAGGAGGTAGAATTCTGGCCCAGCAAGGCATCATATCCGGACTGCTATGTCCGGCTGAGAAAAGAACCAGCTTCAAGGGAGGAGACAGAGCCGAAGGAGGTCATTGTTATGGACCACGCTAAGGCTCAAGCCCTACTTTCATCCTCGATGAAAGAGAGGGGCTTCTCGAATTCGAAGGTAGCTGCATTGAGCAAGAAGCTCCCTTCGTTTGTGTCCTCTCCTGATAGAGCCTTCCCCTTTTTACAGAAAGGGTTTGCGGCTGTCCTAAAGGCAGTCGAGGCCGGCAAGCCTTGCCCCTCCCTGGAGGAGTGTAAACCCTTGTCGCTGGCTCTACCTATGGACCACAAAGACTGGAAGGATGTCCATCTAACATTCTCAGTGGGAAAGTTGGAGGCTGATATTGCCGGACGGCAATTCGGCGAGGACCTCCCCAAGCTGTCCGAATCTCTTTTACGAAGAGAGTTCGAGACAAAAGAAAGACTGGCTGCCTCAATGTCTCATCAGACTACTCTCGAGACGATGGCAAGTGACCCCAAGGTCCATGAAATGTTCATGGTAGTGGCTAAGTCTCACTTAGCCACAGTGACGAAGGACCTTTATAACTTCGTCAAGGCAAGGAGAGCTTGCAGGGAGTTCGTGTTCACCGGGGCTTCGGTGAGACACGAGCCAAGGAAGTTAATCTCCTCCAACATTTGGGGAAAAGACCTTTTCCCTACCGATGTGGTCAAAGAGGTTGTTGATAAGGCCGCCGTGGAGAATAGAAATCTTCTCCAGAAGTGGGGCCTGGCTATCAAAAGAAAATCTTCCCCGGATGAGGGTCCTCAACCAAAGAGGAAGAATATGAAGACTAGGCTACCATCTCGGCCAGCCAAGCCTTATAGACAGCAACAGCAACTGCAATTGCCTTTGCCTCCAGTGCCCCAGATGGTGGCACAAACCCCGACTGCCTTTCAGTGGGTACCCCAGGCGGTGCCAGGTCAGTCAACCACATTCGCCCCAACGTTCGAAGGACAGTCTTCTTCCTTTCGTGCAAAACCTAGAGGAGCAGCCAGAGGCTCGTCTAGGCGCCCCTCAAGGGGAAGGGGATTCAGAGGTGGTCGTGGTCAGGGAGGCAAGACCTCAGGACGGCAGTCCAAGTGAAATGATACCGGTAGGAGGGAGACTGATGAAATTTTGGGATCGCTGGACCTTCGATCCCTGGGCCCAAAGCCTACTCAAGAATGGACTGGGTTGGAGCTGGTACAGCACTCCACCCCCATGCCTTCGGTTTTTCCAACACTCCACCCCCATTTTGGAGGAGTACGTTCAAGAACTGTTGGAGAAAAATGTGATCCGAAAGGTGAAGTCCATCAAATTCCAAGGGAGGCTGTTTTGTGTTCCCAAGAAAGACTCGGAAAAGCTCAGAGTCATTCTGGACTTGTCACCACTCAACAAGTTCATAGTGAATTGCAAATTCAAGATGCTAACACTGCAACACATAAGGACCTTACTGCCCAAGAGGGCATACTCAGTCTCTATAGACTTGTCAGACGCCTATTGGCACATTCCAATCAGCCGTCGACTCTCCCCCTACCTAGGGTTCAGGCTACAACGAAAACTGTACGCCTTCAGAGCCATGCCATTCGGGCTAAACATAGCCCCAAGGATTTTCACGAAGCTTGCGAGCGCAGCTCTCAAACAATTACGCCTAAAGGGAATTCAGGTAGTAGCCTACCTGGACGACTGGCTGGTGTGGGCAGCATCCGAGACCGAATGTTTGCAAGCTTCCAGTCAGGTGATCCAGTTCCTAGAGTACCTAGGCTTCAAGATCAACAAGAAAAAGTCTCGACTTTCTCCATCCCAAAAGTTCCAGTGGCTGGGAATCCACTGGGACCTTTTGTCACACAGTTTCTCCATCCCAATGAAGAAAAGGAAGGAGATAGCGGGCTCTGTCAAGAGACTTCTAGATTCCGAAAGGATATCAAGACGCGAACAGGAGAGGGTACTAGGCTCTCTCCAGTTTGCTTCAGTGACAGACCCAGTGCTAAGAGCACAGCTAAAGGATGCAACCGGAGTTTGGAGAAGGTATGCATCAAACGCGCGAAGAGACCTGAGAAGACCAGTGCCGCCTCGGCTACGTACTCTTCTCAGACCTTGGTCCCAAGCCAGACATCTAAAGAAGTCTGTTCTTCTTCAGCCACCTCCCCCGTCGTTGACGATTCACTCAGACGCCTCAAAGGAGGGATGGGGAGGTCACTCTCATCGGAAAAAAGTCCAGGGGACTTGGTCCAAGCTATTCAGGACCTTTCATATAAACTTTCTAGAAGCTATGGCAGTGCTCCTTACCTTAAAGAAAGTCTCCCCGCGTCACTCGATCCACATAAGATTGGTGACAGACAGCGAGGTGGTTGTGAGATGCTTGAATCGACAAGGGTCGAGGTCACCACCTCTCAACCAAGTGATGTTAGCCATTTTCCGATTGGCGGAAAAGAAGAAGTGGTACCTGTCGGCAGTTCACCTTCAAGGAGTCCGCAATGTGACAGCGGACGCTCTATCCAGGTTCACACCGATAGAGTCGGAATGGTCCTTAGACGCAGGATCATTTTCCTTCATTCTGAATCAAGTCCCAGAACTGCAAATAGACCTCTTTGCGACGAAAGACAACAAGAAGTTGCCCCTGTACGTGTCCCCGTACGAGGACCCCTTAGCGGAAGCAGTGGACGCAATGTCCCTCGACTGGAACAGATGGTCCAGGATTTATCTGTTCCCTCCTCACAACCTTCTGTTGAGGGTCCTCAACAAACTGAGATCCTTCAAGGGGGTAGCGGCAATAGTGGCCCACAAGTGGGCGAACAGCATGTGGTTCCCCTTGGCGTTGGAACTACAGATGAAGTTCGTGCCGCTACCACATCCAGTTCTGACCCAGCGAGTCCAGAAGTCGACTGTCTGCGCTTCATTACAGAAAACCCAGACCCTGCAGCTCATGATTTTCTCGCCCTAGCGGTGAGAAAGCGCTTCGGGATTTCGAAAGCCAGCATAGACTTCCTAGAGGAATACAAGTGCAAATCGACTAGAAGGCAATATGAGTCATCTTGGAGAAAATGGGTGGCCTTTGTAAAGGCAAAGAATCCGCAGGAGATCTCAACAGATTTCTGCTTATCTTTCTTCATCCATCTCCATGGCCAAGGATTGGCAGCTAACACGATTTCAGTGTGTAAATCGGCTTTGATGAGACCCATTTTATTTGCCTTCCAGATCGACCTAGGTAACGAGATCTTTAATAAAGTTCCGAAAGCCTGCGCTAGGCTCAGACCTTCAGCACCTCCAAAGCCCATCTCATGGTCTTTAGACAAAGTTCTTCATTTCGCCTCCTTGTTGAGCAATGAAGAATGTGCGTTAAAGGATTTGACGCAAAAAGTTATTTTCCTCTTTGCACTCGCGTCCGGGGCCAGGGTTAGTGAGATCGTAGCCCTCTCAAGAGAGGCAGGTCGTGTTCAGTTCCTGGATGGGGGGAGCTGAACCTGTTTCCGGATCCTACGTTTCTCGCCAAGAATGAGTTACCCACCAACAGGTGGGGTCCCTGGAGAATCTGTCCTCTGAAAGAAGATGCATCTCTATGTCCAGTAGAATGCCTAAAGGTCTATCTTCGTAGAACTTCAGACTTCAAGGGTAGTCAACTATTCAGGGGAGAAACATCAGGCTCAAATTTATCTCTGAATCAACTCAGAGCGAAAATGACATATTTTATTCGCAGAGCGGATCCTGACAGTACACCCGCAGGTCACGATCCGAGGAAAGTTGCCTCATCCCTAAATTTCTTTAATTGTATGGATTTTGAACATCTCCGTTCATACACGGGCTGGAAGTCTTCCAGGGTGTTCTTTCGCCACTATGCGAAGCAAGTAGAGGAACTTAAGAGATCTGTGGTAGCAGTGGGTCGTGTAGTTAACCCTACTGTTTAACTCTGCGAGGAACAGTGGTCTTAATTGGGACGATTAAGTCCAGGGTGAGTGTGTAGGTACATACTGTACTACAAACTAAATGAGGGCACCAAGTGCCTATATAGACTGTTCCTTCCTTCAAAGGTGAACCTTGCATAAGTTCAGACATGTGTGCCAAGCGTTTCTAACGCTAATGTGATTGATTTGTAATACAGATTTTTTATGACTTGATACCTTGGTATCTCATTAAAGTGGTGTTTAATGGTTTTTCTTTCAGATAAACAAGTTCTGTTTACTATCATACTTATGCTTAAAGTTTTGGGTTACCCTCTTTTATATAAATATATATATTTGTTGTTAACCTGTCTGTTTATTATCTGTCAATAAACTTGTTCTTGAGAACCTTGCGTCTCTTTCACCTGTGTCAATTTATTGGTATAATTGAGCATTTTAATTCTATGTATCTTATCTGGGATAATTCTGATAGAATTGTTCTGTTTTGCAAGCTATGTTGCATTGGTTTATGTAAGTCCCCTAATGGGAGGACTCCGTCCCATAAAGGGACGAGGGCGGTTTTATTAGTTTCTTCCTATGCGGATATAAACCTTTGTCCAATACAAGTATTGTGCGGATGACTGGTCAATATATTGACGCAGTGGTTCTATACAAACTATGCTTTACTGAATATAGGGCGAGACCACTATATTAGCTTGCCTGGCATTCATACATAGATATATGTACTCTTCGAGACTTTCCAGAGTCTAGTAGGACTCTTCCCTGTAGGGGGCAGGAAGCTCTAACATAGTTTATAGTTAGTTGAAAAGATGTATAACGGTAACATCTTAGGTCTCTAGGTCTAGTCGACCGGGAATAAATATCTCCGGGGAGTACGGCACGTTCTGAGAATCCACAGATACAGTAATGCTCTGGTACACTTCCATCAGGACGACATGGCTTGAGCCCAAAAAACGGATTTTGAGCGAAGCGAAAAATCTATTTTTGGGTGAGATAGCCATGTCGTCCTGATGGACCCGCCCTTGCCTTTCTAAGAAAGGGCTGTAGGACCCCTCCCTACATACAGTATCTGTAGCACCTCGTGTACGCTACAAGGAATACAGATGGCGCCAGGATTGGCGCCAGGCACGCATACGAATCGGGGGATAGGGAAGCCTTGGGAGCGGCTCCCCTTTTTCTTTCCCGAATTCGTATCTCGTCAATCTCCCTCCTACGAGACGAATCTCTGTTCAGGTAGTAGATTGCCATGTGACGTGTCTAAAATACGTCCTCTGATATGTCGCGATATCCCTTTCACGAGGGATACTCGCTCCAGGAGTTAGAATTCTGGTACCTTAAGGTAAATTCTCTGGGAATATCGCCGTAGTTGTAATATACCCTAGGAAGCTACCCTATAGGAACTTCCATCAGGACGACATGGCTATCTCACCCAAAAATAGATTTTTCGCTTCGCTCAAAATCCGTTATATATATATATATATATATATATATATATATATATATATATATATATATATATATAAGCATCTGATGCATATCTCGTTAGACTTCATAATGTCCTCTTCGTATTTTATCATTTTTAATTTTTCTTTATCTTTTAAAGGCTTTTCACAAATTGCAAGCTCTCTGTCCATATCAGTTTTTATCATTAAATCCTTTTCTTTATCATTACGGGGGATTCCAAGAGACTTGAAGGATGGTTAGAAGAAAAATGTTTTTTATCTTTATTATCGTTGATCTTTTATGCTTTTAGTGTGGAACTTGTGTTGTTTTCATTTGAGTCAAAACGATTTCACTCAACATTAGATGGTTTGTTTGCCAGAATGATTCGAGGTTGTTCTTTTTTGTTGTGAAATATAATTTCAATGCAATTTGTTGTTGTTATTATTATTATTGTTATTATTATTATCATTATTGTTATCATTATTATTATTATCATTATTATTATTATTAATATTACTATTATTATTATCATTATTATTATTATTATTATTATTATTATTATTATTATTATTATTACAAGCTAGACTATAACCTTAGTCGGAAAAGCAAGATGCTACAAGCCAAAGGGCTCCAACAGGGAAAAATAGCCCAGTGAGGAAATGAATCAAGGAAATAAATAAACCATTGGAAAAGATTAAAAAATCAAAATAGAATATTTCCAGAACAGTAAAAACATTAAATTATATCCTTCACATATAAACTATAAAACTTCAAAAAACAAGAGGAAGAGAAATAAGATAGAACAGCATGCCCGAGTGTACCCCCAAACAAGAGAACTCAAATCCAAGACGAAGCCTTATTCAGAATGGGATTATACTGTATGTGTGCTTGAAACTGTACATTTGCTGTTTTGATATATATATATATATATATATATATATATATATATATATATATATATATATATATATATATATATATATATATATATATATATATTTCAACTAAAATCATTGAAATCTTGTGAATCACTTGATTTTCAATTCCTCGAAAGAAAATCTTAGAGAGAGAGAGAGAGAGAGAGAGAGAGAGAGAGAGAGAGAGAGAGAGAGAGAGAGAGAGAGAGAGAGAGAGCCCGAATTTTTTGGACTAGAAGAGAGACCCTTGAAATGCTTTCCCATAACTACCAAAGTTGTAACCAAGACATCTCTATCTCTGACCATCGTTCCCTCGGGTCCAAAGGACTTCTTAGAATATGCAAGTGTCATGTTCTGTAGCCGTGTCTTCTTCTTGTGAAGAGCCTGCAGACCTTCTGAGAAACTGCCTTTAATGTATCATCGTCATCATCATCTCCTCCTACGCCTACTGACGCAAGGGGCCTCGGTTAGATTTCACCAGTCGAATCTATCTTGGGATCTTAAATCAATACTTCTCCATTCATCATCTACTTCGCGCTTCATTGTCCTCAGCCATGTAAGCCCGAGTCTTCCAACTATTCTTATGCCTGTGGAGCAAAGTTGAAAGTTTGGTGAACTAATCTCTCCTGTGGAGTACGAAGAGCATGGCCAAACCATCTCCATCTAGCCCTCGCCATGGTCTGATCCACATATGGCACTCGAGTAATCTCTCTTAAATGTATATCATCAGATAATTCAGGTCAGTTCAGACAGCTTAAACAAACTGTATATTTCCATTTTCCTAGTGAGGCGGTTTGCGTTGGTGGTTCAATTGTATGGTTTCTGTCCTTATAAGTGTATGGAATTATATACGTGTAGGCCTACATAAATTATCTGGCATGAAAAGGTATCCTATTGGAAGAGTCACTGCCTGGCGATCTGCTGGACTATGGTTCGAGGCAGCTCAAGGTCGATAGTTTCTTATAGTGTCTACAACCACACCATCCTTTTGAGCTAAGGAGGGGGAGTTTTGGAGAGTTTATACGTCTATCTGCTGAGTCATGAGCGGCCATTGCCTGGCCATCCCTGGTCCTAGCATGGGTGGAGAGTGGGCTTGGGCGATGGTCATATATATATATATATATATATATATATATATATATATATATATATATATGTATATATATATATATATATATATATATATATATATATATATATATATATATATAAGGTCAGTCTCTAGAGCATTGCCACTGTCCCTTCCTCTGCTATTCATGAGTTACCTTTAAAAGGGGCTTTTTGGGTGTAAGAGAAAGTAATTTCACAAAATTTAGTATTTACATGCTGATAACAGCAATAGTAGACCTGTGTATCTTTTACAATTATTTTATGTATTTTGTTACAATTTTGATTTGTGTCAAAGAGGAGGGAGATGTAAAGGGAGTTGTGTTGTGTTTTCAACAACCCATTTTCATATCACAACACAGCCGGTCTGTTGTTTGTCGTTCATCGCCTTTGTTCAAGGAACAAAAAGATTCTCTTCAACCAAAACTTTATTATTCTTTCACCTACAACTCAGTTTTGCCCAAGTCTTAGCTTTTATCCTTTCTTCTGCGCCCTATTTATATCTCCGCTAACGAAGTTGGAAGGAGGTTATGTTTTACTCCCTGTTTGTGTGTTTCTTTGTGAATAGCTTCCTGGCCACAAAATGAGGTTCCAAATTTGAATTAAAAACAAATGAAACTGCATTACCTGTCTACCGTAACTAATTTAATTTCGTGTAATTCCATAGTCTGAATTAAAATCCCTGATGGACTCAAATGTTCTCAATGTAACATTCAGCTAAAATATCTAAATTGTCTCACAATTATTTGTTATCTGATTAACATAGAGAACATTTACACTAATTAACAGCAGTAAAAACACTGAAATGTACTCTACCAAAGATACTACTGTAGTCTATAATTGTCCATTTCATGCTAGTACTTAACTTTGAAAGACCCGAAGCTTAGCATGCTATTAACGTTACACCGATGATAATTGCTTAATAAGGTTGAATCCAAAACATGGTCGTGTTGTCGGCTGGCGATTTCACATGCAATTATTGGATTAGTTCGCACCAGATTCCATCTGATCGCTGATCGTTGGAATGGGCGTCATTGGAATCATAAACAGTTTGAAAGAAGTTTCAAGAACCAAGTACAGAGAGATGAAGGGATTGGAATTATAAACAGGTGTAAAGACCAGGCACACAAAGATGAAAATGTTTGGAATCATAAACAGTTGGAAAGACGTCCTAGGAACTAAACATAGAGAGATGATGAGATTTGGAATCATAAACAGTAATAAAGATCTGGAATAAAAAAAGGAAAAGTCTTGGGATCATAAACAGTTGTCAAGATCAGGAATAAAAAGAGGAAAAGACTTGGAATCATAAACAGTTGTAAAGACCAAGAATAAAAAGAGGAAAAGACTTGGGATCATAAACAGTTGTCAAGATCTGGAATAAAAAGAGGAAAAGTCTTGAGATCATAAACAGTTGTAAAGATCAGGAATAAAAAGAGGAAAAGACTTGGGATTATAAACAGTTGTAAAGACCAAGAAAAGAAAGAGTAAAAGACTAGGCATCATAAACAGTTGTAAAGACCAGGAATAAAAGGAGGAAAAGACTTGGAATCATAAACAGTTGTAAAGACCAGGAATAAAAAGAGGAAAAGACTTGGGATCATAAACAGTTGTAAAGACCAGGAATAAAAAGAGGAAAAGACTTGGAATCATAAACAGTTGTAAAGACGTTCCAGGAGCCAAGCACAGCGAGATGAACAGATTTGGAATCATAAACAGTTGTGAAGACCAGGTACATATAGAAGAACAGATTTGGAGTCATAAACAGTTGTAAATACCAGGCACATAGAGATGAAGATATTTGGAATCGAAGACAGTTCCAAAGGTCAGGCATAATAAGAGGAACAGATTTTGAATCATAAACAGTCGTAAAGACCAGGCACATAAAGATGAACAGATTTGGAATCGAAAACAGTTGCAAAGACCAGTAATAAAAAGAGGAAAAGATTTGGAATCATAAACAGATGCTAAGAGAGGGACAGTTACCAGTTGCAAAAACGTTCCAAGAACCAGGCACAGAGTGGAATAGTTGCCAGTCGTTTGATCGTCAAGAAGAAACGAGAACGAGGGCAGTGTAGTTATTAATGATTATCTTTTCTGTTGTAGTTTTGCTTTATAAGTGTTCATTATTAAGGCCAAGGTATAAAGAATTCTCCAGACTCAAGTTTAAAATATGTACTATAACCCATCAAGTTATCAGAACCAGACGTCAAAAATATCTAAGAGAATTGCTACATATTGTGCGCCAATAAATTGTGTTGGTTCAAGAATAGTTACAGATGACTTCAAATTGTTGGAACCAAGATATATGTGTACTGTAGGTTCTAGAGCCTTTAAATATGTGGTCCCAAGACTACGATAAGCTCCCACCAGACATCTGACAGACTGAAGATATTAAGAATTTCAAGAGGAAAGTGAAGACTTTCTTGTTTTAGAAGTGCTTTGATAAAGTGGATTTGACAATAAACAAGTAACATGCGGTGTAAAATGCTGAATACCTTGAAATGCATACGATAAAATTACTGTGAAGATCCTGTGGAGAGTAGGGTTCCCCTGCAGCATAGGACCAGAAAAGCAATCCTTAAGGTGAGTAAGATATGCGCATGATCTTGATGAGTTTTGTTTGATGTATTATATATTTCTCTCCGCCAACGAAGTTGGAAGGAGGTTATGTTTTACCTCCTGTTTGTGTTTGTACTTTATGGGTTTGTTTGTTTGTGACCAGCTTCCTGGCCACAATTATAATCGTTGAGTAGTGAAACTTGCAGAGATTAACTGTTATGTAAAAAGCTGGAAATTTTAAAATTTTGGAAGGCCAAAGTCAAAGGTCAAGGTCACGGTCAAGCAAAATGTCTAATTCACATAATCAGCCATAAGTTTGGACATCGTTGTCACAGAGACTTCAAACTTGGTTCATATTTGAGTGTCTGAAAATCCACGCCAAGTAATAGGTGTTAAGATCAAAGATCAAGGTCAAGGTCGAGAAATAAGTTGCCGCGCGGAGTTCTGCGCTCTACTGAGTGCCCCTCTAATTTATATTGTGTTTGTTTAATAAATGAACTGCATACGACCTCCTTCAAGAAGCTGTGGAGAGGCGATTGGAAAATAATTGTGGCTGTACTCTTACAAGGCAATGTAAGAGTTGGAAAACCCAGGCCTACATGACTAAGGGCTATGAAGCATGAAGTAGAATAGATGATGAATGGAGGATTGATTTAAAAGCTGAAGATAGACGACTGGCGAAATCTAACCTAGACCCTTTACGTCAATGGGTGTAGGAGATGATTATATATGCAGAAAATGACATTATAGCAACTTGTAATTTTTTAGAGAGGAAGGGGGGGTGCGTTTCATTGGGTCATGGGTTTCTTGGAAAAACTGCGTCAACGAACCTTGAAATTGGATTAGCAAAATTTGGTCATTGAACTGGAAAAGCTAAGACCTTTTTTTCCAGTTTTTGTAAAATTCTAATACTTAACTAGAATTAATTTCAGAACTAATAAAAGTTTTCTCAAGTTATTTTCCAAGCGAAAGAGGTATTGATTAGCAGCACATAATCGGTTTTTAATTAAAAATGATTTAATCAAGGAAAGGAAAACTAGCTATTTGTCAGGTTTTAATGAAGGATCAAGAGTGTGTTAGAAATTACAAGTATTGCGAAGGAAAATAATGATAATGGTAATACTATTATAATATTGAAGATGATAACATCTCTGGCATCCTGACATCGAAGGTCAATGATACCAGAGAACTCTCCCTCTCTCTCTCTCTCTCTCTCTCTCTCTCTCTCTCTCTCTCTCTCTCTCTCTCTCTCTAACAGTGAACAATCGAAGTTTTGATCAAAGGCCACAGTTAATACATTATCTGTAAGTGAACGAGAGAGAGAGAGAGAGAGAGAGAGAGAGAGAGAGAGAGAGAGAGAGAGAGAGAGAGAGAGAGAGAGAGAGTTCTCTGGTATCATTGACCTTCGATGTCAGGATGCCAGAGAACTTCAAATCTCTCTCTCTCTCTCTCTCTCTCTCTCTCTCTCTCTCTCTCTCTCATGTTTCGTCCAGTTAGAGATAATGTTTTAACTGTAGCCTTTGATCAAAACTCCGATTGTTCACTGTTATTACTTTTTTTTCTCATGTCTTTTAAGTCTTTGGGAAAGGGCTCGGACGGTGGAAAATTTTTTCTTTTGTGTGTGTGCTCTCAGAAATTAACACTATTTTTATCCTTTCACATTTTACATTTATACGCAATATATTTACATATATACACTTTCACACACACACACAAATAATTTCTCCAACGGCAGTAATAGAAATCTCAACGTGAAGTCTTGCAGGTAATAAAACAATGTAACTTGAGAGTTTATAGTATCACATTTGCTCTGGTGGAAACTAATAACAACCTTTGAGTAATTATTGCGGCGTAGAACTTGAAGTTAGAAGTACCATTTGGTAGTTACAATCGAAGATTGCCTAGAACAAGTGTCAACCAAAAGTTCAGCAGACTTAACGTCATTTTGTTCGTGTTTTTCCTAATAGAAAGTTGTGCTCCTCTGAGGAAGAAAGGTACGTTTAGGTACAAGACTAAAGTGTTGTCATTAATGTAGTATTTTAGTGTTGCCATTCTTTTTTACAAAACTTTTAAACTCTCTCATATCCCTAGTGAAGATTGTGTTCCCTGTGTTCCACTAACGAAGAAAGATACGGTGGGT
The DNA here is from genome assembly GCF_036898095.1 of Palaemon carinicauda. Lineage (NCBI taxonomy): Eukaryota > Metazoa > Arthropoda > Malacostraca > Decapoda > Palaemonidae > Palaemon > Palaemon carinicauda. The sequence goes on along the minus strand of NC_090727.1, from coordinate 73,533,963 downwards.
TTAATATGAATGTTGTCAATGCTGTAGTTTATTATTGCTGTTCTTTTTACAAAGAAATTTTAACCTCTCGTATCTTTCGTTTTGGTTAATTTTGGCTGATCTCATTGTGGTTTCATTGTAGTGTATTACAGGGCAATGTAACCTAGGAAATCAACTACTTTTTCTTTTAGAAAAAATTGATTCCGGTTGAAATGAAGGTCAAATTCGGTTAAATCACGTTATTTACTATAGGAAATCATATATTTTCTGTGCGAAAATCACACCCTGTAATACAATACAAATTTACCCTGATTGTTTATACGGTTTTGAATAGAATTCCCTATTATAGTTTGTACATAACACATGCTATCAGGGTCAATGGCTTAAGTATGTCAGGATGCCAAAAACCAAATTAATTAATTCATTGCCCTTATATACTTGGTAGTGAAAGGGATGTAATACGCCAGTGAATATGTATCACGGAAAGGAAATTGATTATAATTCTGCAGGTAGTTGGCTTTAATAAATAGTTGTTCGTGGTTATAAGAGTCTGGGTAACTTGTGCACTTTGCTAGATGGGAAACCAAAATTCATCCTCACCACACACACTTCCACCAGTAGGATACAAAGTCCTAAATTAGGTTAGGTGGGAGGACCCTAGGCTGTCGTATTTCTGAAATTGTTTCCGTGTATTTTTTTTTCCTAGCATATAAGTACGTCTGGAATTGCAAATGGCATATAAGTTCTAATCCTTAGGGAAAAAAAAAGGATAAGTAGATAGAAATATTTTGAAGGAAAATTGTTCATATAGTACAAAAGGTACATATACAGTAAGAAAGTTATTTGACTAAAAGATTGTAGAAATGTGAATACAGTGCATGTTTTTTTTTTCATCTTGTTGTTCAACATCATAACTGATTCATAGTGCAGCTGCTGCCCCCCCCCCTCCCTTCACCGTTGATTTTATGCACTGAATTGATCCCACTTAAGTCACAAGGCCCAATTTTCTAGAGTCAGGATGCTCATATGGGTAAATATACTTTTGATTTATAACCAAATCCATGAACAACTTGCTTTATTATTGCTCGTTACCTTGTCTTATCCAATTCTGACTGTGAATGTGGATATCTACCTGTTGAGTTTACCTAAATCCTATATAAAGGTGATGAGCTAATGTGGGATCCCAGTGGGAAACTTGGTGTTGAGTGTGTGGGGACACTGGAAACTAATGATATGCAGCAGTATTAATCGTCAGAAATGCATCATAAATACAAAATAACTAGATAGAAAAATAAGAATTTTATATACTGTATGCAGTATAACAATAATGTATCATAATTACAGTACCTATTCAGTACCTTATCACGTTCCACAAGTGGGCTTTGTTCCGCTGTGGCACTCTACGCTCGTATTATACATTATTTCATCGCTGCGTTGTTCTGGCAAGCGTTGTGTGGATGTGCTGCGTATACCATCTGTATGGGACACTTAAGGTATCATAATGGTCTATAATTTATATCGTATCCCACAAACGGTCTTTTCTTAGTTTTGTATCCTTTGCTGGTGAATAAACACTATCACATTGCTCACCAGATGTTGCAAGCTGGGCATGGATGAGCTGTGCACACTAACCTTGAAGGTTATTTTTTTGGTGATATATTTTACTTTCAGATGAGCAACAGTAGTTTAAATATAATAAATGACCAAAATAGGCTAGACTAAATTTCACTAAATTTTTGTGATTTAACTCCACTTTGGGAGATGTCCTTCTGTCTTATTGTGACGGTAGTCATACAAAAAGTGAAGCCGAAGGTATGGAGAAAGGGCTGATGTAAAACATCCAGGAAATTATACATAAATACTTGGAAGTTTATAATTGTTAAAAAATTCCTATTAATGTTTACATCTTACAAAAAACAGAACAGCTTCCAAAAGCAAATGCAAACTCACACGCAGTTACTTGCCATCGGTCTCCTAAAAGTAAACGATATAGACAAAAGTGTTTACAATTTAGTTGATTGATGTATAAGTTAGTATGCCCAAGCCTCCATTAGTCATACTGTTCAGAGGAAATGGCCTGCACTTGTCTATTTTGTATTTCAAATTCCAGTTTTGCTAGAAAAGTACAGCATCATATATTAACTCGCTTTGGTATTTTGTATTGATTATGCACCTATTTCATTTAGTGTTTGTTCCTATGAGAAGACATACCCTCTATTTGTGTTGCACACTATTGCAGCCTTGCTGCGACCAAAATTAAGAAAATCCCTTGGGTCTGGCATCATTGTCTGCTTGCCCTGTGGTCCCACTGGTGCCGGTTAAGCACATGGGAGCTCGCGGTTCAATAATCACTTCACACTGTGTCGTAGTGATAAACAGACGTCTGCTCGACCGCTGTCCACGCTGTGCTTTTGATTTCAATTCCTTGTGATGAGTGCTGCTAAAGTATATATGAGATCCTGCCCAGGCCTTGGAGGTTGCCCTTATGGCACCTCCATTATTCTGGTGGAGGTAGATCTCTATCCTTTATGTCCTTGATGTCAAGGTAAAAGATATTCCAGTGCTTCCCTCTTTGAGATTTGTAGGGAATGTTTGTCTTCCCAGTGGGAAAAAATTTAGTAGCTGCCGTAAAAGCAGGCAATAAGGATAGTTCCCCTTCTGCTTCTTTCTCCAAAGAGGGCAGGGAACAAAAACCTCCTCTTACAAGGCCTGAATTTTCCCTGTCAGATCATTTGTCGTCGAAGTTCTCAGACGCCAATAACAAAGGATGGCAGCCATTCAATCAAAAAGGTGTTTATAGATGAGGATTATGCCTGAGTGAGAGGGAGAATACTCTGAGGGATTATGACCCTCTCGCTTCGGAAATTACCTAACCAGAGCAGGATGCATTACAGGAACCGCTAATATCTCTAGAGTTTGAAAATCAGGTTGCTATCACCACCGAAAAGTGTGCTAAGTTCGGGGGAACAACTTTTTATTTCAGATGTTCGGGAACAAGATTTCTCCTGTTAATATAGATCATATACCCACTAATGATACGCCAATACAATCTACGCACCATTCGGCGAATGGACATTGGGTATCTCTTACCCCTTATGATTCTAGAAATTATATTTTCTCCAGCGAAGTCCCATAGTGAGTCTGGCCTACCAGTAACACTTGAAGTCCCAAATGATAAGTTTTCCGCTAAGAAAATGTTCTCCTAGAAAAAGCATCAACACTTCCAGAATCTTTGTGTTCAAGTACAAAAAGAACAGAAAGAATGATCTTTTAGGCAAAGTGGGAGTGCAAAGTTTTCCCTGCAGATGTAGATGCACAAGCAACCTGTACATCCTTTTCCCCAGACAGGTACAGAAAAGCATCTGCCAATTATGGCACAAAACTGGAATACACAAGCGAGGGAACGCATTCCGCCTTAATGTGCTGCTACAAGCACGTCTCATCGCAGCAGCTGAATGCTCCACTAACAGTACATGGCTGCCGACAGAATACCTGGCTCCTATTTCAAGAAAGCAAACAACACACCTGAGCGTGTATGAGACAGACTAGCCATCAACTAGATTAATGTACAGTACTGTATTCCCTTTTAGGTATAGCAAACAATAAATCCACATTTAGGGCTAATCATAAAATTATGGATTTTTCTATTTTACAGGTAAAACCATTGACATCGCATAAAAGGAAAAGGGCTCAGAACCATATCTGGCATTTCCTTGCTATTCCCCCTCTGCCTATCAGAAATGACTAATAGTAATTTGAGAAGCTTGTATTGTCCAACTTCTAGTTTTTAACTTGCAGTGTAACTATATGCTTTTACTGTAGATTTACTTCAGGACTGATTGGTCTCAGTCCCCAGTGCTGGACTATATAGCCCTAATCCATAAATCCATCCTTAGCCCCCTTTTGCACATATTTTTTAGCCTTTTTACCTTCATATCCACTTCCTTTCTGATGTTTCGATGTCCAACCTTTTTAATAATTTTAGAGAGAAATTGTGAAAGCAAAGTTCCCCCCCCCCCACTTGCATCCTGGCACTGAGTAGAACCTTAAGCTCAATTGCTTAGGTATAGCACCTAAATTTTATGAATGAAGGAAAATCAACCCAAAACTAAAGCTTAAGGGTATAGAATTGGGTGTTCTTTAGACAATACAAGTTTTTCGTCTTGCTCAGCATTCATGTTTTCACAAGACATCTTTACTTTATTGTTATACAGTACTCTACTTCTTTAGCAGGGTTTGTGTTGAAACAGATACTCATTACTGACTCCTTGTTCATGACAAATTTGGCTTTTCTAGTGATACTGTATTTTATGGTTTTGAATGGTTAGAATGATGTTAGCCTTGTTTTGTGTGGTTAGATTATTATAATTGTAGATACCATAGTAAGGACAGTGTATGGGCCCTGTCAACTTTGTATATCGATCCTTATTTTACCTTTTAATTTTTGCAGAGGTCAAGAATGTGCCATCTTTGCTCTGCATGTCCTTGTCTCCTGTCCAGTGGAAGAAGTAAGGATAAAAAGAAAAAACTTCAAGATGTTGCTGTTTGTATCTTCTTAGAACAACACTTGCATTTTTCCATGAAGAAAGAACATTGCCAGTTATGTTCTTCAGACAATACGTCCCAACGGAGTAAAGGTTTGTATTCTAGTAGGAACAAATCCAAAATTTTATTAGAGAAAATTTTATGATTTTCTTAGATGTACAAAAATTAAGTCTTTAGCATAGTCCTTTCTCAAACCACCCCTACAGTTAGTACGTGGTGCTGAATGAAAGGAAGTGTACAGTATAACAACAGTCAATTGAGTGTGTGGTTTTCCCACCTGCTTACCTATTTTTTGTATGTTAATTACATATATCTTTTTACCAAGCTTTCGTTACTATACCAGCTTGCACTAAAAGTGTGCGCTGTACAATCACTTTATATAAAACCATTCAAGTTTGCCTTTGTAGGATATATGCAATATTTCCCTTTTTAGTAGACTATAGGTAACATTTCAAACCAAAAATATGAAGCATAGAGGAGTTTTGGTTACCAGTTCCAGATCCTTTACCATGGTAGGAGGATGCTCTATTAGAGGGATGGGAAAATCAAGATCTGTATGTTTTTCTTCATTTTTCATGATTTGTATTGATGATAATCAAGTTATGGTATCTCGAAAGAGTAGCATATGACCGGTTGTTGCTTTTTGAACTCGGGCGAGGAGTTGTTTACAGATTTGCAGCCTGTTGTTGTTTTAGTGGCAAAGGAGGTTGCCTTACAAAGTCAATCTTATCACAACATTTAGTTCAGTTTATTCAAATGCCCTATGTGTCTCATCTTACTGCATGGGGATTGTGTACCATATTTTTTCTAACTCCTCTAGATTGTCTGTCTAGGGTCCCAAAAGGCAATGGATTATTTTCCATTGGTGCAGAGAAGATAAATGGTTTGGCAACAAGAATTAGTTTGGATAGGTTAAGTTTATGCATTTAATTTTGTATGGAAAAGTGCAAAATTTCAAAGATTATCCATCCTATGTTTTTAATATACAGTACTGTACTGTATTTGTTGACATTATATGCTTTTATTTTTTAGTTTAACCAACAGCTATCTTCTCATCTAGGGTCTTAAAACATCTGATAGAGGATGTCTTATAAGAAAATATGTCCCATTTTACTTGATTACCTTTGAGTTAGTACATTTTACAATAATGCTCTCTTTATCACTGTAACATGAAAGTATTATCAATTTGATATTGATCTGTTACATAGAAATTGTTCAATTAGAAAGTTTTAGTATTTGTGTAGTACACTATAGGTTTGGAATTGCATTTTTTAAAACCAAAAGTCTAGTGTTAATTGCTAAATTGAACTTGGTTTCAGGCAGGCCGTTCTCTCCCTCAATCTACATTTTTTAGTTATTTCTTGTTAGAGTTAGGAGACAATGCCTTTGAATGGCCAGAAGGAGAAATATTTCTTGGATAATGGTAAATATTCTAGTTTTGCCCTTGTAGTGTTGGAAAGGGCCTCAAGGATTCTCAACTGCTTCATATCAAGGATTCTTCAAAATTTGTTGTTCTTCATAATGATGGCTTGCATAATATCTTTGCCCTGGCCTTGTGGATAATTAGTCTTCCTGGAAATCCATAAAAAAAAATGTTAGGTATAAAGAGTGAACTCATTTCTTGATTACTCCTGTACGAAGAAAAGGTTTTGAAGTTGAAATAAGTTAGTTCTTGATACGTCTATGGAGTTGGGCTACAGTAAGAGTCTGGCTAAATAATAATCTTAGGTTTGCTGAAGTCCTGTTTCATACTCGAATATGACTCGTTGCACTTTGCTGTGCACTGTAGACATTTCTTAAAGCTCCTTGCAGTGGCATTTCAGGACCTAGTTGTTCTTGTTTTTTTTTTTAGCCTTAACCTAATCACAATTTCCACTCTGTTTCCTTTCATTGTACTTTTGTGTAACCTCTTAAATTCTACTGCATAGTGCAATTGCAAGAATCCCTTAGTGTTATTTGGGTACTGAATTTCCTCCCAGGCCCCGATGTTAGTCTTAATGGCCCAGATTCATAAATCCAATCCAATCCTCTAAGACTTAATGATTACGCCTCATTATGTCAGTAATTAGAGTATTGATATTATCAAGTGAATAATACATAAAAGATAAACATTTGTTATGCATATTGTACTGTACATAATTATTATGGGTACTCGGAAATTTTTAGTCAACATTATTAATGAGTAGATGTGACTGCCTGAATCCAAGAGGTTTTATATGTACTGTATACAGTAGTTCTCAAAGTTTTTGAATTTCTTGGTATTGTGATAATTGCTGATTACTAAATTTGTAATCTTCTTTATAGGTCTCATGACTTGAAGCCATCGACATAACAGGCCTCGTAAGTTAATTGTATGGTCCAAGTTCGATAACTAGATGGGCAGATGATTATAAAGGGAATTCTAAAGGTGAGTCACTCCAAGAAAATTTTTTGTTTCAAATTGAAGTGTTTGTAGTAAATACTTAGTTTTTGCTGACTATTGCCATTACTGAAGTGTCTGTACAGTGTCCTTTTGGTCCTTCTGCACCCACTTTGTCTAAATTCCCACTGCCATTGCTCGTACCTTTGCTCTGGTACTGTACTTTCATGTCTACAAGTAGTAATGTTCCGACCACCTACTCTTATATCATTTGTATCAAATGGCCTAATTATCATATATGCTTTGCAATCAAACAGCGTATATGTGGCCACCTTTAAGAGAGGTGAACCCTCATTTAATAGTTTTTGTAATGGTTTGTATAGTAATAATGAATTGATATATACTGTAGTCATTAGTATTGCCATTTTTACTTTAGTAAATAAATGTACTGTATCTCATCCCCGAATTGACAAACCAGTATATTTACTGCATAAATGGTTTTTAAATTGGTACATTTGTAAAATATATCAAGGATTAATTTAGTAACTAAGATTAGTAAGAACATTCCTGATATTTGATTATGCCTATTTTGATATTATTTGTGCAGAATTGTGTGCTCGATTTATTGGTGATTTTGCATAGATTTCTTAACTTTTGCTGAGTTTCACGTACTTTCTCTTTCATCCAAATTTCTGCCTACTTTGGACGGTTTAATCATGGTATGCTAATGCTATAGTATTCTCTGTAGCTGCCGTCCTTGAGAGAATGCCCGGGCTGAAATCGCTCTGCTTCAGCAAGGAATATTGTTTTCCCTATTGAAGTCATGTGGTGGGCAAGACTGCTCTTGAACTGGGTAATACTTAGGCTCAAAATGGTTCTCGATACCTTTTATATTCTCATCACTTCAACCTCCATATTTCACCAGCCCTCTTCCTTCTTGTTATCCAACTTCTCTTCCTTTTTTCAATGTTTTAAACATTCAGGAGTTAATTTTCAAAGCCAGTTTTGGGATTTCTGGTGAGCTTATCTACTAACAAATAGTGTTTGGACCCGTGAGGTACCAGTATGCCAGTCATATCATGTCAGTTGTGGGACTATCTCTCAAAATTAGCCCCTGGGTTTCAGATGTAGGCTGGTTTCTGTTTTTTCACCTTCATGGGTAGTATGTTAATAGTACCTTTACCTGTACCACTGAATCTCTCAACGTAACCATGACTCAGTTGATGACCACATGCATGAGTAAGAATGAAAAGGCAACTTAAAGAAGCAAACGGCTCATTGGTTGCATTATTGGCTCTATACATTCCTCTTGATCCATACAATCCAGGATCTGGATGTAGGAGGAAAATCTTAGAAAGAGGAAAGAAAAATATGAAGAAAATTAAGTTTTGTCTGGCTTACTTGAGCCAGTATAATTCAATAAAGTTTTTGTCATGGACAGATAACAAGACCAATGATGGTGATATTTTCAAAGTCCATTGCTCTATAAGACAGATTGGTAAGGGAAATTTAACAGAGGCAAAATCTGTGAAAATGTGCAAAATTTTGAGGGATTGCAAGGTATTAGAATAAATGTACCACATAAAACTGTGTGAAATTATGTTGAATGCAGTACTGTGAAAAGATTGCAGTAATGGAGTTGTCCTAATTCCTTGGCTACTACTTGGTAAAATCCTTCTTTAGAAGTAGGATTTAACTTGACCAAAAATCAGTCTCCAAATATATCTGCAAAAGTAGGAGGTAGTAGTAATATACTGTATCACAGAAAACAAATCTAAACCCATGATAGATCAATTGACCCCATCAGTGATCCTCCTCAATAAAAAAAAAAAATATCTTGGATGTCATAGACACTTTAAATTCTCTTTTACCCAATAGGTTTTTCAGGATTTAGAGCAAAATTTGAGAAATTAGTATTCAGTCTACCAGCTCGGTCTTCTATCTTGGAATCTGGTGGTTGCAAAGATCACACGGCCTCACGGCAATGTGAGGGTGTCACGATAGAATTGGAGTAACTTGAGGATGACTGACTGATCTGGTACTCTGTGCTGAAAAGAATGTCTGAACAGGTTTGCTTGTGAATTCAAAATATGTTAGTCTAGTGCATACATTACAAGCAACCAGGTGGCCTCGGCTCCAATGCCAGTACTGTATTGGTTCTCAGCGATGTCAATGTGTGTCGGATGTAATTCTGTATAAGAGGTGATATGATGGATTTGTTAGAGCCTGAATCCATAGGTCCTTAAACAGTCCTCACTAATTCCATACAGTGCACAGTGATATGATAGCCCTGGAGAGGGGAGGACAATATTTCTTTGGTATTTACAGTTAGTAGGTTGGCCAAGGCATCAGCCACCCATTGAGATACTACTGCTAGAGAGTTATTGGGTCCTTTGACTGGCCAGACAGTACTACATTGGATCTCTCTCTCTCTCTGGTTAAGACTTGTTTCATCTTTGCGTACACATACACATAATAGTCTGGCCTATTCTTTACACATTCTCCTCTTTCCTCATACATTTGACAAGACTGAAATTACCAAACAATTCTTCTTTTTCTCAAGGGGTTAACTACTGCAGTGTAATTTTTCAGTGGCTACTTTCCTCTTGGTAAGGGTAGAAAAGAGACTTTAGCTATGGTAAGCAGCTCTTCTAGGAGGACACTCCAAAATCTAACCATTGTTCTCTAGTCTCGGGTAGTGCCATAGTCTCTGTGCCATGGTCTTCCACTGGCTTGTTTTAGAGTTTTCTTGCTTGAGCGTACACTCTGGCACACTATTATATCTTGTTTCTCCTCCTCTTGTTATTTTGAAGTTTTTATAGTTTATAAATGAAAGATTTATTTCAATGTTACTTTTCTTGTAGTTTATTTCCTTATTTCCTTTTTTCACTGGGCTGGGCTTATAACATCGTGCTTCTCCAACTTTGCTTAGCAAATAATAATTATTATTTCCTTTCCTCACTGGTCTTTTTTTCCTGTTGGAACCCTTGGGCTTATAGCATCTTGCTTTTCCAATTGGGGTTGTGGCTTAGCAAATAATAATGATGATAATAATACTAATTTGATTCCCTGTTTTAGCTTTTCATGAAGTTTTTGAAGATCACACTGCACTGTCATTAGAATTTATAGAGCACATCTTCCTCAATGTCTAAGAACTAAGAGTACTACCCTTTCCCAAACCTGCAAAAGATGAATTGATAATGGCAAGTTATTGCCTCTTCATTACAATTTTCCTGTTAAGATTATAGAAAAGATGGTTGATGAAAGTTGTGTGGTATATAGAAATAATTTGCTATATTTGGCAAGCTTAAATGCAGGTTCAGAAATAAATACTTAAAGCAGCTTAAAAAAAATATTTGAAAGAGAAAGCAGTTTGGGTTAAGTTTTTAGAGTATGTTTCAGGACAAGGAGCTTTTCAATAAGTATCCCTGAATTATAAATAGTCTTTGATGAGTATTTTTATAGGATCAAAGAGGCCAGGCAGTTAATGTTTTTTTTGTGCCAGCTACAATTCTTTTTCACCCAAGTGGTTAACTTCTGTACTCTAATTGTTCAGTGGCTACTTTCTCGTGGTAAGGATAGAAGAGACTCTTTAGCTATGGTCAGCAGCTCTTCTAGGATAAGGACACTCCAAAATTAAACCATTGTTCTCTAGTCTGGGGTAGTACCATAACCTCTGTACCATGGTCTTCCACTGTCTTGGGTTAGAGATCTCTTGCTTGAGGGTACACTCGGGTACACTATTCTATCTTATTTCTCTTTCTCTGGTTTTGTTAAAGTTTTTATAGTTTATTTAAGAAATATTTATTTCAATGTTACTGTTCGTAAGATATTTTATTTTTTTTGTTTCCTTTCCTCACTGGGCTATTTTCCCTGTTGGAGCCCCTGGGCTTATAGCATTCTGCTTTTCCAACTAGGGTTGTAGCCTAGCAAGTAATAATAATAGCTGGGAGTAATCTGCTCGTTGCCATCTTTGAATTAGCTACATTTGTGTGACATGTGGAGGATTACCCTAGCCTCCCTAATGATTGCTTGATCCCGTAGTCTTTATAGGTAGTGGGTTGGCCAGGGCACCACCCACCCATTGAGATACTACCTCTACAAGGTAGCCAACGTAATTGATAGGCGTATCCCTTCTCATGTGCTAACGTACTGAGTGAAAGCCAAATCCTTATTTGGAGACGCAGGAGGCCTATCATGTATGGAAGGATAACAGATCAGAATTGACTTGGAATAACTATACTCAGCTTAGAGCTTTTACTTTATGCTCTAGCTGAAAAGGAATACAATTTAGCCCTAAAAGAAACCCTTTCTGGTACTACTCAAGAACATTAGTGGTCAGCTTACCCTTAAATTTGTATTCTTTGGTGTAGATGCAACAGTTCATCCTGTACTTAAACCAGATGGGTCTGTCACTTACTTACTGTCCAAAGGAAAGGGCAGCCCTTTTGGCTGTGTTTGACAGTGAGCAGAGTAATGAGAAACTTGATCTTCCTCATTCATGTTTTCCTGAAACTAAACTAACTTGTTTAGCTTTTCGATCTTATGAAATTAGAGCTCTCTTGACAGACTTTGATGCTTATTGAGGTGTAGACCCAAATAGTATTTTTCCTTTTGTTTTTTTATAACTGTAGATTTTTTAGCTACAAAGATATGTTATTTTGCACAAGTTAGCTTGAAGAGTAGCTTTTAGTACCTGGAGAACCTATGTTACTCCATTATGTAAATGTGTTTGTGGTAACTCAAGTCCAACTGATTACCAGCCAATTTTCTTGACTCCTATGTTCTAAGTTTTTTAACACCTTTTGGCAAAACGTCTAAATAGGTCTGCTAAAGGCAATCGTCTGTTGCCTAGCTTGTAGTTAGGCTCTCATAAAGGCCTTGGACCATGTGATGCCCTTCTTACAATCTCCAATACTGTACAGAAATCCTTTGCTTGTGGTCAGGAAGTTTGTGTGATTGGCCTTGATTTTAATGCTGCCTTTGTCTGTTTTAATCATAAGGCCTTTGTTTTCAATCTTTTAAACAGTTGGGAGTGGGGGTGTGTTCTTTTGGCATCATTATTGAATTTCTAAGTAATAAGTCGCAGAGTTGTTGACTGGCTTCATAGTGGGTATAGGAATGTGATATCGGGTGTTGCTCAGGGTAGTGTCCTTTGCCTATCACTTTTTGTTCTATATACACATTACATGTGGTTTAGCTTAAAAAACACACTCGTTGCATATGTAGATGATGCTAATCTGCATCAATTCCATCTCCTGAATGTAGATCTCAGGTTACTGAATCCCTTCATAGAGATCTAGCTAAAATTTGTATGTGGTGCAAATTATGGGGCATTAAGTTGATTCCTAACATAACTAATATTTGTAAGTAGGTCAAGGACAGCTGCTCCTCAACATCTGGCTCTCAGCATTGATAATATTCCTGTATGACACTTTTTAAATTTTAGGTTTGATTCTCGACAACAAACTTTGAGAAACACGTTAGGTCTGTGCCCTCTGAAACTGCAAAAAAAAAAAACTGGCTTATTGAGAAATTTTTTTAAGGTATTTGGTGATCAATGTATTCTGAAGAAGTCTTTTTAATTCTTTCACTTTACCTTGTTTCGAGTATTATTATTCTGTCTCGTTTTCAGCTACTGATTCTCATCTTAATTTGTTGGACAGGAACTTACGGTCCATTAAATTTCTTATTCCTGATCTAGCTACAATAAGTTTTAATAATTCTGCCCATCCTTTACATTCAGATCCTCCCGGACAGTACCACCTTGTTCATAATACTAGGTATGCAGGTAATTCCAATAGTCAGGCCTTCTCCATCATGAAGCTCAATACTAAACAGTATTCTAGAAGTTTTATTCCAGCTATAACCAAGCTGTGGAATGATCTTCCTAATAAGGTAGTTGAATCGGTAGAACTTCAAAAGTTCAAACTTGCAGCCCAACATTTTTATGTTAAACAAGCTGACATAAGTCTCTTATTAAAGTTTATATATGAAAAGTCTGTTTTAATGTTGTTACTGTTCTTGGAATATTTTATTTTAATTGTATATTACTTTTCATAAATTTTTTCCTTTCTTCTCGGGGCTATTTTTCGCTGTTGAAGCACTTGGGCTTATATCATCCTGCTTTTCCTACTAGGGTTGTAGCTTAGCTATAAATAATAATAATAATAATAATAGACTGAAAAAATTCTATTTGAATGACCCTGATATTGGGGACTTTTGAAGTTATTTTTAAAGCCCATGACAAGGAGGGCAGCTACATCCTTTCTGAAATTCTTGGAGCAGATGTTTATTAATTTGGTGATATTTTTAATTATATTTCAGAAAGGCAAGAGATCTTAATTTTTTCTAACTTTAATTTAGTTATAATTTTCTCTATTTTTATCTAATTGTATTGGCATCAATGACCTTTGTTGTTATGACACTGAGAAAACTTAAAATCAATCTCTGTTAACATTTTACTTCTAAATATATTTAGTGGTATGTATGTGAAATGTATTTATAGGCATGTATGATAATGAAAAATATATCAATAGGTCTATATGGTATGTATGAAATTAATTTGTTAAACTTGTACATATACTAAATTTACTGTTATTGTCAATGACTTACAATGTTGTAACACCAGTTTGATAACCAATAAATCAATTGCAATGACTTTAGGGAACTTGTGTGTGTATAGACTGAGGGAATTTTGACCTTTTATAGTGCTATAGTACTTGGTCTAAGGAGCGTTTGGTTTAGTGCTCTGAAAACTCCATCAAAAATGATTTTGCATTTTCATGTAAGGCCTTTTTGTTAACTATATGTTGAAGTTTCCGTATTGTTTGTTGCCTCCATATCATTTTTGTGCTTTCTTGGGGGGAGGAGTCCTTAGTATTTTGTATTGGCTTTGACTGCTATTAAAGCAGGTAGTGCTTATATAATTTTTACGTGTGTGCAAAATAAGCACATTGGTTATAACTCGGGGCAAGTTGTTAATTAGTAGCAAGACTAGCAACTTGGAACAAATCAACCCTTCTGTAAACCTCAGACACCTTAATTAAACTAGATGAGAGTACTGTACTGTATTACTACAAAGGTTTCTTGTCATTCAGACTAAGAATGTACAAGCGAGACTTCTCAAACTGCTCGATTTTGTGATTTTATAAATATTTAGAAGACAATCTGTTCGCTATTCAGGTGAGAATTTTGGCTAGTCTCTTTCCCACTCTTTGTCCTTAATTTTTGAATATTGTTCTGACTTTAATCTCAACACTAGTGCAGCCTTGATAATAGCACCTATTTTGATAACCTTTTATGCTGCCTTTTATAGAACCAAAACTCCTTGCTTGCTCGTACAATCCTGAGTCCAGTAGGAAGTCCGCATATGCATTAAACTTAGGGTTTTCACCTATAGAAGTCAACATTTTGATAGACACTGTTATGTATAATAACACAAGGGGTTCTACATATCACCTTTTACCTGTGACTGCTGGAAAATCTGCTTATGGCAATTCTGGTATGTTCAGTTTTGCTTAGAGGTTGATGGGTATATGTTGATTTCCCATTGTATATCATCAATTCTATCTCTTCTAGCATCGACAGTTCTGATGTAAATGGCAACATTCTTGCTATAAAAGGCAGCAGCTCTGGAATTCAACAGCTCGTGTGAAAGCACTCCTTGTGAGTTTTCAGCGTAATCCTTGTTTTATATGAATTTATAGCATTAATAATTCACAATTTTTACATCTGTGATTGATATTGGATTCATGTGACTGGCTAGTTTCTGCAATATTTTTGGCACACATTGAGGAAGATTTGCTCATTATAAATTCTAATTGATATTTTATTTGGAAAGGTTTATAACTTTAGAAAATTTATGAAAGATTTTGTTCTGATTATTTTATGAGGATTTGTCAATGTCTGTGCTCTTCCAGGTAGTTTTTAGTTTCCTGTTCCTTCCAACAGGCAGTATTTATGAGGAGGAATGAATTATCCTTACCTTCTTGTACTCAATAAGAATTTATTTCTCATATTCAAGAGGAATTTATTTGATCTTGGAGAATGTGATAAAAACTAGAGAAGTACAGCAAATTCTATACTGTTATCAGATGGATGAGCCTCAGTAACCCTTGAAAGCTAGATACTCTTCCAGGCTCCAGTGCTGGCCCAAAATAATAATCCAGTCGTATGTAGAAACTTCGATTTTTTTATAAATATGAATATTTTTACTCTCCAACTAACTTGAAGGAACTTAAATCTAAATTTATCAATTCTTAGTGTTTAACTAGGCGACTTTATTTTTGAATTTATACAATTTGCTGATTAATTTGAAAGACATATTATATATGTAAAATACAAACTCAAATCTATGAATAAGAGTGATCATAGTTGAGACTGAAGTAGTTAAATTGTAAACCTGACTTTTGTTACATTGCCATTAATCAAATTACTAAATCATGTATCCTATGCTTGTTTAACAGTGCAAATATTTAGGGTTTACTCATTTTACTCGCCAATAATTGAAGAAAGCAGCTGTAACTAGATTATGAAAGTATGCCACTTCTGTTATGGCCTTGTAATTTTCGTGGTTTTGATGATAATATTATATTGAGCTACTAAATCAGTCTAAAGTGATTCTGTTTTCTTAATTTGAAGGGATGGAAGATGGAATGAGATTTTAAATTTTCGTGGTTTTGATGATAATATTGAGCTACTAAATCAGTCTAAAGTGATTCTTATATGTTTTCTTAATTTGAAGGGATGGAATGAGATTTTATGTATTCAATTTCCTGTAATTCCAGCTGGGTTATTTTTCAATTTTGTAAGCATTTTAACAGGGTTTGGTCCCACCATTGCCTGATCTGGAGGAGGTTTTTATGACCAACTAATTCTCGATGTCCAGCTAATGTCAATATTCTTTCTGGACATGTAGTCATTCAGCGACTAAAACTTAAATGACCTACAATTTTTTAATTTTTTAATTTTTTTTTTTATAAAAACATACTTCTCTCATCAAACTTATTTTTTCAGGATGCCAAACAAGTAAAGCAGTCCTAAACAGCAGTGTATTTTCAAGATTCTTTTTTTGTGCCTGCTGTCAAGCTTCATCATAATGGTTGTATTTAAAGTACTAATTTACAATTCTGCCAATTTATTGGTAAGTTAAGTGAATTTTACTCAAGTTTTAGGGTTTGGATTGAAAGTAAAATTACCTCACCTCTAGAAATTATGAGTAAATATACTGAAACCACATCTTCATCATTTAGTATTTTTCAGACAGTAAACATGACCAAGGTAAAAATTTAGAGACAAAACTCAGTTAAATTTATTTAACTATTGAAATAAACATTAAATTGCATATTTGCATCTAATTATAATTTTCTCTTCCAGGTAGTATTTGCCTTATCTGTGGATGGACTTCTGATTAAGGAAGAACTCTGCATGTCAGATAACAAACTCTATCTATGAGATTTAAATAAACAAGGAAATATTGCACCATCTCGGACTGAGAAAGTAATCAACCAATATAAAAGGCAGCTCACTACCAGAGAGAAGGATCCAATCACTAGCTGAGAGTTCCACCAAGCAAGTGACACTGAAGCAACTGTGAAGACTGTAAATAAATTATAGTGTGTCAAGAAAGGATAATTGGTGATTGAAATGAAACCATACCGTGTCAAGAAAGGATAATTGGTGATTGAAATGAAACCATACCAAAGATGTTAAGTTTGAGAAGAAACTTGCCTTCTAGCATGTGAGAAAGGGGAATTGAAGCTGGTACTGTGTAAATTAGAGGAGAACCCACCTGATCCAATCCACATATTAGATCAGTACTAGACAGATCAATGACTGCTGAATTTTGTCAACACACTTTGAGGTAGACACATATGTATGTACCTCTGGGATAGGTGGTTGTGGTATTCCTTGGTATCAGGTACTTTTCAATCTACTCTCTTTTTCCGCTTGTGCATTTTTAACTATGTTTTATGTATTCTGCAACTCGTGCAAGAGTACTTCTTGGTTCTCTGTTCTTCTATTGTACATCTTTTTTGTAATACAAAGTTTCTTGATGTCTCTCAGTAGGGTCCTGCATATATAAAACAGTGCAACAGCTTCTAAACCCTTCCAATGTTTAATTTCTCTTGATAATAACCATAAATTACTCATATCACCAGATCTCTTGGTATCTTCCTCTTAGTTAAACTACCACATGATGAGTGATGTGGAGCTGTACTTTATCTTTATCTTGAATAACTTTGGGTTGTTGTATTCTGAAAAATAAATGAGAGTGTAAAGTTTCCTACATATTGGACGACGACTTGGATATTATTCTTTCTGTAAAATGGATAACTGACTAGGATATTACTCATTACAGTCTGTAAAAAGGATATTACTGATTATAGACAACTGGTACTAACAAGTTTTTCTTAGGAATCCCTCAAGAAATGCCAATGCTAACATTTGTCTTGAAAATGGAAATGTTTGAAAATGACAAGCGAAATAGTCCCATGGAAGCATACAAATGATAAACAATTTAGAGTTCAACATTGTGTAACAAAGAACCATACAAATGATAAACAATTTAGAGTTCAACATTGTGTAACAAAGAACCATTTAAGCTAAAAGATTTAGTCATAAGAAAATGCCTGGTAATAAAGTAGTAGTATAAACATAAAGCCTTTACTTATCTATTACAATGAAATTTTTTTTGGGAAGATTAGGTTAGAGGGAATATCTATAAAACTATTCAAGAAAGATATAAATTTTACCCAAATGCAACAAATTGTGAATTTTACCCCAAAAGCAACAAATTGTCAATTTTACCCAAAAAGCAACAAATAGTTTATTGCAAAAATACTTTCACTTTAGTGAATTAACCTTGCCGTTCTTGACAACATTAAAATGTCCCTGAATTAACATGCCACTTTTGAAGAGATTAAAATGTTACATGTCAAGTGTTGGGGAACTAGTTGATGTTTTAAAGTTTATATATAAACTTCTTTACAAGCTTTAAAAAGTAACATGTCAAATATTTAACTTATGCAACAAGGATATCTAAATGGAACACCTAAATCCCTCTCCTACCCAACTCTGTGCTGTCCATAAGTCAGCTCTAGACACATTAACAGACAAGAATTTTAGAAAATTAGAAAAAAAGTCTTAATTTAGCATATGTACAAGAACATCATAGTTGTATTACCTAGACCGATGCTTCTTGAATACAGAAAGTCAACATAGCCAAAAATATAATCCCAGTGACTTTCTTTACCTCATTATATAAAACCCTATTGCAACCTAATTTTCATTGTATAAAGAATTATCAGACTGACTTTATAGAACCAAAAGGAACAATTTCTTCACAAAATTAATAAAACCACACATGAAAAATGAGAAAATTAATCTTAAACCCATTAAATTAACTTCCTTCAGTAATCAATTGCACTGAAAAATATTTTTTTTTTTTTTTGCACTATAGTATTTGTTTATGAAAATTTATTTAATGTGAAATTATTACAAGGTCCTAGGTCTTAAATGTTTCATAATATTACAGTTGGATCTCTTTTAGTAAGCCATTAATGGTCTGCTTGTTCGAAATTTCCTTACAATTATTTTCCTGAATATTGATCTTTTCCCATATATTTTTTTTCATTTCATACTAAAACAGTAATTCATTAATACTCACTTAGCACTGCATCCTTCAATTAGTCTTCATTGGTTCCAAGATGTTTATGCTTCATTCGATTAAAATGTTTTGTCAAACCATGTTTTCTCCGTATACCCTACATGTGCAGTATCTGTGAAAAATAATTATTAGTAGAAGGATATTGTACTGTTAAATCTAGTATAGTAATCCTAATACAGTGTTTATAAAATATATAACAATTAGTAGATGGATACTGCACTGTTGAATATAGCATTATAAATCTAAACATCCAATCTTCAGAGCCATGTACAGTGTGTCCATGTACTGAACTTACAGTGCAGTACTGTACAATATGCTGCCCTTTTTCACTTTTTTTTACTGTGGCCCACTAAAACAACTGCAGTTTGAATTGTAACCCATTATACATACATACATATACCAAAGGCACTTCCCCCAATTTTGGGGGGGTAGCCGACATCAACAAGAAACAAAACGAAAAAGTATATATAAACAATGCGTTCCTTTTTTACTACCAATGGATAAATTTTATTTATATTTGCTTTAGTCAATAAATCTTTTAAAATACATATACACTACAGGGTATATTTGTATGGATAGAAATACTGTATACAATAGTGTATAGTGTTAGAAAAATACAATTTATATGACAGTAGTTTAACACTAAGTGAAGTAGATAGTTTCTTTTTTTTCAATTTAGATTCTAAAATTTATGCACTTGCTTGTTTGCAAGTACAGTATACAATACAAATTGTAGTATTGAGCATCATGATGGAGAAGGCCTGACTATTAGAATTAACTGCATGCCCAGTATTACGAACAGGATAGAATTGTCCAGGAGGATCTGAGTGTAAAGGATGGTCAGAATTATGAAAAATACTATGCAACATACCTAATGAAGTAATTGAACGACTGTGCCAAAGATCAACATCTAGATCAGGAATAAGAAATTCAATAGACAGTAAGTTTCTGTCCAACAAATTAAGATGAGAATCAGCAGCTGAAGACCAGACAAGAGAAAAATACTCAAAAGAAGGTAGAATGAAAGAATTAAAACACTTCCTCATAATAGACTGATCACCAAAAACCTTAAGAGACTTTCTCAATAAGCCAATTTTTTGTGCAATTGAAGACACAGACCTAATGTGTTTCCCAAAAGTAAATTTGCTGTCAAGATCACACCTAAAATTTTAATAGTCATACAAAGTTCAAGACAACAATTCTCTGCAATAAATTCAATAATGATGCCTAAAAAAAGGCTCGCCCACTTCCAATGGTTTGAATTTGATAACAAGGGCCTCATGATTAACACAGTCAAAAGTAGCACTAAAATCACGGCCAATCACACAAACTTCCCAGACCACTATCAACGGATTTCTGTACAGCATTGGAGATTGCAAAAAGGACATCACATAATCCAAGGCCCTCATGAAAGCCAAATTGCAAACAAAGGAACAGACAATTACCCTCGGCAGACATCTTTAGACATTTTGCCAAAAGACGTTAAAAAACATTGAATAATATGGGAGTTAAGGAAAATAGGCAGTAATTAGTTAGACCTGAGCTACCACAAACACATTTACTTGATGTAATAACATTAATTCTCTAACAAGTGCTAAAGGAACCTCTTCTTGCTAACTTGTGGAAAATAACAGATAACTTAAGAGCTAAGAAATATGCAGTCTTTATAAAAAAAAAACAAAGTAAAAATAACATTTGGTCTATACCTCCATAAGCATCAAGAGAGATTTACTTTCACAATAACAAAAATTTAAACTAGTTACTTTAGCCTGAGGAAAACAGGAATGAGGAAAATCAAGTTCCTCATTACTCTGCTTACTGTCAAACACATCAGGCAATAAAGGGTTACCTTTTCCTTTTGATAGCGAGTGACACCCATCTGGTTCAAGTAAAGGAGGAACTGTAAGATCTACACCAAATAGAGCAGACTTAAGGGTAGCCTACCATTTATGTTCCCGAGTTGTACCAGAAACGGTTTCTTTAATTATTAAATTTTATTCCTTTTCAGTTGAGTTGAAGCATAAACTCAGAGCAAATGCTCTTAGTCAAGTATAGTTATTCCAGGTTAAATATGATCTGTTACCTTTCAAAGATGATAGGTCCCCTGCTTCTCCAAATAAGCATGTCTACAATCATCATTGAACCCAGTTTTGTCTTTCACTCTGTACTTTAGCACATGAGAAGAGATACGTCAATCAATTATGTTGACTAGATTCTCATTCAAAAGAACAACAGGCACAACACTAGTATACAATTGTGACAAATTCAAGTTAAAAAAAAACACTCAAAATGGCATTCCAGTCTGCTAGAGTTTTTACATAAATCTTGCACAATTATGATATATCAAGGGCAGGCTGCTCAGTCTTCTCTACTAATAAAATTAAAACATGATCAGATGTCCAATCAGGAGAACCAACCAGGGGAGTCTATGTATAGTAGGTCCAAGCAGTTACCAGACTTGTAAGTAGCTTCACTTATGATTTGCTCTCAACCTGATTCAGAGGCAAAGTCCAAAGCTCTTGCCATGGTGATCAGTCAGAGAAACAGAATTTACCCAGTACCAATGGTGAGCATTGAAATGACAAACAAAAACAAAAGGAGGCCTTTCTATCATTATCTTATATATCTTAGCCATAATGGTAAGAAAACAATCGAAGATAGACGAGTCCTGGATTCCTGTAGATTGAACACAAATAGAAGTTATACCTGCCACAAACTTTCATTACCCACATCTCATGACATCCACATTCATAGCAGGATTTGGTGAAGCAGGGTACTCTGTCCTAACATATATTGCTATTCTCCTTGCCCTAGGAATGGCACCTCATTTCAAAACTATTGGCTTCTTAAAACTAGTAATAAGAAGCTCATTTGAGAAAGAATATGATATTGTCAGGACGAGACTATAAGGTCTAGAATATTGGCATGAAGCCCATGAATATCACTAGGGCCCAGGGGACTTATGGCATGAGGCTGGGTCAAGGCTTTGTGCATCTTGAGCAGGACCATCTAGGTGTCGTCCATCACTCGAAGAGGATGTGATGTTTTCAAGAATTTTTTTTTTGCAACAATGACTGGAATTCCTGGACTTTCACAACAACAACAACTTTTTATATTACTGTATTAAAAGAAGCGTCAGAATAAGAGCTGGAAGAGATAAAGGAGTGACGTTGCTTCTTTGGACCAACTTTCTCTTCAGGGTCTGAAAGCAGAAAAGAGTTCCAAGTGACTATCGACAACAAAGGTCTCCCAAGGGGAGAAACAAAATGGGTTGCTCCAACAGGAACCCCAAAACTGGGGAACACTGTCACAGGGGGGAAGTAACAGGCACACTCACTGGATCTTGACTCAGACACAGGGACTGGGATCCCAGACACAACTAGGGAGGGAGGCAAGGGCCCTGTGGTGTGCAATGATGCAATTAGCACATGTGAAATTGGAACTATGCACAGGTATCAACAGCCTTAGCTCTTTTTTATGCCCAGCTTTAGGCTTCAGGACATAGGGTTGACTGCTAAGTCACGACCTCTACAAAGCCCTGAATAAGTGCTGGTAATACCAATGACTAGAAGCAGCAACCACCCTTTCCCCACATTTACGCAACTGAATGTCAATGATCAGCTTCATGAATCGAAACTCATCCCCTTTCTGAAAATCAAGAAAAAAATGAAGGCCTTTAGTAGGTACAACAGTACATCCATACTCATTGCTGCATAAGGCATAAGTTGGCTACTGTACTTCAAAAACAAATTCAACAGCCATTCCAGCTTGTGCTACAGCCAGTCCCTATTTTAAAGGACAAAAGGGTTGACTTGGTAGAGGTACAAATAAAATCAGGAAACATTTAGATGAACTAGGGGGGGGGGTGTATTCACCGGTTTGAGATCCCTCTTGCCCATCACAAGACTTCAACACAAAATAAAGCTCCATTTGGACTCAAATATGAATCATGCAATTTGTTTAGTGTACTGTTTTCAAATTTACTGAAGGCACATACAGTGCTGTACCACTTCATTATGGCATTTCTTGATTAAACAGCCAAATCTTTAGCATAAATTGCATACAGTACAGTACCTCCTTATTATGGCATTTCTTGATTGAATAGAAT
The DNA here is from genome assembly GCF_036898095.1 of Palaemon carinicauda. Classification (NCBI taxonomy): domain Eukaryota; kingdom Metazoa; phylum Arthropoda; class Malacostraca; order Decapoda; family Palaemonidae; genus Palaemon; species Palaemon carinicauda. The sequence continues at coordinate 73,511,301 of NC_090727.1, read as the reverse complement.
GGCCAAATCTTTTAGCATAAATTGCATTTGATTCTGTACAAGCATACATACTTGTCTACCCTCAACACCTAAATGTATACAATTCTGATCCTTGAACCATGAAGCATTTCACAGAGGCTCTGGTTTATCTGTTGTAACATATGCATTACTTTTACCACTAAGAATTTCACTAATATTTCTTTTAAGTGAGAAACCTTTACTGTTCCGTACAGTTGAAGTAGTTGAAATAGGCTTGTTGCATGCCAGAATTTCTTTTGATATTTCAAAATTAAATTCGCTACTATTTATTGTTTACTCACTATTGGTGCTTCAACCAGCCATTAATAATTTTCTTTTTAGTTAACCCTCAAGTATCTAAACATCAAAATAGCCTAACCAGATTGAGGCAAGAGTAAGGGTTGGATCAAGTCCAGAGCCTTTTCATTTCTTTAATATTATCACTTTTGAAGAATGACAATGTGGTACAGTAAGGATATTATTTGGTTTGCTTAAGGAAAAATACAGTACTGCACTGTATATTAATCTTTGATAAATGTAAAGTTTAGGCTATGAATTACAGTACTCTGACTGGAATTACTACTAGCTTTAATGTCATTTTAATTGGCTATTACTGTATACTGATTAGATCTTAGATCTTTGTTAGTAAAGTTTTTATAATTTTCCAAAAGAACCTGGTAAGTGTGAGTTGATTACTGTAATTTAAGGTCATGAAGGTTATATGCCTTAATTACAATCTTTAAATTGTGTAAGGTTGAAATTGAATTTGATTACCCATTTGATTCCCTTATAGTATAATTATCAAATAAGGAAATTTCATTAGCAGATAGAAAATGAGAGTAACACCTAAAAAGTCAAGGATTAGACTAGATTTATGAATCTGAGTCATACGGCCCCATGCTGGGCTTTGGAAAGCCATTCAGTAGCTAGGTACAACTGAGGTGGAATAAAACTATGTTGTTTTACAAAAAACTGTCACGTTTAAAGAGGTTGAACCGAGGCAGAAGAACCATGAAAAGAGGTAAAGCAGATGGCTATAAAGTGAGTGTAGCTAAGTGAAGGACAGATCCTTAAGCGATGCCGACAGTACACTGCAATAAGTGGACTGATGGTTCTAACATGTCTACGAAGGAAAGGAATAAGATGCACCATATTTGGCCATCTCATTCCTAAGTTGCCAAATAGTTTGGAGTGGACAAGGTTTCAATGCCAATTGATTACCTCGAGCAACATCAAATGGATTTCTGGACACCATTTATAAATATCTTCATGGACGTAATTCATTTTATTCAAATTTACTCAAAATAGCTTTGAATATGGTAATTACTGTATATTTTCTCTTCCATTATTACTATTGTTTTTGCTATGCTATAATAATAATACTGTATAACTACTATATTTAAAAAAGGGATTTTGACGAAGGAAAAATCTATTTCTGGGAAGAGGCCTGTGACGCCCGGTGAGAAAGGTCCTTCCTTATACCTTTCCTAATAAAAATCTTCCAAATATACTAGAGAAAGATAAAAGCATGGAATGCAGAGGTTACAACCCTCGCGCGAACACCTTGTAGGTGTCGTGTATTAAACAAAGGCGTGTGAAAAACCACTATTCACAGGTTGTCTTCCATTTAGATAATCCCTTCATCAATGGGGAGGGCCGTGACTTTTCAACTTCTTTCTTCAGTATGCATTTCATTTTTTCAGCAAATAACCTAGAATGAGAATAAAAGTAAACCTATTTAATATCCACCTTAATTGTACAAAGTAATAATATAGGACTACGATGGTCCATAAGGGACCACATACTGTACAGTACTATTGCATAGCTTACAACAAATTCCAATATCATTTCAAGAAGCCATCTTTAATAATTTATACGACTAACTTTTTTCTTTTTTACGCATACTTTCCATTTTAAGTTACTAAAAGTGAAATCAGCTTTTTTTTTTTAAACTACTGTACATTGCAACAAATACTTTAAATCCATGAAATTACAAAATACAGTGCTACTGACTTTTCCAATAACTTCATTCTTTATGGTTTACAATTATTTGATCAAATATGGTAGAGCACTGGTAGCTAATAGTACAGTATCCATAAGCTACTAGAGACAATCTTTAGTCTATACGTAACCAATTTGATATAGAGACTAACTTGTTCCTTTAAGCAAGCAGTACCTTATCAAACAACATAGGATCCACTAAGTCCTGCAATATTGTGCTTTTAGTTATTCAGGGTCACAATAGAAAGTACCTTAAATTCAAAATAGCCATCAATCATGGGATACATAAAGAATAAAATCTATTGAGTACTGTTGGTGATAATCAACCAACAGAAACTACCCCACACAACCTTTTAGATGCTTGGTTGAAAACCTTCAGATAACTAATATGGGATATAATATCTTCTAGAGATGAAACTCTTAAGAGAATAATAACCCTATATTATATGTTTACCACAAAGACCTGATATCACTCTTGAAGAATATAAAAGAAAATTATAAAAAATTCTGACCTGGGAGCACCATGGTCTTCTATTGGCACAAAGGCATTTAGCCTCGGCTAAGAAAGTGTCTCTAAAACCTATAAAAAGAGTAGAACCATATCAAGAAATATATAAAAAACAGGATGATATTTATACAGAGCCAATTATAAGAATCAATACTACATACATATACCAAGGCACTTCCCCCAATTTTAGGGGGTAGCTGACATCAAACAAATGAAACAAAAAAGGGCACCTCTCCTCTCTATGTTCCTCTCAGCCTGACAAAAGACTCAACCAAGTTCAGCTGGTACTACTAGGGTGCCACAGCCCACCCTCCCCCATTATCCACCACAGATGAAGCTTCATAACGCTGAATCCCCTACTGCTGCTACCTCCGCGGTCATCTAAGGCACCGGAGGAAGCAGCAGGGCCTACCGGAACTGCATCACAACCGCTCGCCATTCATTCCTATTTCTAGCAAGCTCTCTTGGCTCTCTCACACCTATCCTCCTATCACCCAGAGCTTTCTTCACTCCATCCATCCACCCAAATCTTGGCCTTCCTCTTGTACTTCTCCCATCGACTTGCATTCATCACCTTCTTTAGCAGACAGCCATTTTCCATTCTCTCAACTTGGCCAAACCACCTCAACGCATTCATATCCACTCTAGCTGCTAACTCATTTCTTACACCCGTTCTCACCCTCACCACTTTGTTCCTAACCCTATCTACTCGAGTACACCAGCCATACTCCTTAGACTCTTCATCTCACACACATTAAATTTCTGTCTCTCCGTCACTTTCATTCCCCACAACTCCGATCCATACATCACAGTTGGTACAATCACTTTCTCATATAGAACTCTTTACATTCATGCCCAACCCTCTATTTTTTACTACTCCCTTAACTGCCCCCAACACTTTGCACCCTTTATTCACTCTCTGACATACATCTGCTTCCACTCCACCATTTGCTGCAGCAACAGACCCCAAGTACTTGAACTGATCCACCTCGTCAAGTAACTCTCCATTCAACATGACATTCAACCTTGCACCACCTTCCCTTCTCATACATCTCATAACCTTACTCTTACCCACATCAACTCTCAACTTCCTTCTCTCACACACCCTTCCAAATTCTGTCAGTAATCGGCCAAGCTTCTCTTCCGCGTCTGCAACCAGTACAGTATCATCCGCAAACAACAACTGATTTCCCTCCCATTCATGGTCATTCTCGTCTACCAGTTTCAATCCTCGTCCAAGAACTCTAGCATTCACCTCTCTCACCACTCCATCAACATATAAGTTAAACAACCACGGTGACATCACACATCCCTGTCTCAGCCCCACTCTCACCGGAAACCAATCGCTCACTTCATTTCCTATCCTAACACATGCTTTACTACCTTTGTAGAAAATTTTCACTGCTTGCAACAACCTTCCACCAACTCCATATAACCTCATCACATTCCACATTGCTTCCCTATCAACTCTATCATACACTTTCTCCTGATCCATAAACGCAACACACACCACCTTACCTTTTGCTAAATATTTCTCGCATATCTACCTAACTATAAAAATCTGAATCATACAACCCCTACCTCTTCTAAAACAACACTGTACTTCTAAGATTGCATTCTCTGTTTTATCCTTAATCCTATTAATCAGTACTCTACCATACACTTTTCCAACTACACTCAACAAACTAATACCCCTTGAATTACAAAACTCATGCACATCTCCCTTACCCTTATATAGTGGTACAATACATGCACAAACCCAATCTACTGGTACCATTGACAACACAAAACACATATTAAACAATCTCACCAACCATTCAAGTACAGTCACATCCCCTTCCTTCAACATCTCAGCTCTCACACCATCCATACCAGATGCTTTTCCTACTCTCGTTTCATCTAGTGCTCTCCTCACTTCATCTATTGTAATCTCTCTCTCATTCTCACCTCCCATCACCGGCACCTCAACACCTGCAACAGCAATTATATCTGCCTCCCTATTATCCTCAACATTCAGTAAACTTTCAAAATATTCCGCCCACCTTTTCCTTGCCTCCTCTCCTTTTAACAACCTTCCATTTCCATCTTTCACTGTCTCTTCAATTCTTGAGCCAGCCTTCCTTACTCTCTTCACTTCTTTCCAAAACTACTTATTCCCTTCATATGAATGACCCAATCCCTGACCCCACCTCAGGTCAGCTGCCCTCTTTGCCTCTCTTACCTTGAGCTTTACTTCCACATTTTTCTCTATATATATTTTTCATACTTCTCTACACTTACTCTGCAGCCATTCTTCAAAAGCCCTCTTTTTCTCTTCCACTTTTACCCTCACTCCTTCATTCCACCATTCACTGCCCTTCCTCATGCAGCCTCCAACAACCTTCTTGCCACACACATCACTTGCAATCCCAACAAAATTTTCTTTTACTAACTTCCACTCCTCTAAATTGCTAGTTTCTCTTACTTTCACTTCGTCTTATGTCATTTTCAACCTTTCCTGATATTTATTTTTTCCCCCGGTTTTATTAGCTCCTCAACCCTCACTAGCTCCCTTTTGCATCCACCTACTCTATTCCCCAACTCATTTACTACAACTAATTTTCCTTCCACAAAAAAATGATCAGACATTCCGTTAGCCATACCCCTAAACACGTGCACGTCTTTCAATCTTCCAATCATTCTTTTAGTTATCAACACATTATCCATTAATGCCCTTTCTACTACCCTTCCATTTGCCACTGTTACCCATGTATACTTGTTTTTATCTTTCTTTTTGAAAAAGCTAGAGCTTATCACCATCTCTTGCTCAACACACATATCTACCAGTCTCTCGCCACTCTCATTTTCACCTGGTACGCCATACTTCCCAATGACACCTTCTACCTCTCCAGCGCCCACTCTAGCATTTCAGTCACCCATGACAACTACATAATTCCTTCTACCCAGTCCTTCTACACACCTGGTTAATTCATTCCAGAACTTATTCCGCTCTTCTTCATTTTTCCCACAACCTGACCCATACGCACTGACAAACGCCCAACATTCCCTACCCAACCTAACCCTTACCCACATTAACCTAGATGATAGCTCCTTCCATTCCACTACTTTACCTGTCATCCATTCACTCAGCAATAAAGCCACACTCTCTCTTGCTCTTCCCCTTTCAATCCCAGACACTCTACCAGACATTTCACCAAATATCACTTTACCCTTCCCTTTTATCTTTGTCTCACACAAGGCCAATATATCCATCCTTCTATTCCTAAACATACTTCCAATCTCACATCTTTTACTCTCTATCGTACTACATCCACGCACATTTAAACACCCCAAAACTAGAGTGCGGGGAGCAGTCAGTCTCCCCCCAGCTCCACCTCTTTGCTGATGTCTCACAGGATTGTAAATACAGGAGACTGGGTTCCCAGCTGTACCATAAAAGACTGAGTGGGGGAATGTGTGTGTTATTCAATCCAAGAGAAAGGAAAAAAGCTATTAAAGTGAATTTGCCCACCATCATACATGGTTAGCTATTAGAATATTACAGCATTAATGTAGATGATACGTCATATATGTAATGGTTTCCATTTGAAAGGCTTGTCATTTTGGAGGTTAAATCTTGCGAGATATTTCTTAGGAAAGACCGTCGTATGAAAAATTGGTTCACTGGGTGCTTCCCATTATAATTACCAATAAATCTAGAATTATTTTAATTCTAAAACTGTAAAAGGTTAAAAAACAACCCTCTCATAAACAGTCTTTCTGATATTGTAGAATATGCTGACTATTCAGCCAAGATCACGCAATTTCTACAGCGAACAGTTTTAGAACACATTTTGTCTATGGAGAAATATTTAATGGGAATTTTATGGAAGTACTGTATATTAAAATGACTACTATTCATTGATTTACTAGAATATTTGCTTCAATTTATAAAAACATATGGCTGGGGAAGTTGGATGTATCATAAATAGGAGCTAAAAGCAATTATGCATGCTAAAAGCACTTTGCATGGGATGTTATTAGAGATCTAAGGTCCATAAAAAGACTGCATGACCCTTTACAGCAATAGTCATATAAAAACCAGACTTTAAACATAGTGGTCTTACTTTCCTTGGCGCCAGAAGCAAGTTGAAGAGATATAGAGTATTTCCAACAACACTTAGTGATTTGGAGGGTGTCTTAAGTATTTTTAAACAACACTTGGTGATTCGGAGGGTGTCAAGTATTTTTAAAAGTTAAATGTTTCCAATCAATTGTGTGCTTTTTTGAGAATGATGTGGTATCTTAAGTTAGGCTAGGGAAGGTTAGGCTCCATAGCTCTAAATAACAATGTAATACTTTTTTAAAGGATAATGGGTGCCAGGTAGGGCAGTGCACCCCTCTGGCCAAGTAACAATTGGGAAGGGTGAATTAGGTTAGGTTAGGGTCTAAAGCATTTCAGCACTACCTCAGATTAAAAGGACTTTTCCCAAAAACCCTGTGCCCTAGACCAGGTTAGGTTACATTCTTATATAACTCTAGTTTTCCTATATTCTCACCAAACTGGAATTTCACATAATTGTTAGATTGGGATTTACTAGGATAGAGGAAACTCTGGTTAGTTTATGGTAGTTTTAGGGGTAGTTGTTATAACAGAAGTGGCCTAACAAAAGAGAGTGATATAAAGTAATGATAATAAAAATATCAAGTAAATAAAGACATTCTACTAAAATAGTATTGCAAATTTTTATCAATTGATCCATGTGCTAGACTAAGATAAATTATTAAAGTAATGCATTTTTCCAACTATAAAATATTTCAATGGCCATTCCAGACCTAGAACTTATCCTTAGTGATGGCATAAGGTAACCTAAAACCTAGAACTTATCCTCAGTGATGGCATAAGGTAACCTAAAACCTAGAACTTATCCTTAGTGATGGCATAAGGTAACCTAAAACCTAGAACTTATCCTCAGTGATGGCATAAGGTAACCTAAAACCTAGAACTTATCCTTAGTGATGGCATAAGGTAACCTAAAACCTAGAACTTATCCTCAGTGATGGCATAAGGTAACCTAAAACCTAGAACTTATCCTTAGTGATGGCATAAGGTAACCTAAAACCTAGAACTTATCCTCAGTGATGGCATAAGGTAACCTAAAACCTAGAACTTATCCTTAGTGATGGCATAAGGTAACCTAAAACCTAGAACTTATCCTCAGTGATGGCATAAGGTAACCTAAAACCTAGAACTTATCCTCAGTGATGGCATAAGGTAACCTAAAACCTAGAACTTATCCTCAGTGATGGCATAAGGTAACCTAAAACCTAGAACTTATCCTCAGTGATGGCATAAGGTAACCTAAAACCTAGAACCTATCCTTAGTGATCGCATAAGGTAACCTAAAACCTAGAACTTATCCTCAGTGATGGCATAAGGTAACCTAAAACCTAGAACTTATCCTTAGTGATGGCATAAGGTAACCTAAAACCTAGAACCTATCCTTAGTGATCGCATAAGGTAACCTAAAACCTAGAACTTATCCTTAGTGATGGCATAAGGTAACCTAAAACCTAGAACTTATCCTTAGTGATGGCATAAGGTAACCTAAAACCTAGAACCTATCCTTAGTGATCGCATAAGGTAACCTAAAACCTAGAACTTATCCTTAGTGATGGCATAAGGTAACCTAAAACCTAGAACTTATCCTCAGTGATGGCATAAGGTAACCTAAAACCTAGAACCTATCCTTAGTGATCGCATAAGGTAACCTAAAACCTAGAACTTATCCTCAGTGATGGCATAAGGTAACCTAAAACCTAGAACTTATCCTCAGTGATGGCATAAGGTAACCTAAAACCTAGAACTTATCCTCAGTGATGGCATAAGGTAACCTAAAACCTAGAACCTATCCTTAGTGATCGCATAAGGTAACCTAAAACCTAGAACTTATCCTCAGTGATGGCATAAGGTAACCTAAAACCTAGAACTTATCCTCAGTGATGGCATAAGGTAACCTAAAACCTAGAACTTATCCTTAGTGATGGCATAAGGTAACCTAAAACCTAGAACCTATCCTTAGTGATGGCATAAGGTAACCTAAAACCTAGAACTTATCCTCAGTGATGGCATAAGGTAACCTAAAACCTAGAACCTATCCTTAGTGATGGCATAAGGTAACCTAAAACCTAGAACTTATCCTCAGTGATGGCATAAGGTAACCTAAAACCTAGAACCTATCCTTAGTGATCGCATAAGGTAACCTAAAACCTAGAACTTATCCTCAGTGATGGCATAAGGTAACCTAAAACCTAGAACCTATCCTTAGTGATCGCATAAGGTAACCTAAAACCTAGAACTTATCCTCAGTGATGGCATAAGGTAACCTAAAACCTAGAACCTATCCTTAGTGATCGCATAAGGTAACCTAAAACCTAGAACTTATCCTCAGTGATGGCATAAGGTAACCTAAAACCTAGAACCTATCCTTAGTGATCGCATAAGGTAACCTAAAACCTAGAACCTATCCTCAGTGATGGCATAAGGTAACCTAAAACCTAGAACTTATCCTCAGTGATGGCATAAGGTAACCTAAAACCTAGAACCTATCCTTAGTGATCGCATAAGGTAACCTAAAACCTAGAACTTATCCTCAGTGATGGCATAAGGTAACCTAAAACCTAGAACCTATCCTTAGTGATCGCATAAGGTAACCTAAAACCTAGAACTTATCCTCAGTGATGGCATAAGGTAACCTAAAACCTAGAACCTATCCTTAGTGATGGCATAAGGTAACCTAAAACCTAGAACTTATCCTCAGTGATGGCATAAGGTAACCTAAAACCTAGAACCTATCCTTAGTGATGGCATAAGGTAACCGAAAACCTAGAACCTATCCTTAGTGATGGCATAAGGTAACCTAGAACTTATCCTTAGTGATGGCATAAGGTAACCTAAAACCTAGAACCTATCCTTAGTGATCGCATAAGGTAACCTAAAACCTAGAACTTATCCTTAGTGATGGCATAAGGTAACCTAAAACCTAGAACCTATCCTTAGTGATCGCATAAGGTAACCTAAAACCTAGAACTTATCCTCAGTGATGGCATAAGGTAACCTAAAACCTAGAACTTATCCTTAGTGATGGCATAAGGTAACCTAAAACCTAGAACCTATCCTTAGTGATCGCATAAGGTAACCGAAAACCTAGAACCTATCCTTAGTGATGGCATAAGGTAACCTAAAACCTAGAACCTATCCTTAGTGATGGCATAAGGTAACCAAAAACCTAGAACCTATCCTTAGTGATGGCATAAGGTAACCGAAAACCTAGAACCTATCCTTAGTGATGGCATAAGGTAACCTAAAACCTAGAACCCATACTTAGCGATGGCATAAGGTAACCTAAAACCTAGAACCTATCCTTAGTGATGGCATAAGGTAACCTAGAACCTATCCTTAGCAATGGCATAAAGTAACCTAAAACCTAGAACTTATCCTCAGTGATGGCATAAGGTAACCTAAAACCTAGAACCCATACTTAGCGATGGCATAAGGTAACCTAAAACCTAGAACTTATCCTTAGTGATGGCATAAGGTAACCTAGAACCTATCCTTAGCAATGGCATAAAGTAACCTAAAACCTAGAACTTATCCTCAGTGATGGCATAAGGTAACCTAAAACCTAGAACCCATACTTAGCGATGGCATAAGGTAACCTAAAACCTAGAACTTATCCTTAGTGATGGCATAAGGTAACCTAGAACCTATCCTTAGCAATGGCATAAAGTAACCTAAAACCTAGAACTTATCCTCAGTGATGGCATAAGGTAACCTAAAACCTAGAACCTATCCTTAGTGATGGCATAAGGTAACCTAAAACCTAGAACCTATCCTTAGTGATGGCATAAAGTAACCTAAAACCTAGAACCTATCCTTAGTGATGGCATAAGGTAACCTAAAACCTAGAACCTATCCTTAGCGATGGCATAAGGTAACCTAAAACCATAGCCCATCTTCATAGATAGAATAAGGTAACAAAAATCTTTAGGTCATACTCAAGGTTAGCATAAGTTAAGCTAAAACCAAGAACCCATCCTTAGCGAAGGCATAAGGTAACCTAACACTACAGCCCATCCGCAGACAGCATATGGTAACCAAAAATCTACCAAATCCTCAGGGCTAGAATATGGTAACCAAGATACATGCACCTTCACAGACTTAGATCCAAAAAGTTTACAATACAAGATTTTCTTGCTTAATCTTTATCTTGTATTTCAATAAAATAACATATAAAGCAACCTAAACAGAGAGATATAACTTAAAAAGAACAAAATCACAGAAATGCTTGAAAATCACACAAATATTAATTACCAAATTCACAAATACAGTCACTTCCTTTTCCCATACATGGCTGCCAGATGGGATAGTTTAAAAATCCCCAAAACTCATGATAAAAAATCCCCAAAACAACCCAAAAATCCCCATTTCCACAAATATATTTTCTTTTGATCATGTAGGTTTTGTTAATATAGAAATTACTCACTATACTTCATAAAAGTGCAATTAAACTAATTGAAACTAATTTACTCAACTTTGTTTCTTCTTCATAGAAATTTGTTCAAAATATTCCCATCAGACACCCAAAATCCTCATATCTAGGGATAAATCTCCAAATCTAGGGATAAATCTCCATATCTGAAAACATTGTCATGGACGATTAAATATGGCTGACAAAAAACAAGGACTACAAAGTCAACAGCAAAATATGTTCTGATATTCAGATTTTCTTAGAATCCCAAGTCCTTAACCTAACGAATTCTCCAAACAATCATTGTTATTATTGTTAGTAGATGGTTGTACTTTCTAAAGTGAGAAGGGAACGCTACAGTAACTTATAATTTATAAATATCAATAAAAGTAAAAAAAATAATGATTACATCAAGTTTACTTTCAATGAATTTTATTTTATACCAAAATTAAGGGAACAGCATATTAATTTTACAGGAGACTTAGTGGATGTAATATTTGCATACGAATAACAAATTAATATCAAATAAATGTAAAAAAATTGAATAATTACATCAAGCTTACTTTCAATGAGATTTACTTTAAAACAAAATAAAGGGAACAACACAGTAATTTAATAAGGGACTTAGTGGATGTAATTCTTGCATACGAATGACAAATTAATATCAATTAATGTAAAAAATTGAATAATTACATCAAGCTTACTTACAATGAGTTTCATTTTGAAACAAAATTGTAATTTCATAAGATTACAGCTTCGAAATTGAACTCGAAACAGGAATAAATTCCCATGCAAAACTAGAAACCAAAGCTTTTATTTATCAATTGCAGATATTCAAACTAAAATTATATTATTATTATTATTATTATTATTATTATTATTATTACTTGCTAAACTAGAGGAGAGGGAGAACGTAAAAGAAATTTTGAGAAGAGGAAAAGTTTACAAGTATATGGAAGAAATACTACTACAAGAATATAAATGAAACTTCTGAAGTAGGAATGATAACAATTGGCAGAATATCAGCCTTCCAAATATACTTTATAGTAAATTGGATATCCGATGAATACTCGAGAGGATGAAAGAAAAGAAATAAAAAATACTGGAAAAAAAATTTCGAAGATAGTAATCAAAACTTCAAGAGAATTAATGAAAAAAAAATGGATTATTTCTAAAAAATTAATTGACATGGAGGATCATATTAGGTTAAAATACATCAACACAGGATTGAAGTTGATGAAAATTAAAAGAATAAAATTTAATTTTCCAAGTAAATCATGTAACATAAATTAGATACACAAGATACTATAAAACAAACGACATTAATTACTACGCATATAAAATAAACAGAAAAATAATTGCATATCTAGGAAATTAATTATACAAAATAATTACTGTCCTAGGAAAATGATTATAGAAATAATGGCAGCACTGGAAAATTAATTTCATATGTATGCCGTGCATAGAAAATAGTTTTAAAAGTACCACACTTGAAAATGTTTGCCTCTACATTATAGTGATTGTATCCTGTTCGTTCGAAAGCATTCAACATTTTACACCGCATATTGCTCGTTTATTGTTAAATCCTCACTACTGAAGCACTCACAAAACAAAACGGTCTTTAGCTTCCTCTTGAAAGTCTCAATATCTTTAGTCTTTCAGATGCCCAGTGGGAGCTTTAAGTTATCTAGTGTTCGTTCTCGCCTTTGCACAGCCAGTCTTGCCCAAAATTGCCCCTATATACAACTTTCAAGTTCAAAATCAAAATACTTTTCCTTTTTCATTTAGTTAAATACCTCTGTAAATAAATTGGTCATCAAAACCTCTAGCCTACTCCATAAGTCTTATGGCTTGAGTCTGTTAATTTGAATATCCTATCTCAATAAAGAGCAAGAGTCAGTGTCCCAAATAAGGTAGGGGCAATCTTAACCGAATCGAGCAATGCCCTCTCTATCTTCCTCATCTGTTATGATATCAATATACCGTCTTTTTTCCTATTCAAATGGGATAATGACTGGAAAAGTCAAGCTAAAAATAACTAGAGGAAGAGAAATAAAATAGAATAGTGTGCCCGAATGTACCCTCAAGCAAGAGAACTCTAACCCAACTCAGTGGAAGACCATGGTACAGAGGCTATGGCACTACCCAAGACTAGAGGATAATGGTCTGATTTTGGAGTGTCCTTCTAGAAGAGCTGGCCCACTTCTGATCATCCTTCAGACATTAAATCAGTTACCAAAGGACATCAGAATTTTCACATCCTTAAGAGAAAACCACTGTAAGAAAATTTATAGGATAAAAATTTCATGATAATAATCGGCAATTTTCTTTCTGACACAAAATATACTTTACGAAAAGTCTGAAAAATAGTGACCGTAAAAATATACTTTACGAAGTCTGAAAAAATAGTGACCGAAAAAAATATACTTTACGAAGTCTTAAAAATAGTTCAAAAAATCGTCAAAATTTTGCATCAAAATTTTGATCTTAAAATTTTGATGCAAAATTTGAGAGTGTGTAGGACGTTTTGACATCAAAACGTCCTACACACACTCAAATTTTGCATCAAAATTTTGATATCAAAATTTTGATGCAAAATTTTGACGATTTTTTTGAACGTGTATTTAAGCTTTAAGGGTGGCTGTTTATTTTAGAACACTGGCAAAGTCCCAGGTCTGTCAGTGCCTGAAGCAGTTGTGAACCAAAACTTCGTAATTTGACGTCAGACTTCGGTTCCCTCATTACCTGTCTTCCATCTCGATGTCCCTCAATCAACATGAATTCGTCTAACTGAAGCCCTTCCATCTCATTTGCTCTTATTTAATTTTTTAAGCAAAAGAATGGGATTTTCATGTCGCTAATTCGGCCACTGTCTAGTTGAGCTAAAGGCGAGTCTCTCTCATTCTCAACCACACTCTCTATGTTCAATGGCTCACTGGAAGCGCGAATGACATGATATACTAGTGTATGTGACCCGTCAAAAATGACACCTAAATATTTAGATAGATATACATGCGCACGCAGATTACACCTTTCACAACGATCCCCTACCTAACTACCACACGGCAGTTTGGGCAATTTTTGGGATAGTGCTTTCCGAAAGGAAAAGCAGGATGCTATAAGCGCTCCACCAGGGAAAATAGCCCAGTGAGGAAAGGAAATAAGGAAAAACTACAAGAGAAGTTTTAGAACAATAATAACATTACAATGAATCTTTCATATATAAACTATAAAAACTTTAAAACAACAAGAGGATAAAAACTTCAAAATAACGAGAGGAAGAGAAATAAGATAGAATAGTGTGCCCGAATGTACCCTCAAGCAAGAGAACTCTAACCCAAGACAGTGGAAGACCATGGTACAGAGGCTATGTCACTACCCATGACTAGAGGATAATGGTCTGATTTTGGTGTCTCCTTCTAGAAGAGCTGGCCCACTTCTGATCATCCTTCAGACATTAAATCAGTTACCAAAGGACATCAGGATTTTCACATCCTTAAGAGAAAACCACTGTAAGAAAATTTATAGGATAAAAATTCCATGATAATAATCGGCAATTTTCTTAACGACACAAAATATACTTTACAAAAAGTCTGAAAAAATAGTGACCGAAAAAAATATACTTTACGAAAGGTCAGAAAAAGTAGTGACCGAAAAAAAATATACTTTACGAAGTCTTAAAAATATTGACCAAAAAAAAAAAATTTACTTTAGGAAAAGTCCGAAAAAATTGTGAACGAAATAAATATACCTAACGTAAAGTCTGTAAAAATAGTGACCCAAAATATACTTTACGAAAAGTCTGAAAAAATAATGACCGAGAAACATATACTTTACGAAAAGTGAAAAAAATAGTGAGCGAAAAAAATATACTTTACGAAAAGTGAAAAAAATAGTGACCGAAAAAAATATACTTTACGTAGTCTGAAAAAATAGTGACAGAAAAAAAATATACTTTACGAAAAATCTGAAAAAATAGTGACCGAAAAAATATACTTTACGAAAAGTAAATAAAAATAGTGACCGAAAATAACTCGAAATTTTCAATTATACAAGAAACATCTTTGTAAAAGTTTGGTAGATTTTAATCATCAGAAAATAACGAAAACCATATTCGTTAAACTGCTAAAGTATTTCAATAAACCTAAATTTGTATAAGGAAGCTAGGAGCTGAAGAGAAGAGGAGGGGGGGGGGGAGTTAGGAGAATGAGAGAATAGGGAACTAGTTGGTGTGGCTTCGTTTTTATTAAACAATAAAACCTAATAAATATTGGGAAAAAAAATTAATATTCGCGGTATCACGCTCTCACTGGGACGTTAGTCAAAAATAATAAAATTCAATCTAAATTATTTTCAAGGACAGGCAGCAAAGTACGGAAGTGTGTGTATATATATATATATATATATATATATATATATATATATATATATATATGTATATATGTATATATATATATATATATATATATATATATATATATATATATATATATATATATATATATATATATGAGTGTGTGTGTGTGCGTACTCAAATATGAACCAAGTTTGAAGTATCTCTGACAACGATGTTCAAACTTATGACTGATTACATGAACTGGACATTTTGCTTGACCTTCCAAAATTTAATCTTTTCCAGCTTTTTACATAATAGTTAATCCCTGCAAGTTTCATTACTATACGATTAAAGTTGTGGCCAAGAAGCGTTTCACAAATAAACGCACACACACACAAAACAGGGGGTAAGACATAACCTCCTTCCAACTTCGTTGGGGAAGCCTATAGATCTACTTAGTGAGTCATCAGTGAATTTCAAAATTAGTGGAAATTCGATTATCAAATTGTAAAGCAAATATTAATGAAATCGTTAATGAACATATTAAATAGAAACATTTATGAGGAAACGGGTTCCACTAAAAACTGAATCCACAGAATAAAAAAAAATTAAAAAAATCTGGTACAGTAGTAAGTGATGACGTTCATGTTTGATAATAAAGGTGGTCGAAGTATGTAAAGGCTAGTGTGTACTTTGATGAATGTGATAACTTACAACATTACAAGCGCTTTTCATAAGGTTTGAGAAGTTAACATTATTGTTCTTCCCTAATTACTTGCTTTCTTGCACGCAATCGAAAAGAAGATAATGTTTAGATGCAAATACAGAGGGAAATATTTATGTGGTCTAGACTGTTCTCGATAGCCAGTACGATTACTACCTCAGACTTGGTTCAGTTTTTTTTTCTCTCTCTCTCTCTCTCTCTCTCTCTCTCTCTCTCTCTCTCTCTCTCTCTCTCTCTCTCTCTCTCACACAGTTAATTGGGGCATTCAAAATTCTTAAAGGAATAACAAATTTAGATTACAACAATCTATTCACGCTTAGCATAAATCAGTTCAGAGGTAACGGATACAAACTGTAATTTCTTTACATACAAAATATCAAATACATGGAATAGACTTCCAGCTGATGTAGTAAACAGTAAGACAGTAAAAGAGTTCAAGAATAAGTTAGGCAAGATCATAACAACTCACTAAATGTTTAAACTAAATCGCTCTACCAAAGAGTAAATGGAGTCTCCGCGGATGGACTAAAAAGTCTTTGAGACATCCAAAATCCTTGTAACTCCTTGTAATTCTCTCTCTCTCTCTCTCTCTCTCTCTCTCTCTCTCTCTCTCTCTCTCTTCTCTCTCTGAGCTTAAGCTCGATATTTTCCAGTAGTGTCTGCAACCTCACCATCCTTGTGAGCTAGGGATGAGCCGTTTGGGGGAGCCTATACGTCTACTTGCTGAGACGTCAGCAGCCATTGTCTGGCCCTCCCTGGTCCTAGATTGATCGAAAAGGGGATTGGGCGCTGATCACAATGTATATGGGCATAGTTCTGTCCCTTGCCTCTGCTATTCATGAAAGACCTTTAGAGTTTTAAAGAAAACGGTTTATGTAAAGTCAAATTAGAACGCGTCTGTATATAGTAATATTTCATAAAATTCAGTATATGCCCAATGTTCCTTGTTGGTAGAAATCCTTAAGACTTGTTTACTTCAACCCAACCATGCATATAACAAATCCTAAGTCTCAAACCCTAAAAAAAAAAAAAAAAAAAAAAAAAAAAAAAAAAAAAAAAAAATACTTTACAACCGGAAACGCTCCAAAATTACGCCATCTAGAAGAATAAAAAGAAACCACAACATAAGAACAGACAATTTTCATTCAATTATTACTGTAAAAAATTACATGCGACAAGGGGATAATTGCCTTGTTGTTGGATTGCGTGACAGTGATTGTTTGCAACGAGAATAATCAAAGCAGATTTGACATAATGATGACAGCTCTCTGACTCAACTATGCCAATTATGTCTGACAGACTTCAAAGTCAATCCTCAAGAATGGCGACCTTGTTAATGAGTGACTACCAACAGCAACATGCAAAAAATCATTTCAATTGTATATATATATATATATATATATATATATATATATATATATATATATATATATATATATATATGCGTAAAAATCACAGGGAAACGTAAAGCTCAAATGCAAACGAACCACAAGGAAAATGACAATATAACAGTGACTAGTTTCGTCTTACTTCTTCAAGAGGTCTCTTGAAGAAGCAAGATGAAACTAGTCAGGATTAATTCTTAATTTTTTATTTTCCATGTGGTTCTTTTGCATATATATATATATATATATATATATATATATATATATATATATATATGTATATATATATATATATATATATATATATATATATATATATATATATATATACACATATTGTATATACATTAGGAATTGTACATTTAACTTGAATCGAA
>NC_090727.1:73470963-73473463 GCF_036898095.1 Palaemon carinicauda | reverse complement strand
TACGCATCGGTAGAACTTCCAAAGTTCAAAGTTGCAGCAAATGTATTTACATTGACCAGGCTGACTTGAGTCTTTTTATTGTTTATATATGAAATATCTGTTTTGACGCTGTTACTGTTTTTAGAATGATTTATTGCTAATTTGTTCTCATCATTTATTTATTTCCTTATTTCCTTTCCTCACTGGGCTATTTTTCCCTATTGGAGCCCTTGGGCTGATAGACTCTTGCTTTTCCAACTAGGGTTGTAGCTTGGCTAATAATAATAATAATAATAATAATAATAATAATAATAATCCGTGTATCGATTAAAACATCGGACATAGTTTTGATTTAAAGATAAAGTTCGGTGACATTTTCCCTTTCGAGCAGATAGGTAGGGAGAGAAGACAGAAGTAAAGGGCAGGGCTAAAAACAGACACTCACAGCGCAGTAAAGGTGTGAAAGGGTGCACCTTCTCAATGCGAGGAGTGCCACGAACTCCTGTATCCAACTGTATTAAGTAAAAAAAAAAAACATTTTTTGTACTGTACATCTTAATTATGGTAAAAATACCTCTACTGTTGTTTTGTTATTCCGTTAAGTTGTTAAATGCAACGTATATCTCAACAAAGTGTTTCCGAATACATAAAGGAAGTCTTATTTACATAGATATTAAAATTCTGTCTTGGAGTTCTGGTAACAATGACGTGGTATTGTATTCACTAATAATTATTCAGGAAATTTATCATATATATTTATATATATATACACACACATATATATATATATATATATATACTGTATACCTCTATATACACACATATATATATATATATATACACTGTATACCTCTTTCTCTCTCTCTCTCTCTCTCTCTCTCTCTCTCTCTATATATATATATATATATATTATATACAGTACATATATATATATATATATATCCATATACATATATATATACACACACACATATATATATATATATATATACACACATATAACGATACTCATTTATTGGAAAGACTTCCGATTTATTAACTCCGCTAACGAAGTTGGAAGGAGGTTATGTTTTACCCTCTGTGGGTTTGTTTGTATATGTCTTTGTGAACTGCCTCCTGGCCACAATTTTAATCGTAGACTAATGAAACTTGCAGGGATTAACTGTTATGTAAAAAGCTGGAAATTATTAAATTTTGAAAGGTAAAGGTCAAAGGTCAGGATCACGGTCAAGCAAAATGTCCAATTCACGTAATCAGCCATAAGTTTGGACATCATTGTTACAGACACTTCAAACTTGGTTAATATTTGAGTGTATGAGAATCCACGCCAATTAATTAATGTTGAGGTTAAGGTCAAGGTCAAAGTCGAGCAAATGGTCGAGAAATAAGCTGCAGCGGCGGAGAGCTAAGCTCTACTGAATGCCCCTCTGGTATACTGTATATTAAGACCTATCCAGTGAGGAAAGGAAATAAGGAAATGAAAAAAAAATATATGAAAAGTAACTAATAATTAATGTATAATACTTTAAGATGAGTAAATGAAAAAAGATCTATCATATATAAACTATTAAGAAAGGCATATCAGTAACCTTCTCAACAAAAAAAATATCTGCGTATGAATATTTTTACGAAATATATAAAATAATATATTTACGGTAAGGGACAGTTAGAATAAATCATCTATTTCTTAACGCTGGTGATTTTTTCTCCTAGTTTGAGTTAGGTATTGGATTAGTGAAGGTTTGGGATTGAAAAAGGATAAAAAAAATGACGAACCAGAAGTTAGAAACCACAACATAACACGACAATTTACAAAACTTCCACTGGAATAGAATTTCTCTGGAAAATGAACTCTCGTCAAATGCTGTGGTAATAGCAAAACCCACTTTCAGAAATGAGAGAGAGAGAGAGAGAGAGAGAGAGAGAGAGAGAGAGAGAGAACACTTACATCCTAAAACTTCAGTTGCTTTGTTTACAAGATGCATTGAGAATTTAAAAAAAAAGGCATTTTGACCTAGAGCAATTTGCTCTCTCTCTCTCTCTCTCTCTCTCTCTCTCTCTCTCTGAATGAATTTTGATTGAAAAGGCATCTTAACCCTAAGAAATAAACGATATTGTGAACATGCGATCTCTCTCTCTCTCTCTCTCTCTCTCTCTCTCTCTCTGGATGATTTTTGACAAAAAAAGAATTTTGAACATGTGAAGTGAATCGTATTGATCTCTCTCTCTCTCTCTCTCTCTCTCTCTCTCTCTGGGAGATGAATTTTGACAATAAAAGGGTTTTGAACACGTGAAATGAACGGAATTGTAACCCCCCTCTCTCTCTCTCTCTCTCTCTCTCTCTCTCTGCGAGATGAATTTTGACAAAATAGGCATTTTGAACATGTGAAATGAACGGTATTGAAGAATCTCTCTCTCTCTCTCTCTCTCTCTCTCTCTCTCTCTCTCTCTTTCTGGATGCATTTTGACAAAATAGGCACTTTGAACATGTGAAATGAACGGTTTTGTAATATCTCTCTCT
>NC_090727.1:73425963-73463463 GCF_036898095.1 Palaemon carinicauda | reverse complement strand
TATATATATATATATATATATATATATATATATATATATATATATATACATTCCTTCCCACCGTTACCTCTACATTAAGGCTTCGATTACCTGATAAGCAATGTCCAATGTCCTCTATCAAAGACGTCCTCTTAGCCCAAACCTCTTCTCTCCATATCATCCTTCACCTTATCTCACCATCTAATTCTCTGTTTCCCTCTCAATCTTCCTGCCCACCTCCCCCCCTCCCAAGCAGAGGTCGAATCTCCCCCCCCCCAAACAGAGGTCAAATGAAATGTCAACCCAATACCTATTTCTAACCTATTTTATGTTACAAGGTTCTCTGATAAGAGGATGGGCGAACGTCTTGTGCCAAATGGGTCAATAACAGAGATAGTAGAAGAGGGACTAGGAGACTTTTAACTACGGAAAAGGGTAACGCGAAGTAGTAAGTGCATTGTTACTTGGACAATGGATTACCCTAGATTCATTTTAACCTTGATGAAGGATGTTGCGTCCATAATATTGGATCATTATTCGCAACATTCATTTGGCATTCCACGCAAGCAGTTAATATCAAAAATATGTATTCAGCACCAAATTGAAGGAAGTTAAAAAATATTTAAGACAAATGGTAGTAGAACCTTTGAAAAAAATCGAAAAAAGAGTAAAAGAAAAGGCAAAATCGAGAAAGTGCAAAAGATATTTCAGAAGAATGCTAGTAGAACCTTTGACAAAAATCGAGAAAATGCAAAAGAAATTTCAGAGAAATGCTAATAGAACCTTTGACAAAAATCGAGAGTGCAAAAGAAATTTCAGAGAATGGCTAGTAGAACCTTTGACTCAAATCGTGAAAGTGCAAAAGACATTTCAGACAAATGCTAGTAGAACCTTTGACTCAAATCGTGAAAGTGCAAAAGACATTTCATAAAATGCTAGTAGAACCGTTGACTAAAATTGAGAAAATGCAAAAGACATTTCACATAAATGCTAGTAGAACCTTTGAATCAAATCGAGAAAGTGCAAAAGACCTTTCACACAAATGCTAGTAAAACGTTTGAATAAAATCATGAAAGTGCATAAGACATTTCAGACAAATGCTAGTAGAACCTTTGACTCAAATCGAGAAAATGCAAAAGACATTTCAGGCAAATGCTAGTAGAACCTTTGACTTAAATGGAGAAAGTGAAAAAGACATTTCATACAAATGCTAGTAGAACCTTTAACTAAAATAGAGAAAGTGCAAAAGACATTTCAGAAAATTACTAGTAGAACCTTTGACTAAATTCGTGAAAGTGTAAAAGACATTTCAGACAAATGCAAGTAGAACCTTTGACTCAAATCGAGAAAGTGCAAATGACATTTCACGAAAATGCTAGTAGAACCTCAGACTCAAATCGAGAAAGTGTAAAAGACATTCAGATAAATGCTAGTAGAACCTTTGACTAAAATAGAGAAAGTGCAAAATACATTTCAGACAATTACTAGTAGAACCTTTGACAAAATTCGTGAAAGTGTAAAAGACATTTCAGACAAATGCAAGTAGAACCTTTGACTCAGATCGAGAAAGTGCAAAAGACATTTCACAAAAATGCTAGTAGAACCTTTGACTTAAATCGAGAAAGTGCTAAAGACATTTCACACAAATGCTAGTAGAACCTTTGACTCAAATCGAGAAAGTGCAAAAGACATTTCACAAAAATGCTAGTAGAACCTCAGACTCAAATCGAGAAAGTGTAAAAGACATTCAGACAAATGCTAGTAGAACCTTTGACTAAAATCGAGACAGTGCATAAGACATTTCAGACAATTACTAGTAGAACCTTTGATTAAATTCGTGAAAGTGTAAAAGACATTTCAGACAAATGTAAGTAGAACCTTTGACTCAAATAGCAAAAGTGCAAAAGATATTTCCTGAAATGCTAGTAAAACCTTTGACTAAAATCGAGACAGTGCTATGGACACGCAGACAAAAGTGGAACAGTTTAAAAGTGGAACAAGTCAACGACACATTCCAATTGAAAATTAAAAAGGAAAAATAATCACATAAAAAAATTGGTCCCCCAATTATATCCTTTTTACCCACCTGTTTATATTGCTGTACTACATAGAAAAGAATAGGGTTACGCTTCAAAAGCATTGTATATATCATTCTGTATTAAAACATTCTCGCGGGTCTCATGGAACGTGTATTTGTGTCACGTGAAAATTATGACATCATAAAATTCCATTGTTATTCGACTCAGTGAATAAAAATTGGATGTTTTAACCTAGATTACATTTTTGCAGTTTATCGTTTTATAACAGAGTTAAAATTAGCCACCTGTTAGAATGCACTCATGATTCACTTCCAAACAAAATAACATTTCATAATCGTCTATTGATACTCGCACACACTTAGAAGGTTTAAAGACCGCTCATGAATGGAAGAGGCAAGGGACAGTGGCATTACCCTATCAAGCAGTACAATGCCCTAGAGACTGACCATATATATATTTGATCAACGCCCAAGCCCCCTCTCCACTCAAGCTAGGACCAAGGAGATCCAGGCAATGGCTGCTGATGACTCAGCTGATAGACTTATATGCTCCCTTCCTTATCTCATAACGATGGTGAGGTTGCAGCTACCAAAGGAACTAACGAATTTGCGCGGGACTCAACCCCAGTCTGGCATTCACTAGTCAGGGGTGTTACCACATCGGCCACCACAACTCAATAAGGTTGACCTTACTAACTAGCTAAAGCCTGAACTCGGTCAAGTTTGCTAGGTTCGTGGATCACTCCGTCTACAGCCCAACAATCATCCCACCTGGATCTGGGTACTAATCTTTTCTAGGAGTTTATAAACAGGGTGTGAATTTAACAACCTCATCCCCAGATAATCCTATTAGAGTAACAATAAAGATCTGCCCTTCTGACATCCACCCTTTCCAAGGGAAATAAGGTACAGTTGGCTTCAATAATTCCGGTATACTTCAAGGAAAGCTAAGGAGACATCAGTGAGCAAAGATGAAGATAAAAATATTTTTATGAGTGAAAAAATGACCCATAATTTTTAAGGTGATTTGATCAGGGTAGAGTTTGAAGAATAATTGGTCAATGAATGAATATGTAATTCGGAGTTTTTTTAGGGGCAGACCTAGAAATTTTTGTGGGGTTCGGGGGGGGGGTGTAGGAGAAAGCCTATAAATTCTTGGCCACAGGGGGATAATGGAGATATTTAAAAGAACTTGTATTAATATTCCGTAACCCTAATAAAAATCAAAGTATGACTGTAAGTAGGTCAAGTATAGCAATCCTCAACATTTAGATATGTATGCTGACGATGTCTCTTCACCTATATACAACTCATTCTAGGTGTAATTATTGATTCAAAATTTACTTTTGAGAAAAACATTGTCCCTTCTTCAAATTAACAATATAACTGTCATACTGAAAAAGTGTTCATGGATTGTTGGTATTTAATTTATCCAGAGGAAAATTTTTAATTTTATCATTCTACCTGGTTTTCAGTATTGTTGTTTTTGGCCTTCAGCTAGTGATTGTCTTCTTAATTTGTTGGATAGAAACCTGAGGTCTAGGAAATTCCTAATAGAGATTATCTAGATATTAATCTCTGGCACTGTCGTTCAGTTAGTTCTTTGTGCATGTAGCATAAATATTTTCTTTATTTTGAACATCCTTTGCATTCAGATCTTCTTAGACAGTACCATACTGTACGCATTACTACATTTGTAGTTCATTCAGTCTTGCTTTCTCGTTATAAAGCACAATACTACATAGTATTCTAGAACATTTGATTCGAGAAGTTTTATTCCAGCTGAATCAGTGGAACTTCAGTAGTTCGAACTTGCATTGAATATTTTTTGATGAATTGGTTGTCATAGTTTATACATGACAACGTTTAACGGTGTTAAGGATCTTAAAAAATGTTATATTCATTATTCATTTCTTCTTATGCGGTTTATTTCCTCTTCTCAATGGGGTATATTTTCCTGTTAGAGCCCTTGGCCTTATAGCATCTTGCTTTCCCAACTAGGGTTGTACTTAGTTAATAATAATAATAATAATAATAATAATAATAATAATAATAATAATAATACCATACTGCGCGTCTCAGGAGAGAGAGAGAGAGAGAGAGAGAGAGAGAGAGAGAGAGAGAGAGAGAGAGAGAGAGAGAGAGAGAGAGAGAGAGAGAGTATTCACCTGATTCATCTCTGCTGGGCCCCCTCTCCAGAGAGAGAGAGAGAGAGAGAGAGAGAGAGAGAGAGAGAGAGAGAGAGAGAGAGAGTATTCACCTGATTCATCTCTGCTGGGCCCCCTCTCCAGAGAGAGAGAGAGAGAGAGAGAGAGAGAGAGAGAGAGAGAGAGAGAGAGAGAGAGAGAGAGAGAATTTTCCCTCTTTCGTATTCAGCAATGCCAAAGAGAGTTCGTCTTTTGGTAACTTTTTTCCATTTCCAGGTTAAGCCGAGAACAGTGTCTTTATCTTGTGTCCTTTGAGATATTTTTTTTATTTCAATTCTTTTCGAAGTTTATAGTAAAATATGAGATAATCTAAATTTAATAAGAACAAAATATAAGGTATTTAATATTGGTCACGTATAAGAAATTCCTCTTCTAGAGAATAATATAAGACAGAGATAGCAGGACCTAATTTCTTCCAGTTTGTAAACACAAATATTCATACTTGTTCCCTAAACAACAACAACAACAACAACAATGACGTGGTAACGTCCTTGACTGGTGAACGCCAGACTGGGTTCCCTGGGGTTTGAGTCCCGCTCAGACTATATAGTTCCTTTGGTTGCTGCAATCTCCCATCCTTCTGAGTTATGGAGGGGGGTTTGGGGGACCCTATAGGTCTATCTCCTGAGTCATCACCATCCACTGCCTGGACCTCCTTGGTCCTAGCTTGGGTGGAGAGGAGGCTTAGGCGCTGATCATATGTATATATGATTAGTCTGTATGGCATTGTCCTGCAGGATAGGGCAATGTCACTGTCCCGTGCCTCCATCATTCATGAGAGGCCTTTAAACCTTTTAAAAAATGCAAACGTTTATAATTCACTACAGGACAAAGGCCTCAGACATGTCCTTATTCATGGCTGGGGTTTGGCCAGTTTTCATTACCACGCTGGACAATGGGATTGGTGATAGTGGGAGACCGTGTATGTGTGTCCCTGACTAGTACAGCTTTGCTGATCATGGCGATACACAAACCCTTTCACCACGCTAGGGTTTAAATACAAAATCTAAGAGAAAAAAAAACGGACACAGTATATGTCCTAAACAAATCTTTTTTTTACCTCACAAAATTACACCGTTGTACTAAAAAGAGAATTATTAGTATTATCATTAAAAAAATTTATATTTATACCTTAGAACTAACATAAGAAAAATACCTCGTTTTACCCAACACTGTAAAGACTAAATTCAATTAACCACAAAGGCAACGGAGAGAGAGAGAGAGAGAGAGAGAGAGAGAGAGAGAGAGAGAGAGAGAGAGAGAGAGATTTGGTAATTTGGAAAAATGGCTGTCTTAATTTTCACACTGAGATTGAAATTATTCCCTATGTTTTAAATATATATATATATATATATATATATATATATATATATATATATATATATATATATATATATGTGTGTGTGTATATATATATATGTATATATATGTATATATATGTATGTATATATACATATACATATACATATATATATATAGAGAGAGAGAGAGAGAGAGAGAGAGAGAGAGAGAGAGAGAGAGAGAGAGAGAGAGAATTAATTAATGACAACTGAAGACAGAATTGAATACAAATATAAAATGCAAACATAAAACTATTATTTCTCAATTTCAACTATCGCTTCTTCCAAAAATTTCCTCAGTTTCCTCACCTCTTCCTTACAACTCCTCACTGTTTTTCTCACCTTCACAGCGAAGCCAGAAGGAACATCTTTCACAAAATTTCCAAGAGAAATATTTCCCTTCATACGTCTTTCCTGGATCCAAACGGGAAGACAAGTTTAAAACTTGAAGAAGGAAACGCCTGCGTATATTTCTTACTAAAATTCTCCCATGTTAAACTAGAGTTTCTTATGAGGTAATTTTATGCTGATCAGGAAATATCTGTTTTAATGTTGTTATTGTTTTTAAAATATTTTATTTTAATTGTTCATTACATCTTATATCGTTTATTTATTTCCTTATCTTTCCTCATTGGGCTATTTTTCGCTGTTGGAGCCCTTGAGTTTATAGCATATTGCTTTTCCAACTAGGGTTTTAGCTTACATAATAATAATAATAATAATAATAATAATAATAATAATATGGTAAACCTATTGGAAACACCCCTATCACGCAATCAGTGGGTCGGGAGTTCGAGACGCGCTCAAGCCTGATAGTTTATAGAAGTGTCTATAACCTTACCGTCTTTGTGAGCTTGATATAGGGGATTTGGGGAAGAGTATAAGTCTACAACCATTGCCTGACACTCCATGGTCCTAACTTGGGTCAAGAAGAACCATCTCCTCTAAAACTAGGACCAGGAAGGGCCAGTAGATACAGGTGATTTGGGGAAAGGTATAAGTCTACAACCATTGCCTGGACCTCCCTGGTCCTGACTTGGGTCAAGAAGAACCATCCTCTCTAAAACTAGGACCAGGAAGGGCCTGTAGATAAAGGTGATTTGGGGAAAGGTATAAGTCTGCAACCATTGCCTGGCACTCCCTGGTCCTAACTTGCGTCAAAAAGACCCCTCTCCTCCAAAGCTAGGACCAGGCAGGACCAGTAGATACAGGTGATTTGGGGAACAGTAAGTCTACAATCATTGCCCGGACCTCCCTGGTCCTAACTTGTGTCAAGAAGGACCCTCTCCTCTAAAACTAAGACCAGGAAGGGCCAGTAGATACAAGTGATTTGGGGAAAAGTATAAGTCTACAATCATTGCCTGGCACTCCCTGGTCTTAACCTGGGTCAAGAGGGCCCCTCTCCTCCAAAGCTAGGACCAGGAAGGGCCAGGCAATGGCTGCTGATGACTCAGCAGGTAGATCTAGAGATTCCCATAAGCCCCACATCCCTAGGTCGAAAGGATGGTGAGGTTGCAGACACTATTTGAAACTATCAAGCTTGAGCGGGTCTCGAACTCCCGTTCAGCAGAATGTTAGGGAGGAACGTTTCCAATAGGCTACCACAGCCATGTAAATAAAAGCAAAATAACCCCACAAAGACATATTTTAAATAGGATTAAATTTTATGTTAAAAAAAAAAATTAAGGTTTTGGTTGCCAATGTGGTAACGTCCCTGAGTGGTGAACGGCAGACTTGGGTTCGAGTCCCACTCAAACTCGTTAGTTTCTTTGGTCACTGCACCCTCAACTTGTGAGCTACAGATGGTGGGTTTGTGGGAGCCTATTCTGGGGGCTGATCGTCTTGTTCAGCAACGTCCTCATCAGAGGGTTCCTCATCCGAAACTGATGAGGAAACGGCAACAGAGTGGGCAACGTCTGACTCGCTAAATCCGGTCGCACTGGTGGATGCGTGACGGAGCCGGACGCAATATCATGGCACTGCTGCACAGTCTGTGAACTGTCAACAACCATGGGTGCGCGAGGAAGCACAGCGTCAACCCGAGACTGTCTAGACTGTCTGGGTTGTGCAGTCAACACCCTACCGGGTTGCTGAGGTTGACGCACCGCTTCACAACAAGTCACCTCTGCTGGTTGTTGAACGTCTTCCTAGTGAAACACTGAACGTCAACAACCACCTCCGAGCGTCACTAAACGTCAACGTGCAACTGGCAACCCACACTGGGTCGCATCGGTGGAGGAACCACCTCAACTGGCAGACGCGAGTAGGATACCTCAGCGTCAACAGGGCGCACAACCAACCGGTTGGAAGGTTGTTGGCCAGAAGGTTCTTCTCCGCATTTAAGTCCTCTATCAAGGACACAAACTTGGACTGCAGGTCTTGCAGCAAAGCCCATTTAGGGTCTACGGGAGCAGGTGTGGCAACAGACGGGGTTAGCGACTGAGGCGGAACCATTTACCATCCCTGGAAGCCTTGTTATGTGTGACATAATAGTACAGCAAAACTTCAAAGGCTCGACAAAAGTTGAGAAGTTGACCTGTAAACAACTTGGAGCGTCTCCTGGCTAGGCGCCAGGGCGAGTCTACCAGAATTGAGAAGTCTATCTGGGCAGAGGCATGAACTCCCAAGCCGAGAACTTCTCTCGTGTTCTACAGACTCTCGCTCTATAAGCCAGTTTAAAAGAAGGGAAATCAAAGGCTGTATCCCTAAAACTCCTCCTGGTGCAAAAACCAGTCGCCTAGCCAACGTAACGATCTCTAGGAGAGCGAGAGAGCACTAGCTTAACAACAACGGCTTCGAAGTAGCTAGGCCTAGTGTAAGTTCTGACGTTTAGGCGAACGAGGAGCAGCAGTTACAAGATCCGGACGAAGATCCTTAAAAAATCATCATGATTTAATTAAAGTCCATAGGAGGCTAAGCAGCTTAAGGCTCCTCTCCAAATGACAGAGTCCTCAAAGGAATATCAGTAGGAGGGAGAACAGCACTTTCTCATCTACAGGAACCTTGTCCGATAAAAGCTAGGTTATCTCAGTGAGTCTCTCACTGGTGCAAAGGTAGCAGACCAGAAGGCAACGTCATGTAACTGCTTGACAGTCTGTGAACTGTCAACAACTGAACTGTCAACCACAACAGGTGCGTGAGGACATACAGCACTGGTGCATTAGTAGCAGACCAGAAGGCAACGTCATGTAACTGCTTGACAGTCTGTGAACTGTCAACAACTGAACTGTCAACCACAACAGGTGCGTGAGGACATACAGTGTTCACTCGAGACTGCTTTGACTGTCTATACTGAGCAGTCAAAACAACTCTAGAATGCGGAGGTTGGCGCACAGCGTCAAAACAAAGCAACTTAACTCCACCCTCCTGTTGTTGTGGTAACTCGTGAACGTCAACGGAGGGTAGCGTGCGTCTGTGAACGTCAACGTGCGGCTGGCAGGGTACACTGCGCATGGGTGGTGGAACTCTCACAGGCGGAGTGCGGGAGCAGGTAGCCTCAGCGTCTACTGTACGCACAACCGTGGTTGGTTGTAGGCTAACGGGTGCAGCGTCAACCTTCTCCGCACGATACTCCTGCATAAAAGATGCTAACTGTGTCTGCATAGACTGTAGCAAAGACCACTTAGGGTCTACAGCAGCAGGTGCGGCAACAGACGGTGTTACTGCCTGTTGCGGTACCACTTTGCCTCTCTTAGGAGGTGTGCAGTCATCGGAAGACTACAGCGAGTCCGAACTGACCCAGTGGCTACAACTGGGCCGTTGGACTTGCGCGGAAGGGACCGACTTGCGCTTAATAAGCTGCGAGACCTTGGTCCATGGTTTCTTACGAGAAACCTCTTCCGCAGACGAGAAGTAAAAGGGCTCTCTCGTCTTTGTGTGGGTGGGGCGATCTTGGGTAGATACGCCCGAAACCACGGAGGGAAACGTCTGTTCGTTGATCAAGGCCTGACGAACCCATAAGTCGTTCGACATTACTTCTCCCCTGGGCTTGGGAGCTTGCAAAAGGTCCCGGACTAGGTGAACGACAGGCACGAACAGACGAACCCTCGGACGCAACACTGTAACACTTTGCGCATATCACTTTATCACTTCGATTTTCTGTTTTGCACTTATTTCACTG
This sequence comes from Palaemon carinicauda, assembly GCF_036898095.1. Classification (NCBI taxonomy): domain Eukaryota; kingdom Metazoa; phylum Arthropoda; class Malacostraca; order Decapoda; family Palaemonidae; genus Palaemon; species Palaemon carinicauda. The sequence goes on along the minus strand of NC_090727.1, from coordinate 73,453,779 downwards.
AAATCGAAACTTTTACCGATTTCTACCTGAAACACGCAATTCTACCCTTCATTAAAAGGTAGTAATTGCGAAAACAGTCGTATAATGCAGCTCATTAATACTAGCAAAAACAGAAAACATATATAAAGATAAAGAATTCAGTGGCTGGGAAAGAGACTAAACACTAGTTCAAATAAACTACGTTTACAATCTCTTACCGCACATAGCCTGGGGACAAGAATAAAACCCTAGAAACGTTTTACCTTCTTCCCCGAACAGCGACTAGGGAGGAGAGCAACACGAGAACAACGTTACCCGCTGAACGGAACGTTTTTTCTCCTCTCTCTCCCTCCGTCTCTATCTCTCTCTCTCTTTCTCTCTTGATTTCGCACCTGAGAGAAGAGCCCAATTATATATCGTCAAAAAAACATGTTATTTGGCTAAAGGAAAAAACTGAAAGGTTTTCCAAATAAAAAGTTCCTTTAATTTAGAATTTAAACATTTAAGCTAAGAAAGAATGAACGAAACGTCAGAATCGATTTACTCTTACTGCAAAGTGAAACCGTGATACACTCTCTCTCTATCGTAACGATAGAGCGCATGTTGAACGTCCTGAACGTCAACAACTGCGTAGTCTAAAAAACTAAACGTTAGTTCATCTTTGAAAACAGTACGAAGACTATCAAAGAAATTCTTTCATAAAACATTAAATTAAAAAGTTTTAAATTCTTTAAAGGCTAAATACGATATAACGGGCTCAACATTGATTAACTTCGGTTCCAAGTTAGGACCGCCTACTATCAGGAAAGGTCGCATATAAACAAAACATAAAAATTTATTTTTATATGTTTATAATAAATGGAAAGTTAATCGAAGAGGCCTAATAAAGGCGGAGAGATATAAAATATATAGATCTATAACGTGTTAAGCAAAATTACTAAAAACCTAAACACACTTCCGTCTAAGGGAAGGGTCGGCCATTTAAAAGTGAAAGAGAGTCCATACTCTCTTTGTCACCATAATTAAATCTATCCAAAACGAGTTCAAGTTTTGAGATGAAGATAAAACCCCTGCATAGTGAAAGCTCAAAACTAGAATAGTGTACTTCACCAAATAGTTGTGAAAACAAATCCAGTTAGTAACAGCGTATTTAGTAGGTCTTGCCAGTGGCACGACAGAGAGAAAATTGGTTCTGTGTTGACATGGAGTACTTGAGTACCTGCTCGACAGATGTCGCTGTTGATGTACACCCCCACCTGTATAGCGATCGCTGGCGTATTTTGTCCTTAGGTTTTTCTGTCGGGCAGCAGAGCTGACAGCTATATGATCACCGGCTAAGTTTAATATTGAAAAAAACATTTTCATAAGGGTAACAAAAACAGAGATAAAGCCTAATTTAAGGTTCCTCACCTAACTTAACCTATGACCTCTATCCTTACCTATCGGGGTAGGCCCCACCTAACACCTCCCTAGGCTTCCTGGTAGTTATCGACATTAATAACATGAACTAATTTGAGCTAAACAGACATCAATGCTTTCCCATTTATAGAAAATTATTCATTTAAATCTTGTTCTAAGAATGTATAATTCCATAAACAACCTTCGTTTATATATATGCAACTATATGCTGATGAAAATCAAGTCTAACCTAACTATGGTATAAGGCCTGGTTTCATTGTATATTATTCCATACTAATGTAACCTAGGGAAAAACTACTGTTTCTTATAGAAAAAATTACGCTCTCTTCGAAAAGGACACTCGTTCCCGTCGCAAATTAATAGTTTCAGAAATAAATATACATCTATATCCTCCAATAATGGGGACCCCCAGTGGGAACTCGGGGTTTTGGGTGGGGAAAACATACTGGGGAATCGATATATAAACGTAAAACAAGCCTTTTCTTCTCTATACATTACCTTCTTGAAATTATAATAACTGGAGGAAAATACAAAACAGTATATCTGGATAAACTTTGGAGGCGCCGTTACAAAGATTGTGTCATGAAAAAATACAGTAACCAGTGCTGCCAACGTCCGATGTAGATCAAATGTTATTTTGTGACCTGTCATACTACTAGGCTAGGTTAGGTGGTTTTGTTAGGTTCTGTGCCCTTTTTGTACATTTTATATATTGAGTAAAACTTATATGGAGAAATTATTTAAATTATGGAAATATCTATCATTACTATCTTTAGTAATGTCAACGTGCCGTTGGTAACTCTGTGTACCATACGTCAACGTTGGTAACACTGTGTATTATTGGTAACGTTGCTATTGTCCGTTCGTAAGAGAAGTGACACCGTGCATCTTAAAGTTATCCGAATTGGTTGATCTGTTTGTTTCCCATTGAAATGATCATCAAATTCGCTTAATTCACGTTATTTACTATAGGAAAACAATTATATTTCGTTTCCCCAGTATGTTTTCCCCACCCAAAACCCCGAGTTCCCACTGGGGGTCCCCCATTATCGTAGGATATAGATGTATATATATTTCTGAAACTATTCATTTGCGACGGAAACGAGTGTCATTTTTGAAGAGATCGTAATTTTTTTCTGTAAGAAACAGTAGTTTTATTCCTAGGTTACATTAGCATGGAATAATATACAAAATTACCTAAGGCCTTATTATAGAAATCTTTCATATGATAAATTCTCCCAAACAAATACATTCCAGAGCCTTTGTAGTTCGATGGAACAGACAGATTGTAAAATTTAAAATTGATATGACTGATAACCCACATTCTAAAAAGGAAAATAAACACAAGAAAGCCAACTATCATAACGTTCCCCTCCTAACCTAACCTAGGTATCGTAACCTACCTGGAGGGGGGTACAGTCCCCTCACATTACTGTATTACTGCTTAAATATATTTTCTTCCTAAACGGGTTTACTCCTGACGAGGTACCACTAAATCATATTTCGTAAATCGTAAATTTAGCTTTACATTCTCATATATGAGACGAAATTAAACTTCTCCTTACAGAAAATCAATTTGAACATTAATAAGAAAGTTTAAACCTGCCACAACGAATTATATTAACCTTAAAACCATTGAATATATAAAATAAAACTCAATAAATAGCTAATTGTGATTTTAAATAAACTAATTAGCTGTCACTTACTTGAATAGTCTAGGCCAAATACATCTCGTATAGTCGTATTTCTGTCAAATTATCCTTCTTTCCTCCTTAAAAACCTGTATTAACTGATAACGCACATCAAATTTACGAATTTCCGACATCACTGATAAAAATACTGTCTAGTTCAGGGACCCCATACTGTGTTGTGTTGCGGGGCATTGTGGGTAATCACAGTAAAGCTTCAGTTACACCCTTACAACGGCTCCTCACTTTTTGAGTAATTCCTTTTTCTCCATATTTCTTTCGTTTATATCATATTTTGTCTTTTATCTAGATATGAATATAATTTTCAATAATTTGCTGTATTTAAATTCATTATTTTTTTTTCTATATTCCTGTCAAAATGAAAAAGAATAGATCTTTTACATACAATAAAGTCACTGCACTTTTCATGTAAATTTATAGTGATATGCAAATTCTTGGGTTTACTTATTCTTCCAATAATTTTACTGCTACAAATTCCTTGTTCTCTATTAGTCTCTCTTTAATTTCCCGTTTCTATTCCCAGTATAACTTTAGTCTCACTTTATTTTTCCGTTCTTATCTTGATTTGTGCGGTGCCCAGGTTTTCTCTTACGTACACTTTATTGTTAATATTATAATTTCCATTCTTTCCTGTATTTTCTATGTATATATTTAAGTAACTCTTTTCTATTTAAGGTGATATTTATATACTGAAGCTTCATATTTCCCACTCTTACCTTCACTGATGATGTCTTTTTTATATATAATGGAAATCAGTTCGTTAAGTTCAAGGGAAACCAAAATGAGTTTCAAAATATCACTTCGAATTTCAACGATGTCATCATAGATTTTGGTAAGAATATTACTCATGAACACACTTTATCTTTTTCACAGTTACTTTATTATACAATTTCATTCAAATGCAACATATATAAAGAATAATCGTCATATTAGAAAGATATATAATCATTTCCAACATTCTTCTTTTTCCAAAATGTTGAACTGAACCAAATGTTAAAGGTGGCATCCATTCCATATCCTTATTTTTCCTTTTTTCCTTTGAGACAAGAGATGATTGGTGGGGACTGTGTGGCGTGTGTCCTGGTTGTTAGAAATTATAATAGCGGGATAGATAAGCCTTATCAGAATGAGATTGAGACCACCTATAGGAAAAGTCTAATCACAGTGATAGTGAAAAAGCCTTTGTCGGTCATTTAAAGTAAGGCTGCTAGTGCGACTAGAAAGGTAGATTTTGATGGGTGACAGTGAAATAGAGATACCTTTGTCAAAGATGAAGGATAAAGAACGCTGTAAGAAATAATAGAAGAATTCTGATTACATCTTTATATTAAAAATTTTAAAGCTTAAAGGCCATTCATGAATGGCAGAAGCAAGGGACTGTGTCATTGCCCTATTTAGCAGAACAATGTCCTAGAGACTGACCATATTACATATGATCAGCGTCCAACACCCTTCTCCACCCAAGCTAGGACCAAGGAGGACCAGGCAATGGCTGCTGATGACTCAGCAGATAGACCTATAGGCTCCCCTAAACACCCCTATCTTAGCCCACAAGGAAGGTGAGTTGCAGCGAATAAAGGAACTAACGAGTTTGAGCGGGATGCAAACCCCAGTCTGGCAATCACCAGGCAATGACGCTACCACCAAGCCCTCATATGACATTGCTCTAGCAAGCAGGACAATGCCCTAGAGACTGACTATATTACATATGATCAGCGCCCAAGCCCCCTTTCCCCCCGAGCTAGGACCAAGAAGGGCCAGGGAATGGCTGCTGAGGACAGCAGATTAACCTATAGGCTCCCTAAATTCCCCATCCTTAGTTTACACGGAGGGTGAGGAGGCAGTGACCAAAATGAACTAACGAGTTTGAGTGGGACTTGAACTCCAGTCTGGCAATCACCAGGCGATGACATTACCACCAGGCCACCGCAACCATAAAAGTGAGAAATAAATGGTTGTGGTAGCCTATTGTACACTTCCCTATCCGGAGTTCTGCTGGACTGGGGTTCGAGATATGCTCAAGCTCGATAGTTTCTTGTGGTGTCTGCAACCTCACCATCCGTGTGAACTAAGGATGGGGGTACGAAGTCTATAGGTCTACCTGTTGAGTCATCAGCAGCCACTGTTTGGCCCTCCCTGGTCCTAACTTGGGTGGAAAGGGATTTGTTCTGTTAAGGCATTGTCACTGTCCCTTGCCTCTGCCATTCATGAGGCATATTTAAACCTTTAAACCGATTGAATACTGTATTGTATTTGCAGAAATAGTACTTGGTGATTGAATTTTTAGGTTGATAAGATTATATTTGACAAAGGAATGCGGTTTTCTAAAAGGAGTGAAAGCCATCATATGGTAATATATAAAAAGCTTAGTTATGGTAGGCCTAGCTGTTTGATTATATTTGTTCATGTTTGTTTTAATTAATGTAATTAAATCTGTTTATCTGATTAAGAGTAGGTGAAATTAATTAGTTTAGTTAATTTAAAAAAATATTGGCCCATCTTTTATCATATTGAATACGTAAAATGTGATATTTTCACTTTAATATAGGTAAGTATTCGATCACAATCATTGCTAAAATATATAAATTAAGGGTTTAGATTAATATCATGAGTAAAACTATTAATATGTGTGATTGTATGTAAAGGTGTAGATAGTAAATAAACTAGAATATAAGTATAGAACGCAGGCGACAATTCCACTGAAATAGGCCTACCAAGGGAAATATACGAAGAAGACCAAAAGCCTTAACGGAAATATTTTGAATAAGCAGGAAAGTTTTTCTGCCTTGGCGATTTTATTAAGAATTCTTCGTTTTTTTATTCAAGACGAATTATCACACCATCACGCTGTTCTTTCATATCACGTTCGTAATTAGATATATTTTGAACCATAACCTGAGAGAGAGAGAGAGAGAGAGAGAGAGAGAGAGAGAGAGAGAGAGAGAGAGAGAGAGAGAGAGAGAGAGAGAGAGAGAGAGAGAGAGAGAGAGAGAGAGAGAGATGTAGCCTATTATATTTTCTTCCCCAGTACAGAAGCTTAAAGCGAAAAATTAAAGACATACTTACCTGTTAACGAAGCCAATAAAAGTAGGCCTATACATCTCTGTGATTAACAAAGTCTTTTGGGAATTATGTTATTCAAAATACAGATAGGAATTGAAAAAAACTAACTGGGATGATATAGTAAACGAGCCATTGATTTTTCTATAGAAAAGATACGAGCAAATTGCATTCTATAAACTACAATAAATTGGACAATAGCATTGTTTTTATTTCAATGTATGCGCTGCTATTAGACTTGGTAGCTTATAATAAGATTAGTTTATCGAGTAGTAGCCACAAAAACACATATAATGTCCTACAATGACTAAGTAAATATATAAAAAATATGTATTCAATTTGCACAAAAACAAAAATCCTGCTTCGTCAAGGTTACTCATAAAATATCTTGAAGTGTACCTGATATAATAATGAGGGCATTGCACATTGGCGATCTATTTAAAAAATAGTAATTTATATTAGCCTACATTTAAGAAAAATAATTAGAATGTGCAGTATCGTTTTTTAATACAATAAATTACCATAAATGATTTTACTGTATATAAATATATGAAAATGTGTATTCAATTGGCTCAAAAACAAAAATAGTCATTTATATTGAATAGTAATTCATATCAAATTCTTGGAAAATAATTGAAATGTATAAATGTATGAGTCTCGTTTTTAATACCATAAATTGCCATAAATCATTTTATTGTTTAATGTTTTCGATACAAAAGAGGAAGAAGAGGAAGAAGAAGAAGAAGAAGAAGAAGAAGAAGAAGAAGAAGAGATAAACAAAATAACAAATCTATTTGTTTATATTTAAATGTTTAATGTGACTAGTGTTCGGTGACCGCGGGATATATAAATAAACTTTAAAGTGAAATTTGAACCTTTTGGGGGAGTTTTATTTTGTAAGTAGACATATTCGGGTTATTTCTAATATCCTGTTATTCGTTTTTGTATTCTTATTCAAATGACATATGTATACATTTTGTTTCTGTATTTTATTGTTTGGTAAAATCAGAATCGTTTATCAGACCTAAATTAATGAGACGTTACAAATGATAGGCCTATAGACCACGCAGAGAACTTTTAGTTCAGAGCAGGATTGAATTAGAATTTGAAAATTGTATTAATTTATATTTTGTGTTTGCGTTTCGAACTATTCTCCCCTATAGGTCTATTTCTATTTGAAATTTGTATGGAATCTCCTCTAAGACTAACAATGATGGATTTTACTATAGTTATGGACGCAAAAAGTTTCTACTAAAAAACGGGTGTTTCCTTTAGATAAATGTTCGTTTTATTCTTAAAGGACACTTATTTTCACTGCAAATAAAAATTTGGAGCCTTTGTATATCAGCGGCCAGTTCCTCATGTGTTCATTAAAAATGGACATCAACTAACTCCAACATTCCCCCCTAACCTAACCTACAAGCTGTGTCCTTACCTACTTACCTAACGGGGGGAGGGGGGGGGGGTTAATGCCCCCTGCAACCCCCCTTACACTTCTGTATTCTAAGTTATGCATGATATACATACAGCTGGCTGCTATCATACATACACCCCAAAAATTTAATTATCTAAGAAATAAAAATCAATGGGATTAGCATGTACCAGTTGCCAGTACATAGGAGCTTGATGCTTTTCTTTTTCCGCGAGCGCACGGTGGAGCAGAAACCATTGGATTTCTAAAATATATTCCTGGGCTTAGACAGTCTAACAGGTTTTTGGTTTATTTGCTGTTTAAATGAAGGCCAAATTCAGTGTAAGAACATTATTTCCTACAGGAAAACAATTTTTTTGCTTAAAATGTTGTTCCGTCTGTACCTATAATTCTTCCCAATAATGTGGGTACTTGTGTAGATTGTTGTGTCACCAGGCCGGCAGTTTGTATAGAAAGCTTGGAACCTGCTTATCTGTGTCCATTGTCTCCCGTATCTTATTGTTTTTACGAGTATATTGGTTAATGAACTAATGCTAATTATTCAGTTATTAGTCTTCGCTATGCTGTGGCTTGCAATTAAACATTATTTTATCACTTATCTATTCTGGCAAGCGGTACCCATTGTGCAACGCTTGTTAGCCGAGTGGGCGAGTATTGCGGTGAACAAAAAAATTGGTGACCCAACCACCTACACACTACCCATAATGTGTAAGTATTAATACTAACGCTGGCCGCAGATAGACTACAATGATAGGCCTACACATATTCATAGCCTCTCAACGCTTTTATAGTCAGCGGGCCTAAGTTTTCTCCTTAATTTAGTAGTGGAAAATGAAATGATTAATAAAGGGGATTATTTTCCATGGCTCAAAATTAGTCTTTTCTAAAAAGGAATAAGAATGTTTCGATAGTCAGAAACAGTAGGAACAATAGCTTCCTTTCTTAGTCTTTTGAGTTGCAAAATTTCTTGTGGCACCTGTGGAAAATAATGTTTTTCAATTAACATACAGTAACTACCACAGTTCTGCCACTTAATATATGATTAGGCAACAACCTATCAGTAGCTTTTTCATGTATAAAATAAATATAAATGACCTTATATTAGGAATGATTACAGCTGGGGCACAGAAACATCCTACTTTAACAAGATTAGGAAATAACTGAATGAAAATGAAGATGATGGAGTTGGTGCCGTAGTGAAAGTAGGTGATTGGCTTAAGGAAATAATGTGATAATGAAAAGGCACTGATCGGTCATTTAGATGATGATTGAAGTGGCAGCCCAGTTTGAATGATAATAGAAATTTGAAAACTAAAAGTAATTATTTTCAATATTTAACTTAGCCGGTGATTATAATAGCTGCAACTCTGTTGCTCGACAGAAAACTCTAAGGTAAAATTCGCCAGCGATCGCTACACAGGTTGCGGGTGTGCCCAACAGCGCCATCTGTCGTCCAGATACCCAGTACTCAATGTAAACAAAGAACTCAATTTTCTCTCTGTCGTGCTCCCGACAAGACGTGCTTATTCGCTGTTGCTAAACTGGATTTGTTTTCACAACTAATTGGTGAAGTACACTATTCTAGTTTTGAGCTTTCGCTATGCAGGTGTTTTATCTTCATCTTAAATCTTGAACTCGTTTTGGATAGATTTAATTATGGTGACAAAGAGAGTATGGACTTTCTTTCACTTTTAAATGGCCGACCCTTCCCTTAGCGGAAGTGTGTTTAGGCTTTTAGTAATTATATCACGTTATAGATTTTCCTCTATATATTTTATATCTCTCCGCCTTTATTAGGCCTCTTCGATTAACTTTCCATTTATTATAAACATATAAAAATAATTTTAATGTTTTGTTTATATAGACCTTTCCTGAGAGTAGGCGGTCCTAACTTGGAAACCGAAGTTAATCAACGTTGAGCCCTTTATATCGTAATTAGCTTTTAAAGAGCTAAGGATTTAAAACTTTTTAAATGTAATATTTTATGAAAGAATTTCTTTGATAGTCTTCGTACTGTTTTCAAAGATGAACTAACGTTTAGTTTATTTATGCTACGCAGTTGTTGACGTTCAGGACGTTCAACATGCGCTCTATCGTTACGATAGAGAGAGAGTGTATCACGGTTTCACTTTGCAGTAAGAGTAAATCGATTCTGACGTTTTGTTCATCCTTTCTTAGCTTAAATGTTTTAAATTCTATTTTAAAGGAACTTTTTATTTGAAAAACCTTTCAGTTTTTTCCTTTAGTCAAATAACATGTTTTTTTGACGAAATATAATTGGGCTCTTCTCTTAGGTGCGAAATCAAGAGAGAAAGAGAGAGAGAGATAGAGACGGAGGGAGAGAGAGGAGAGAAAACGTTCCGTTCAAGCGGGTAACGTTGTTCTCGTGTTACTCTCGTCCCTAGTCGCTGTACGGGGAGGAAGGATAAAACGTTTTAGTTTTTTATTCTCGTCCCCAGGCTATGTGCGGTGAGAGATTGAAAACGTAGTTATATGAACTAGTGTTTAGTCTCTTTCCCAGCCACTGATTTTTTTTTTTTTTTATCTTTAAATATGTTTTCTGTTTTTTGCTGGTATTAATGAGCTTGCATTATACGACTGATTTCGTAATTACTACCTTTTAATGAAGGGTAGAATTGCGTGTTTCAGGTAGAAATCAGTAAAAATTTCAGTGAAAAAGTGCAAAACAGAAAATCGAAGTGATAAAGTGATATGCGCAAAGTGTTACAGTGTTGCGTCCGAGGGTTCGTCTGTTCGTGCCTGTCGTTCACCTAGTCCGGGACCTCTTACATGCTCCCAAGCCCAGGGGAGAAGTAATGTCAAACGACTTATGGGTTCGAGAGGCCTTGACCAACGAACAGACGTTTTCCCTCTATGGTATCGGGTGTATCTTACCAAGATCTCCCCTACCATAAGACGAGAGAGACGTTGTTTCTCCTCGTCATCCGAAGGCTTTTCGCATAAGAAACCTGTCACAAGGTTTCGAAGCCCTTAAGCGAAAGTCAGTCCTTTCAGGACAGGTCCAGCGTCCTGGTTACAACCATTAGGACAGCTCTGACCCTATGCAGTCATCGGATAACTGCTCGCCGCCTAACAAAAGCGTAACACAGACTCCGAGAGTCTTTTTTTTGTAGGCAAAGTGTTGCGGTCACAGACGTTACCCTCGTCTCTTACCACAACCATTTCCGTTGATCCTTAATGGGTTGTATGGCAAGACATGCAGTATATGCTTGCCTCCCTTATGGAAGACTATTCTGCCGATTAGTCCGTTGAGTCTAGCCGTTTATCTCATCGATATCCTGGCTTTCAGCCAACCTAACGTTCCTTTGTGCTTACTGTTGACGTTGGCGTAGCTTAGTCACATCAGTCAGGTTGTTTAGAACCACACTCGATGCGGTCTCGTGTGGTTTTTCAGCCGCATTTGGACGTTAGGCCACTTGCTGAGGCTCCTGTTGACGTTCAAGACGTTCACTAACAATCGGAGTTGACTTGTTTTGACGCTGTGCGTCAACCTCCGCATTCTAGAATTGTTTTGACTGCTCAGTCTAGGCAGTCAAAGCAGTCTCGAGTGGACGCTGTGCGTCCTCACGCACCTGTTGTGGTTGACAGTTCAGTTGTTGACAGTTCACAGACTGTCAAGCAGTTACATGACGTTGCGTTCTGGTCCGCTACTAATGCACCAGTGAGTGTGGACTCTGTTTGTGAAGCATTGCCACCACGGTAGGTCTCTCCCTTGCTTGAGACTCAGCTTTTATCGGACAAGGTTCCTGTAGATGAGGAAGTTGCTGTTCCCCCTCCTACTGATATTCCCTTGAGGACTCTGTCAGATGGAGAGGAGCCTAAAGCTGCTTAGCCTCCTATGGACTTTAATTAAATCATGATGATTTTTTTAAGGATCTTTGTCTGGATCTTTTTGTAACTGCTGCTCCTCGTTCGCCTAAACGTCAGAGCTTACACTAGGCCTAGCTACTTCGAAGCTGTTGTTTTTAAGCTAGTGCTCTCTCGCTCTCCTAGAGAGCTTTACGTTGGCTAGGCGACTGGTTTTTCACTAGGAGGAGTTTGGGGGATACAGCCTTTGCTTTCCCTTCTTTTAAACTGGTTTATAGAGCGAGAGTCTGATATGACACGAGAGAAGTTCTCGGCTTGGGAGTTCATGCCTCTGCCCAGATAGACTTCTCAATTCTCGTAGACTCTCCCTGGCGCCTGGCCAGGAGACGCTCCAAGTTGTTTACAGGTCAACTTCACAGCTGTTTTCGAGCCTTTGAAGTTTTGCTGTACAATTATGTCACGCATAACAAGGCTTTCAGGGATGGTAAACGGTACCCGCCTCAGTCGCTAACCCCGTCTGTTTCCACACCTGCTCCCGTAGACCCTAATGGGCTTTGCTGCAAGACATGCAGTCCAAGCTTGCGTCCTTGATAGAGGACTTTAATGCGGAGAAGGTTGCTACCGAACCTTCTGGCCAACAACCTTCCAACCGGTCGGTTGTGCGCCCTGTTGACGCTGAGGTAACCTACTCGCGTCTGCCAGTTGAGGTGGTTCCTCCACCGATGCGACCCAGTGTGGGTTGCCAGCCGCACGTTGACGTTAAGCGACGCTCGGAGGTGGTTGTTGACGTTCAGGACGTTCAACAACCAGCAGAGGTGACTTGTTTTGACGCAGTGCGTCAACCTCAGCAACCCGGTAGGGTGTTGACTGCACAACCCAGACGGTCTAGACAGTCTCGGGTTGACGCTGTGCTTCCTCGCGCACCCATGGTTGTTGACAGTTCACAGACTGTGCAGCAGTTCCATGATATTGCGTCCGGCTCCGTCACGCACCCACCAGTGCGACCGGACTCAGCGAGCCAGACGTTGCCCACTCCGTTGCCGTTTCCTCATCAGTTTTCGGATGAGGAACCCTCTGATGAGGACGTTGCTGAACAACAAGACGATCAGCCCCCAGAATAGATCAAGCCCTGCTATCCATCCAGAAGATGCTGAAGAAGGAACGCTGCTCAGTCAGGCTGTGGATGAGTCTGGTAGGGACGCTGTCATCCGTGGAACATTTTGTGTCACTAGGAAGACTACACCTCCGTCCTCTTCAATACCATCTAGCTTTTCACTGGAAAAAGGACAAGACGCTAGAAGCGGTCTCGATCCCGGTTTCCGAAAAGATAAAGTCTTGTCTGACTTGGTGGAAGGACAATATCAACCTAAGAAAGGGTCTTCCCCTGGCTGTTCAGACTCCCAACCACGTTCTCTTCTCGGACGCATCGGACGTGGGCTGGGGCGCGACACTAGACGGTCGGGAATGCTCAGGACTGTGGAACTCGAGTCAGAGGAGCATGCATATTAACTGCAAGGAGCTGTTGGCAGTACATCTGGCCTTGAAAAGCTTCAAGTCTCTCCTTCGAGGCAAAGTGGTGGAAGTTAACTCGGACATCACCACGGCCTTGGCGTACATCTCCAAACAAGGAGGTACCCACTCACTGACGTTGTACGAGATCACAAGGGACCTGCTCATCTGGTCAAAAGGTCAAGACATCTCCCTAGTAACGAGGTTCATCCAAGGCGACTTGAACGTCATAGCAGATTGTCTCAGTCGGAAAGGGCAAGTAATTCCAACCGAATGGACCCTCCACAAGGATGTGTGCAAGAGACTTTGGGCCACTTGGGGTAAAACCATCCATAGATCTCTTTGCAACCTCGCTGACCAAGAGGCTTCCAATCTATTGCTCTCCAGTCCCGGACCCAGCAGCAATACATATAGATGCTTTCCTCCTAGATTGGTCACATCTGGATCTCTACGCATTCCCACCGTTCAAGATTGTCAACAAGGTACTGCAGAAGTTCGCCTCTCACGAAGGGACAAGGTTGATGTTAGTTGCTTCCCTCTGGCCCGCGAGAGAATGGTTCACCGAGATACTTCGATGGTTAGAAGACGTTCCCAGTAGTCTTCCTCTAAGGGTAGACCTTCTACGTCAGCCACACGTAAAGAAGGTACTCCAAAGCCTCCACGCTCTTCGTCTGACTGCCTTCAAACTATCGAAAGACTCTCGAGAGCTAGAGGCTTTTCGAAGGAAGCAGCCAGTGCGATTGCTAGAGCAAGGAGAGCTTCTTCCATTAGAGTCTACCAATCGAAGTGGGAAGTCTTCCGAGACTGGTGCAAGTCAGTTTCTGTATCCTCGACCAGTACCTCTGTAGCTCAAATAGCTGTTTTTCTCTTATACCTGAGAAAAGGACGATCCCTTTCAGCTCCCACTATCAAGGGCTACAGAAGCATGTTGGCATCGGTCTTCCGGCATAGAGGCTTAGATCTTTCCAAACATAAAGTTCTGCAAGACCTCCTTAAGTCTTTTGAGACCACCAAGGAGCGTCGTTTGGCTACCCCTGGATGGAATTTAGACGTGGTACTAAGATTCTTCATATCAGACAGGTTGGAGCCGTTACAATCAGCCTCCCTGAAAGATCTCACTCTTAAGACTCTTTTCCTGGTATGCTTAGCCTCGGCTAAAAGAGTCAGTGAGATTCATGCCTTCAGCAAGAACATAGGATTTTCGTCAGAAAAAGCCACTTGTTCGCTACAACTTGGTTTTCTAGCCAAAAATGAGCTGCCTTCTCGGCCTTGGCCTAAATCTTTCGATATCCCCAGCTTATCGGAGATCGTAGGCAATGAACTAGAAAGAGTCTTATGCCCTGTTAGAGCTCTTAAGTTCTATTTAAAGCGTACTAAACCTTTACAAGGCCAATCTGAAGCTTTATGGTGTTCAGTTAAGAAACCATCCTTGCCTTTGTCAAAGAATGCTTGGTCAGACTTTATCAGATTGTTAATACGAGAAGCTCATTCACATCTGAGTGAGGAAGACCGAACTTTGCTTAAGGTGAAGACGCACGAAGTTAGAGCTGTAACAACTTCCGTGGCCTTTAAGCAAAATATATCTCTGCAAAGTATAATGGACGCAACCTATTGGAGAAGCAAGTCAGTGTTCGCGTCATTTTACTTGAAAGATGTCCAGTCTCTTTACAAGAACTGCTACACACTGGGACCATTCGTAGCAGCGAGTGCAGTAGTGGGTGAGGGCTCAACCACTACAATTCCCTAATTCCATAACCTTTTTAATCTTTCTCTTGAAATGTTTTTATTGTTGTTTTTGGGTTGTCCGGAAGGCTAAGAAGCCTTTCGCATCCTGGTTGATTTGGCGGGTGGTCAAAGTCATTTCTTGAGAAGCGCCTAGATTAGGGGTTTTGATGAGGTCCTGTTGTATGGGTTGCAACCCTTGATACTTCAGATCCTAGGGGTCGATCAGCATCCTAAGAGGATCGCGAGGCTCCGTAAGGAAGACGTACTTAAAAAGGCAGAGTAATTGTTCAAGTCGACTTCCTTACCAGGTACCTATTTATTTTGTTTTTGTTATTTTGATAACTTCTAAAATAAATTAAAAATTCTTAGCTCATAATAATGTAAACATATTTTGCTGGTCTCTACCCACCCCCCTGGGTGTGAATCAGCTATTATAATCACCGGCTAAGTTAAATATTGGAAAATTTGATTTTTATAATGAAATAAATTTTTGAATATACTTACCCGGTGATTATAAATTAAAGGACCCTCCCTTCCTCCCCAATAGAGACGCAGTGGGACGAGGAGAAAATTGAGTTCTTTGTTTACATTGAGTACTGGGTATCTGGACGACAGATGGCGCTGTTGGGCACACCCGCAACCTGTGTAGCGATCGCTGGCAAATTTTACCTTAGAGTTTTCTGTCGAGCAACAGAGTTGCAGCTATTATAATCACCGGGTAAGTATATTCAAAAATTTATTTTATTATAAAAATAACATTTTTATGCAAAACACTTTTTCATTTGCAATAAGTTACTAGTAAGAAATCGTTACGATAAGAAGGGCATCGAGGATCAGATTATTATGCTTATCTCTATGTGTAAGTGAGTGGTGTAAGGGTAAATATATAACAAAAGGGCCTCAATTTACAAACATTCGGGGATATAAACATAAATCCAGTGAAAATAACAAATATAAGATAAAGAAATAAAGTACTGTAATAAAACAATATTATGTACTTTAATACAGTAAGCAAAATGACATTTGGAATAACCTGTTATTTATTTCATATGAAACCCGACTGTTTGTTGACTTTTGCAGGCGGAAATCATAGGCATGGGATTCAGGTTAGGGCTACCCCAGGCCAAAATTTAACAAAATTCATCTGACAAACAATTTGACATACAAAGAGCTTCTTGGAATCAAATAAGTTTGTAAGTGGAAGACCTTCTGTACTCAATAATTTGGTGGGGAACCTCATTTGGGTTGGAGAAAAGAGAAAAAAGGGAAATACAAGGATGCATACTGACCTAACCTGACCATAATGGTATATATATACTCTAACACTGCCCTCACATATGATGAAATACAGTATACATTTTTATCCTCCCAATACTCTTCTGACTGAATCACTTTCTTGTATGTAACTTTTATTGCAGATGAACAGTTTATGCTCAAAATCAGCTCCTTTTTTATTTTCACATAACACTTTTGGGTAATCATCCTCCATCATTTTGGCTCTCACTCTACAAAACTCTCACTGCCCGACGATTTCAAACCGACTGCGCTCCTCTGCACCCGGCCTACTTCGCACTTTTTCCTTCTTGACTAATTCAGTCTCTTATTTGCATCGTCTCTCATCGCATGTGCATTTCCCCGCTACAGCACTCTTTGTGCAGAATCACATTGTGATGTAAACAAATCTGTACATATCCAATGTGTTTATAGTGATTTTAGTGTAATTTGTGATGCATACATCACACTACCCCACATGCCAAACAGTCGACAGCTCAAGAGTTGCATCATGGCTCAGACTTACTGTGTAGAACTTCGTACATAAATGGGTAATGGTATTGTAGTGATACGTTTTCTTTTAATATTTATTGTGTTAGTGTATTCACCGTGTATTAGTGTTATTGTTATATTAACTACTGTACAGTACTGTATACAAAATACAGTACCTTACAGTAGTAATGTAGAGTCTGCATAGGCTACGTGTATGGTGAGTTGGAACGGTGCGAGTTGACCTGCCAAATACTGTACAGCGATCACTTATAAATGTTACCTTAGCCAATTAAGCTGTACTGTAGTGATAGTACTGTACATATATTACAGTAATACAGTCGGCTCTCATTATTCGTGGGGTTAGGTAACGTAGACAGGGGCAAAAATCAAGAATCCTTGAATGCTTTATGCCACAAGGTGGGTTAACTCCTAACCTACCAACTCACTGCTAATTGGCTACACGCGGTAGCCTAACACTAGGTAACACACTACTGTACTACAGTATATTGTTTTTACATGGTTTTTATCACAGTATAAGTATTGTATTACTGTGAGAACATACAGTACTTCAGAAACTGTACACAAGTGTACTGTACTGTAGTACTGTACGTACATACATTACACAGTAAGACTAAACATAACAAGGGTCGTCGTCACACTTATACTTAAATACTTTGTCAACAAAACACTGTTGTTTCTATTTAACAACACTCGCTGATAATGCAGTGTATATTACTGTAATATATGTAAAATATTATCACTACAGTACAGTTTAATTAGCTAGGGTAACACACATAAATGATCACTGTTTTTGGCAGGTCAACTAACACCGTTCCAAATCACCGTACACATAGCCTATGCAGCTGTACATTACTACTGTAAAGTACGGTATATTATATACGGTACATTACTGTACAGTAGTTAATATAATAATAACTCTAATACGCAGTGAATACACTAACACAATAAATGTTAAAAGAAAAAGTATCAGTACAGCACCACTAACCATTTACGTGTGAAGTTCTATAAAGCAAGTCTGAAATGTGATGCAACTCTTGAGTCGTCGACTGTTTGGTATATGGGGTAGCGTAATATATATCACACATTACAGTACACTGAAATCACTGTAAACATACTGGACATGTACAGATTTTTTTACATCACAACAGGATTCTGCACAAAGAGTACTGTAGCGGGAGATGCACACACGATGAGAGACGATGCGATTATGAGGCTGAGTCAGTCAAGAAGGAAAAAGTACGAAGCAGGCTGGGTGCAAAGGAACACAGTCGGTTTGAAATCGTCGGGATGTGAGAGTACAGTCAGCATTCGCTCTTCGCGGGGTTTAGGTAACAGAGACAGGCGCGAATAACAAGAATCTGCGAATACTTGCTGTCCTATGTGCGATCAATTACCATACTAAGTACTGCCTCATATTGTTTTTACTTGGTTTGGTTTCTATCACAATGTAATTATTTTGTAATTGAATGAAGACATTTCAGTAAGTGCACAGTAGCCTACATATTCACACGTGTACACAACGTACTGTACTGGACACAGTACGTAACATTACAGTAGTCATCTGGACCCTTATAGTTATAAATCACTGTTGTTCCTATCTAATATAACACTTGCTGATACTGTAGTTTATATTATTGTAATTTATGTACAGTACTATTATTACATTACAGCTAACTGTACTGTAAGTGTTCGCGGTTTTTATTCGGACGAATCGCACTGTTTGACAACTCACCGCACACGTAGCCTACATTTATATATTGTACAGTACTGTACAGTATGTGTTTTAAGTTATGTACAGTAGTGTACAGTATAGTTAATAAACAATACTATACATTTCTTTAATACTATACTGTACAATATTTATACAAAGTCCACTAACCATTTTCATACGAAGTTCTACCGAGCACTCTTGAAGCATGACGCAACTCCTGATGTGTCGTCTCTTGCGCAGTACTGTAGGGAATCACGCTCCTGTACAGTTTTTATATTTACCAGGTAATGTACTGTAGATGTATGTATTAATGTACAGTACAGTATACAAATGCATCGTTTTTTTACGTGAAAATGTGATTCTGCTCAAAAAAAGACCGAAGGGAGAGATGCACACGCGAAGAGAGACAATGCGAGACTGAGTTCGAGTCAGTGTGGGAGGGGATGTTGTACTGGATGGGAAGGGAAGTGATGCGAAGCAAGCTGGGTGTAGAGGAGCGTGGGCTGTTTGAAGTTGTCGCGCTTTGAGAGTACTTCTCGCAAACCTGCGAATTTGTGATTTTTTCTTTAATAGGTTATATGGTTCTCTGTGTGGCAAACAAGCAAAATCGCAGAGAAATTTCATTGAACTGTGCCATTGTACTGAATTTTATCCTCTCTCTCTCTCTCTCTCTCTCTCTCTCTCTCTCTCTCTCTCTCTCTCTCTCTCTCTCTTTTACTGTTGTTGTACCTTAAATTCTATTCAAATGTACTTTACAGTAATTTACAGTACTTTACTGTATTTAACAGTACTGTATGTTACAGTATTGAACAGTACTGTACTTTATAGTACTTAACAGTAATATACTACAGTATACTGTTCTGTACTGTACTCTGTATAGTATTGTACTTGACATGAATGTATATTAATGAAGGTGTCTGGTTTTTATAACATGATTGCAGGTTGTAAGTACCTACATAAATACATTTTCATGTTTAAGAAATGTATAGGTAACTTTTTACGGCCAAAATCTGATTTACTTCGAAAATTGCCTTGGAACGAAGTAACGACATAGGGCCTGGTATGACTACTTTATGCAGCGCTGGCCTGTTTTGAAGGGTGCCATCATTAATTTCCTCTTCTCAAGTCTCTGCTGCTTTTTCAATGATTAAAATGGAGAGATATTAAATCCTGAGGGCTGATAGATAGTGATGGCATTGCTTCACTTATACTGTTACAGAACACCGGGTGTGTTTGAGTATTCCATGCATTGGGGGGGGGGGGGGGGGGTTGAATGGTACTGCCATCCTTTCCCTCTCTGTGCTGTCTCGTCCTTGTCCCCTGGGAAGAAACATCAGTACCTACTGCTCCTGCTTACCTTGTCTCATATGCAGTCTTCATTCCTGGAGGGAAAATAGCTCCAATCTGAATTTCCCATACACTGGAATCTGTTGATTATAATTAGTTTTCAAGTCATAGTACTCCTGTCACAATCGTTCAGCGCTACACGGGGCATAACAAGTTTTCACAAGGCCACAGAGCTTTCCACCACTCAAAGCCCAATCTTCGGCATGACGATCCTTATGTGGTAGCCTATTTGAAATGTCTCTGCCTGGTAATCTGCTGGCCTGGGGTTCAAGACCCACTCAAGCTTGGTAGTTTCTTGTAGTGTCTGCAACGTCACTTTCCTTGTGACCTTGGGGAGCCTGTAGGTTTATCTGCCGAGTCTCCATCACCTTGGTTCAGGATCTAGAACCCAGCGGCTCGCAACATCAAGTCCTACTTCATCTCATCCCTTAAAAACATTGCTAGCGGGAACAAGGATGCCTTGCCTTCCATCATTAGAGGGAACTATGACTACTCCAACAGCAATAGAAGGAATAAGAGAGGAGATTTTAGAACTTTTCTTTTCTGACTTCGTGTGACCATTAGACTTATTGGTCCTGTGAGCGAGGAGATGAAAGGACCATACGAGAATTGAGCAGAAGTTAAACATGTAGTTTTGGATTTTTCCAGCTCTCGGGAAGGACCTGTCAGGGACATAGTTCTTGAAGACAAGAGTATGGTATTGACAGACATCTTTTCCGCCCATTACCTACGGGATTGTACCCATGGGTCTCTGGTTATCTGTAGTCTTGGCTCGATGGTAGTCACTTGACAGATGGCCTAAGATAGCGGTCATGATTTAAGTCTAGAATGAGAAGGTAAAAGGACGGACCCTTCTACCTCGTCTTTCTTCCCCTTCCTGGCTGTGAAGCAGTCACTCAGTTGTTTTCTTGATTGTAATCACACGATTGAGCAACTTTTCTCAACAAATAAGTTTTTAGTTGAAGTCTCTACCTCATCCTTTCAGATGAGGGTAAGAATGGCCAAAAGTATGTGCAAACTTATTTCTCATACTAACCATGGATATAGGTTTTTCCTTGACTATCTACCAGTCCCTGGTAGTGACGTAGCCTAACATCTGTTACATCTTCATGCCCAGGTCGTTAGGAGATAGACAGGCGTCGCCACTTTTGCTCCTGTACAGTATAAAAGTGCTTTGACATTTCCATAAAAGTAAACCATTTAGTTAGTTATTTTTCTTAACAATACAGAGTCCTTTAAGTTGTGCTTCTTACTTCAACCATTCCGCAAGCTTTAAGCGGGGTTTACGTGGTTGAATGGTTTGTCGAATTCGGTTGTCAAACCTGCTTGTCAAACCTGCTTGTCAAATGATTCAAAGAGATGTCAGTCACAGATGCACAAGGTTTGTGGACAATGAAGCCCTGCAAACAAAAGTCAGGCAAGAACAGACTTTCTTTGAACCGTTTGACAACAAAATACCCGGTTCGCACGTTCAAACATCATTTCAAACACTTGTCTGTTGAGCCGCATTTGACGAACCCTTTCGACCTTGTAAACCCGCCTTTAGGATGAAGATCACATGTTGGGTAGGCAGCAACCACCATCACCTCGTTAAAAGTTCTAACAGCTGTATCCAGGTTTGCCACCGGCATACTGCTATTGAAGAACCCTAGTTTCTTTGGTTTCTTTAGTTAGGGAAAACACAAACTTCTTTTAAATTTCTGATATATTAATGGTAAAACCACATTTGGAGGTGCCATGAGGAAGTTTGTATTTCAAAGACCAAGAAATGGAGCTGTTCCTACTGTTTCTGAACGCAATTGCACTTTCATTCGACCTATAATTGTAGTACGACTTCATCGAAACTGGAACTCAAGTTCAAATTTTGAAATAGGTTAGTAGATCTTCCTTCTTTTTGCCTCATCTTTGTTTGAGTCTTCACTGCAACTTCTAGAAGAAGAATGAGAAGACGTTTTCAAAGAAATCCAAGAGGTCTGATAGATTGGAGTTGCATACATGTGACTCCTACTGCTTCTCTCCCCCACAGAGTGCAGTATCGGTGAACTCCCTTCTTGAGTGAGTGTTGAGAGTTGGGCCATAATGGGAAGAAACATCGGTAACGTGTTCGCCTAGCATTCTCATGGCAGGAGGTCGATCCCAGCCTGGAACCGTGAGCTCAAGCTGTTTACTGGGGAGGCAACTGCTATGGTTGGGCACCACAGTGGGGCGTTGGGCTTGCCCGGCTGACGTTCTGGTGAGCCTCTATTTTTGGTGAAACTGGAAGTGAAACCAGACACCTTTAACACAACATTAGGGAGGTGTCTAGTTACATGGTATAGGTGTTCACCCATCATTTACTTGTGCTCAGTCTTGTATAGTGAAGAGTAAGTGTCGAGATACGTCCCCTAGGAGGAAGAAACAGACACTCTTTACTCTCGTGTGAGCTGATCACACACACTTCTGGTTAAGTTGCAGGTTCCTGTCCTTTCTTCTTTCATGGACTATTTTTCTCTTCCTTTGGCACAGACACACACACACACACACACATATATATATATATATATATATATATATATATATATATATATATATATATATATATATATATATATATATATATATATACGCCTTCGTACATTTTAATACACATGCAGCTGCTTCTAAAATCCTTTTATCATTACTGACGTTTTGAGATTATCCCAATCACATTTTCCAAGGCTACCATTAATTGTTGTTGTTGTTTTTTTTTTTGTTTTTTTTTTTTGCTTCTTCGTCCATGATCCGTGGTTATGCAAAAATGATCCAATATCGACTGGTTGGTATTTCGTCTTATATGAGATATTTATCTTCTTATCATGGCACCGTTTAGTAATCTTGAGTTTCTGTTAATATCGGGGATCGACATTCCATCACGTTCGCCTCTCAACCTCTCTCGACAATTATCTGACTTGATCTATTTGCCTAGTTATTGCCTCTCTCTCTCTCTCTCTCTCTCTCTCTCTCTCTCTCTCTCTCTCTCTTGGACCGTTGTTGGTATATTTCAGTTTTAATTCTCTCTCTCTCTCTCTCTCTCTCTCTCTCTCTCTCTCTCTCTCTCTCTCCTGGACCGTTGTTGGTATATTTCAGTTTTAATTCTCTCTCTCTCTCTCTCTCTCTCTCTCTCTCTCTCTCCTGGACCGTGGTTGGTATGTTTCAGTTTTAATTCGCTCTCTCTCTCTCTCTCTCTCTCTCTCTCTCTCTCTCTCTCTCTCTCTCTCTCTCTCTCTCTCTCTCACGTGACACATGTATGTCAGTAATATTATAATTTTGCCCGAATATATTGTATATCCACTATACTTATTGTTTATAAGGAAGCAGCCGTTCTCCATTATAACGTTAATTGTAATTAATTGAAATGAGATTAAAATATCCTTGTCTGATTAGTGGTCGCGTCTATCCCCCCCCCCCCCGAAAGATAGAACAGTTATATATTTGTGACTATAGTTTAAAGGTCGCTCATGAATGGCAGAAGCAAGTAACATGACAATGTCCTGGAGAGTTACCATATACATATATGATTATCACCCAAGCCCCTCTAAATCAAGCTAGGACCAGGGAGAGCCAGGCAATGCCTGCTGATGACTCAGAAGGTAAACTTGAACAATTATACTGTATATTCGTGACTACAGTTTAAAGGTCGCTCATGAATGGCAGAAGCAAGTAACATGACAATGTCCTAGAGACTTACCACACCTATAGGATCAGCTCCCAACCCCCTCTCCATCAAACTAGAACCAGGGAGAGCCAGGCAATGGCTGCTGATGACTCATAAGGTAAACCTGTTGGCTCCAACAAAACCCCCATCCCTAGCTCACAAGTATGGAGAGGTTGCAGACACTACTTGAAGCTATCGAGCTTGAGGGGGTCTCGAACTCCTGTTAGAGAGGTTGCAGACACTACTTGAAGCTATCGAGCTTGAGCGGGTCTCGAACTCCTGTCCAATAGATAGCCAGTCAGGAAAGTTTCCAATAAACTGCCACAACCGATATGCATTTCCTTATATTGTCATATGTTTATCTGATTTCTTCCGGCCTATTTGTCTGTGTAAATAATTGTATCTGTTTGGGATTCCTGAAGCACAAGAGAATCTTCCATTCCCATCTCTGAGTTGGAAAGTCCTTTCTATAGTTTTGTCTTTCCTGAGGAGGGAGCTATTTTTAGAATACGTATAGCTTTAAATCAGGATTTTTTGATAAAATGTGCATTCATCTCATTTCGTTAGTTGACTGTTTTAGAAGAGCTATAGCTTCCTTAAAACGTTTCTCCTCAGTTACTCCTTGTGGTAAGATTGATAGATATTTTGGGAATGTCTCTTATTTCGAGTTAATCTCTTTCAGTGGATAAACGTTTATATAAGCTATAGCTTCATTAAAACGTTTTTCATCAATTACTCCTTATAGTAAGATTAATAGATATTTTGGGAATGTCTCCCATTTCGTTAATAAATCTTTTTCAGTGGATAAACGTTTAGAAGAACTATAGCCTCATTGATGAAACGTTTTCCCTACATTACCCCTCGTAGTATCTCCTTACTGCTTCTGTTATTTATTGATCTTCATCTTTCTACTGTCCTTTTATTCTTCATATTATTCTGTAGTATGGTGGATAAGATTCAATTCGATAAACTATTGCGAATAATTAGCTTGGTGTAATCAACTGCGTGCTATTTTTTTTTCATTCGAAGTATTATTTCTAAGAGATATTTTTCCTTTCATATGTATGTATGTATGTATATATATATATATATATATATATATATATATATATATATATATATATGTTTATATGTATATATATATATATATATATATGTTTGTATATATATATATATTTATATATATATATATATATATATATGTATATATATATATATATATATATATATATATATGTATATATATATATATATATATATATATATATATATATATATATATATATATATATATAGCCAGGAACTTCCTCTTTGTTATATAGGGTAGATATTCCTTTATAAGACAAACCCCTTGGCAAAATAGCAACACAAATAAATAAAACGAATTTCCCCAATGCATAAGATTCGCTTCTTCTTCTTCTTCTTTTCTTTTCTTCTTCTTCTTCTTCTTCTTCTTCTTCTTCTTCAACCTGATCATCAAGTGTGCCAAATGCTCCACAGACTTGATCACACCATCGATTGCAAGGACGTGATCCATCTGGATAAATTTGTCTTTGGATTCTTCACTTATGACGGAGGAGACCTCGGCTCTCTCATGCAGCTTCTTCTTCAACTTGAAGATTTATCTCGCCATCACTGGCAGAGGTTAATGCACTTTCTTACCTCCCATGAGCTGCTGTCTTATGTCTAGAATTTGACCTTCTGTCCTTGTTTAATGGCTGAAATTCGACTTTTTTGGCATGATTTATGTCTGAAATTTGACTTTTCTGGCTTGTTTTATGTCTGAAATTCGACTTTTCTGGCTTGTTTTATGTCTGAAATTTGACCTTTTGGATTTGTTTTATGTTTTATGTCAATTCAACCTTCTGTTTTAGTAATACAGTATGTCTGAAATTCTACCTTCTGCCCTTATTTTATGTCTGAAACTAGACTTTTTCTAGCCCATTTTATGCCTGAAACTGGACCTTTTGTCCTTGTTTTATGTCTGAAATTCGACTTTTCTAGCATGTTTTATGTCTGAAATTCGACTTTTCTGGCATGTTTTATGTCTGAAATTAGTCTTTTTCTGGCATGTTTTATGTCTGAAATTCGACTTTTCTGGCATGTTTTATGTCTGAAATTAGTCTTTTTCTGGCATGTTTTATGTCTGAAATTCGACCTTTTGGATTTGTTTTAAGTCTGGAATTCGACCTTCTGTCCTTGTTTTATGTCTGAAATTCGACTTTTCTGGCATGTTTTATGTCTGAAATTCGACCCTTTGGATTTGTTTTATGTCTGAAATTCGACCTTCTGTCCTTGTTTTATGTCTGAAATTCGACTTTTTCTCACCTGTTTTATCGGAATTTTGACCTTCTGCCCTTGTTTTATGTCTGAAATTAGTCTTTTTCTGGCATGTTTTATGTCTGAAATTTGACCTTTTGGATTTGTTTTAAGTCTGGAATTCGACCTTCTGTCCTTGTTTTATGTCTGAAATTTGACTTTTCTGGCATGTTTTATGTCTGAAATTCGACCTTTTGGATTTGTTTTATGTCTGAAATTCAACCATCTGTTTTTGTTTTATGTCTGAAATTAGACTGTTCTGGCCTGTTATATGTCTGAAATTCGACCTTCCGTGCTTTTTTATGTCTTAGATTAGACTTTTTCTAGTATGTTTTATGTCTGCAATTGGACCTGTGCTTGTTTTATGTCTGAAATTAGACTTTTTCGATTCTGTTTATGTCTGAAATTTGACTTTCTGTCCTTGTTTTGTCTGAAATTAGACTTTTCTGGCCTGTTTTATGTCTTAAACTCAATCTTCTGATCTTGTTTTATGTCTGAAATTGGACTTTTTCTGGCATGTTTTATGTCTGAAATTGGATCTGTTGTGCCTGTTTTTTCGTGTGAAATTTGACGTTTTATGTCTGAAACTCGACTTTATTTTAGCATGTTTTATGTCTGAATTTTGACCTTTTGTGCCTTCTTTAAATCTGAAATTCGACTTTCTGCCCTTGTTTTATCTCTGAAATTAGACTTTTTCTAACCTGTTTTATATCTGAAATTCGACTATCTGTGCTTGTCTAATGTCTGAAAATCGATTTTAAGCCGGTTTTATGTTTGAAATTCGACCTTTTGTGACTTTCATGTCTGAAATTTGGCATTTTTTTTTCTGAAATTTGAATTTTAAGCTGTTTTGTGTCTGAAATTGGACATTTTGTATCTGTTTATGTGTGAAATTCGACGTTTTATGTCTGAAATTCAACCGTTTGTGCCAGTTTTGTCTTAAATTCGACCTTCTGAGCTTGTGTCTGAAAATAGACCTTTTCTGCTGGTTGTATGTTTGAAATTCGACATTCTATGCTTGTTTTATGTCTGAAATTCGACTTTCTGTGTCTGTCTGAAATTAGACCTTCTGTGACTTATATGTCTGAAATATGACCTTCTCTGCCCGTTTTATGTCTGTAATTCGACCTTATGTGCTTTTGTCTGAAATTACACCTTGTGTGCTTGTTTTATGTCTGAAATTCGACCTTCTGTACTTCTTGTATGGCTGAAATTCTACACATATTTGGTATATTTTGACAAAATAAATTCATACATATCTCCTATATTTTAGACACAATACATCCTCACATATCTGTTATAATTTCTGACAATAAATCCACACATATCTGCTATATTTTTGACACAATAAATGCACGCATATCTTTTATATTTACGGACGATAAATCAACACACACACATTTATATATATATATATATATATATATATATATATATATATATATGTATATATATATGTGTATGTATATATACACACACACACACACACACACATATATATATATATATATATATATATATATATATGCTGACACAATAAGTTCACACGTCTGCTATATTTACTGACAATAAATTGACATATATCTGCTATATTTATAGACAATAAATCTACACATCTGCTATATTTACTGATACAACAAATCATCACATATCTGCTATATTTACTGACACAATAAATCCACACCCATCTACTATACCTATAGACAATAAATCCACACATCTGCTATACTTACTGACAATAAATCCACACATCTGCTATACTTACTGACAATAAATCCACACAGCTGCTATACTTACTGACAATAAATCCACACAGCTGCTATACTTACTGACAATAAATCCACACAGCTGCTATACTTACTGACAATAAATCCACACAGCTGCTATACTTACTGACAATAAATCCACACAGCTGCTATACTTACTGACAATAAATCCACACAGCTGCTATACTTACTGACAATAAATCCACACAGCTGCTATACTTACTGACAATAAATCCACACAGCTGCTATACTTACTGACAATAAATCCACACAGCTGCTATACTTACTGACAATAAATCCACACAGCTGCTATACTTACTGACAATAAATCCACACAGCTGCTATACTTACTGACAATAAATCCACACAGCTGCTATACTTACTGACAATAAATCCACACAGCTGCTATACTTACTGACAATAAATCCACACAGCTGCTATACTTACTGACAATAAATCCACACAGCTGCTATACTTACTGACAATAAATCCACACAGCTGCTATACTTACTGACAATAAATCCACACAGCTGCTATACTTACTGACAATAAAT
>NC_090727.1:73418463-73420963 GCF_036898095.1 Palaemon carinicauda | reverse complement strand
ATTTTGCTCTTTGTATTTCTATAAAAAGTTGTATTTTTTTCCCTCTGTGGAAGAAGGGCTTGAGTTATGTAAGAATTTTGTATTTTCTTTGGGTTATGTGACTTTTGCTGGCTTTTGAGGTTTCTTTTTGAGCGTGGTATGTGACATTTGTTGGATATATATATATATATATTATATATATATATATATATATATACTGTATATATACATACATATATATATATATATATATATATATATGTATATATATATATATATGTATAAAGAGTATATATATATATATATATATATATATATATATATATATATATATACTGTATATATACATATATATATATATGTATATATATGTATAAAGAGTATATATATATATATATATATATATATATATATATATATATATATATATATATATATATATATATATACTGTATGTATGTATGTATGTATGTATGTATATATATACATATACATATATATATATGTATAAATATATGTATATGTGTATATATATATGTATACACACATATATATATATATATATATATATATACATATATATACTGTATATATATATACATATACATATATATTATATATATGTATATATGTATATATATATACATATACATATATATTTGTTAATAATTTTGTATGATGTGTAATAGTGTTTATTCATTTAAATGTTGTCACTCTTCTTAAAATATTCTATAGAATATATATATAATGTAACTCTCTCTCTCTCTCTCTCTCTCTCTCTCTCTCTCTCTCTCTCTCTCTCTCTCTCTCTCTCTCTCTCTCCAGCATAACTCAAAACGATAGGTAGGTCCCTCTGAGTTGAACACCGAAATACATTGTGAAGCAGAGTGAAGGAATCCACTGGAATGTGTACAAAAGTGAATGGAATTTAACCCAACATTCAGAGGAGTGTCAATTATCCTCACCACGAATGTAGGAATTTCCCATTTATAGGAATAGGTTTATTATTGGAAGTGCCTCTCAGCTGACAGTAAAACCAGCTTAATGGATTTAAAGGGGAATGTCCTTGAATCTCTTCCAAAAGAAGGGGAATCAGTCCATTTTGGACAATCCAAAATCAGACCATTGTTCTCTAGTCTTGGGTAGTTCTATAGCCTCTGTAGCATGGTTTTACATTATCTTTCACCCAGGGGGTTAACTACTGCACTATAATTGTTCAGTGGCTAGTTTCCTCTTAGTAAGGGTAGAAGAGACTATTAGCTATGGTAAGTAGCTCTTCTAGGGGAAGGACACTCCAAAATCAAACCATTGTTCTCTAGTCTTGGGTAGTGCCCGTAGCCTCTGTACCATGGTCTTACATTATCTTTCCACCAAGGGGTTAACTACTGCACTATAATTGTTCAGTGGCTAGTTTCCTCTTAGTAAGGGTAGAAGAGACTATTTAGCTATGGTAAGTAGCTCTTCTAGGGGAAGGACACTC
Source organism: Palaemon carinicauda (assembly GCF_036898095.1). NCBI lineage: Eukaryota > Metazoa > Arthropoda > Malacostraca > Decapoda > Palaemonidae > Palaemon > Palaemon carinicauda. Next base: position 73,419,504 of record NC_090727.1, on the reverse strand, counting down.
CAAAATCAAACCATTGTTCTCTAGTGTTGGGTAGCGCTATAGCCTCTGTTAAATTGGTCTTACATTATCTTTCACCCAAGGGGTTAACTACTGCACTGTAATTGTTCAGCGGCTACTTTCCTCTTAGTAAGGGTAGAAGAGACTTTAGCTATGGTATGTAGCTCTTCTAGGAGAAGGACACTCCAAAATCAAACCTCTCTCTCTCTCTCTCCTCTCTCTCTCTCTCTCTCTCTCTCTCTCTCTCTCTCTCTCTCTCTCTCTCTTGGGTAGTGCCATAGCCTCTGTACCATGGTCTGACATTATCTTTCACCCAAGGGGTTAACTACTGCACTATAATTGTTCAGCGGCTACTTTCCTCTTAGTAAGGGTAGAAGAGACTCTTTAGCTATGTTAAGTAGCTCTTCTAGGGGAAGGACACTCCAAAATCAAACCATTGTTTTCTAGTCTTGGTAGTGCCCATAGCCTTTGTAGCATGGTTTTACATTATCTTTCACCCAAGGTGTTAACTACTGCACTGTAATTGTTCAGCGGCTACTTTCTCTCTTAGTAAGAGTAGAAGAGACTCTTTAGCTATGGTAAGTAGCTCTTCTAGGGGAAGGACACTCCAAACTCAAACCATTGTTCTCTAGTGTTGGTTAGTGCCATAGCCTTTGTACCATGGTTTTCCACTATCTTGGGTTAGAATTCTCTTGCTTGAGGGTACACTCGGGCACGCTATTCAATCTTATTTCTCTTCCTCTTGTTTGTTAAAGTTTTTATAGTTTATATAGGAGATATTTATTTTAATGTTACTGTCCTTAAATATTTTAATTTTCCTTGTTTCCTTTCCTCACTGGGCTATTTTCCCTGTTGCGGCCCTGGTCATTGTCTCCTGCTTCTGCCATTCACGAGCTACATTTAAACCTTTAAAACAAGTAATATCAGGATATACTTTTATATAGCCAAAGCTGTTAGTCTATTCCAACGGTCACTCGTGAATTGCAGAAGTAAGGGACAGTGACAAAGCTCCATAGATCTCCCTGGAGTTATCAGCAGCCATTG
>NC_090727.1:73413631-73417963 GCF_036898095.1 Palaemon carinicauda | reverse complement strand
GCTTTAGAGATGAGGACAAATGGTGGTTCATGTTTATAGTAATAGAAAATTGAGCGCTCTATTGAACCTTGAGTTCGACGAGGATTGACGTCAGTTATTGCCGAGGGGGGGGGGGGTGTCGTTGGGAGTGTGGGCATTGTTGTCACGTCCTTTACTGAACGACATTCACCTCCTGTTTCATAGTTATTGCATCTTGGGCTCAGCCCAGGAAGACTTGATTACGACATTCAAAGGCAGGTCTATTGATCGCTTCTCTCCAGAGTATCTTAACGATTTTTTTTTCAGTGGCTGATGTTTAAATAAGGATAATTAGTCCTTTGGTTATCCTTCTCATTAGTCTTTGACTAAGAATTAACATTGAAATACTATTACCAATGTAGAAATAATCTGACATAAATACGAGGAATACGTAATAGATTCACCGACTCTCTAAGATTGCGTTAGACTGACAAATTTCTCGTTCCAATTTGAATAAATGAAAGGTCAGTAAAGACTATCCTTTACGTCAAGAAAATGTTTGGATTTTTTAAAGCATATATTCAAAATTCTTTGTTCTGGAAAAGGGTCCCCTTGGCAATCGTTGCTAAATCACTTTGACCACATATTTATGTTCGTTTATCATCGTTAATTTACTTGTGACGGCGCCGAGTAAGGTTGTGAACTCAAGAGCAGGCTGGAAACGACTGAGTTATATTATTGTAGAACACTTTCCTTATATACAAAACCTAAAGGCAACAGGACATAACAAGTTCACAAGACAGACAATATTACAGAGGAAAAACCAGACATGAATTTTCATGTTCGTTTTAGTGCGAGGGAAGAGCGAAGATACAAGCATAATATATACAAAAGGAATTAAGTACAATTGTGTGAAACACGGTTGGTACATGGCTCCCCCCCCTAAAAATTACATACTGTACATGTTAAATAGGGCGCCCTGATCTAGAGAGGCGAACTGTAGGCAGGTCATCTGGCAGAAGATAAGCAGGTTTTAGACGATCAATGGAGACCCAGTCTTCTTTGCCCCGAATGTTTAGGAGGAATGCTTTCGGACTGCGTCGGATCACAAGGAAAGGGCCCGTGTAAGGGGGCGTTAGTGGTGGCTTGCTGGTGTCGTTGCGCAGGAAGACATGCGTTGCAGAGTGCAAGTCCGTTGGTATGTGATGCTTCGCTGGAGGCTTGTAAGTCTGGCGGCATGGAGTAAATTTTCCCACGACATGGCGTATGCGCTGGAGATCGTCGGAGGAGGTTGTAGAAGGAAAAAATTCGGCAGGGACGACCAACGGGTCGCCATACACCATTTCAGCTGCCGAGACATCGAGGGCGTCTTTTGGAGTGGTCCTTAGTCCCAGGAGGACCCAGGGAAGCTGAGTGAACCAGTTGCAATCCTTGCAGCGGGACATCAAAGCTGCTTTGAGGGTGCGATGAAAACGTTCAACCATTCCATTGGCAGCGGGGTTGTAGGCCGTTGTCTGATGTAGGGTGATCCCCAGGAGATTCGCTAATGACGTCCACAATTGAGAGGTGAAAGTGGTTCCCCTGTCAGAAGTAATATGCTCAGGGATACCGAATCTTGAAATCCATCCAGAGAGTAAGGCAGATGTACATGAGGCGGACGTTGCAGTTTCCATGGGAATGGCTTCAGGCCAATGAGTGGAGCAGTCGATGACGGTAAACAGGTAACGATGTCCTTGTGATGTGGGTAGGGGGCCTACAACGTCGACGTGAATGTGTGCGAAAAAAACGTTGAGGTTGAGGAAAGGTGCCCACTCCTGAATCCGTGTGTCGATGTACTTTGGAAGTTTGGCAAGAAGTACAAGCGCGGACCCAATCCTTAGCATCCTTAGAAATGCCGTGCCAAATGAACTTTGCCTTCAGCAGCTGTGCAGTAGAACGGCACGAGGGATGTGAAAGGCCGTGAATGAAATCAAACACCTGTCGGCGCATGGGAACAGGAATCCAAGGTCGCGGTCTACCAGTACTGACGTCACAGAGGAGGGTGGTGTTGGAGTCTTCGAGGGGAAAATCTTCCCAACGGAGGGACGTACAGGATGTCCTACAAGCTTGATACTCTGGATCCTATCGTTGGGCTTCAGCCAGGGCGTTGTAATCCAATCCCAGTTGAACGGCAGCCAACGTGTTTCTTGACAGGGCATCGGCAACGGGATTCATTTTCCCAGGGACGATGGAAAAGCAAGATTTTATTAGCCCAGGGGCCCCCAATAGGGAAAAATAGCCCAGTGAGGAAAGGAAATAAGGAAATAAATAAATGAAGAGAATAAATTAACAATAAATCATTCTAAAAAAGGCAACAACGTCAAAACAGATATGTCATATATAAACTATTAACATATATATATATATATATATATATATATATATAAACTATTTCGTGCGACATACGGCTACGACTTGGGAAGATAACCAAAATTCAATGTCACGATACAACTTAAAACCCATTATACAATTACAAGAGATTAAGATATATAAAGCCAAGCTTCATTCTTTTTTAACGGCAGGTTCATCTAGTTGGATAAATAGGCTAAAGACTATAAACTCCTTATACGAAATACAACAATATCATGAAATGTTAATAAGAATTATAAAAAGAATCCGACATATCAATTCTATCATTTTACTTGACCTTTGCCTTTGACCTTCCAAAATTTAACCATTTCTAGCTTTTTACATAATAGTTAATCCCTGCAAGTTTCATTACTCTACGATCAAAAATGTGGCCAGGAAGCTGTTCACAAACACACACACACAAACAGGGGGTAAAACATAACCTCCTTCCAACTTCGTTGGCGGAGGTAATTATATACGAATTATGCCTCTAACCGTTGATAGGAGTACGTTACTATAATATTAATCCATTTAATTCGAATAAATTATTTCGTAATGAGTTGAGCTATTCACGTTGAGCGTTTGTTAATTGCATTGTATATTCATAACCAAAAAAAATGTACCGCAGTTACTGGAACGCAGTGAATCTCGCCTATAAAAGGCCGTTCAGATTGGTGTGATTGGAACTTTTTTGAGAGCTTAAAATATAGAAAAATAAATAAGAGAGCATATGAATTATCTATGCGTTTGTCAAGCGTTGTTTGCTTTCCATATACTGATAATGTGAATTTATCTTTAAGGTTAGAAGAGGCTTTTAAATGTTTGATCTTGTTATTGTTTTTGTTGTTATTATTATTATTATTATTATTATTATTATTATTATTATTATTATTATTATTATTAAATGTTTGAATTTATTATTATTATTATTATTATTATTATTGTTATTATTAAATTTTCACTCTTATTATTATTGTTATTATTATTATTATTATTATTATTAATGTTGTTTTTATGTTGTGATTATTGTTGTGGTATTAAACTTTCCATTACTTACAATATTATCTCAAAATATTATTATTATTATTATTATTATTATTATTATTATTATTGTAGAAGATTCTATTGCTCTCAAACATTTTTACTTAAATATTTCAAAAACTTTTATATATCATGATAAAGTTTTAGATTATTTCTCAATTTTTCCATTGCAATAATTGCCTATATTTTACTGGACAGCGAACACAAGCACGAATCCACTCAAACAATGAGAAAAACGTTTAGGCAAGGAAATTGCTTTCAAGTTTAAGGTAGCTTTTTGTTTGAGTTTTCCCCCATGAAATTTTGGATTTTTATTTATTCCAGTTTACTGCAATGGGTGAATTGGTTTTCATTTTTATCATATTGATTATTGTTTTTTTATGATTTAGATTTTACTATTGGGTATTTTTTATAAGTAGGGGATAACCAACCTAAAGTTTTTTGACGCAACCATGCAGTTTCGAAAACTTTTTTTTTTTTCAAAATTTATTTTAATTTACTGCATTGAGTAAATTGGTTCTCATTTTTATCATATTGAATATTGTTTTATATGATTTAGTTTTTACTCTTGTTTATTTTATAAGTAGGGGATAGAAAACCTGATTAAGTTTTTTTTTGACACGACCATGCAATTTCGATTTTTTTTTTTTTTTTTTTTTTTGTCTAGTCTCCCAAGAATATTGTTTTCAGTGAATATGTTTGTTTTTTCCTTCATAAATTTCTCTTAAGGGGATACCACTTCCGGTTTACGGTCTATTTTCTTCATATTTTTAAAATTAATTGTAATTTCCACCTCACTCTCAGCTCTCCGAGCCTTTATACAATAGGGAAATTACTTTAAAGATTTCAGTAATTATTCAATACTAGTGTACGCGACCCGTCAAAAATAACGGCAAAATAATTATAATTGTATACACGCTCGCAAAAAAAGATTCTGCCCTTCCC
>NC_090727.1:73396131-73408631 GCF_036898095.1 Palaemon carinicauda | reverse complement strand
TGATTGACAGACTGGGGTTCCAGTCCCCCTCAAACTCGTTAGTTCCTTTGATCGTTGCGACCTCTCCATCCTTGTGAGCTAAATATATAGGTTTGTAGGAGCCTATTGGTCCACCTGCTGAGTCATCAGCAACCATTGCCTTGTCCTCCCTGGTCCTAGCTTGAACGGATAGGAGGCTTGGGAGCTGATCATAATGTATATATGGTCAGTCTCTATGGCATTATCTTGCTTGCTAGGGCAATGTTACTCTCTCTTGCTTCTGCCATTCATAGCCTTTGTATTATGGTCTTCCACTGTCTTGGGTTAGAGTTCTCTTGCTTGAGGGTACACTCGGGCACTCTATTCTATCTTATTTTTCTTCCTCTTGTGATGTTAATGTCTTTGTAGTTTATTTAGGAAATATTTATTTTAATGTTGTTGCTCTTCTTAAAATATTTTATTTTCCCTTGTTTCCTTTCCTCACTGGGCTATTTTCCCTGTTGGGGTCCCTGGGCTAATAGCATCTTGCTTTTCCAACTAGGGTTGTAGCTTAGCAGTTAATAATAATAATAATAATAATAATAATAATAATAATAATAATAATAACTATACGAAGGAGTCATTCGCATCAATATTTCATCGTTAAGTGTATTTCGTAAATTTAATTCGCCTGAAGACCCTCTTCCATCTGGCATGTCAATGGACTCTCCGCCTCTTCTTCCTCTTCCTCTTCCTCTTCATTCGTTTCCAATTTGTAATTCCTTCCTCTTCGTTGTGCGATTCCAATTTCTTACGTTTTAGATCTTTGATAATTTCCTTTCGCTTACCGTTTCACACGTCATTGTAACATTATCTAATATTTCTCTCTTACAGTTAGTAACCAAAAACAGCTTTCAGAATTCAAATTAATTCGTGATCCTCTCTCTCTCTCTCTCTCTCTCTCTCTCTCTCTCTCTCTCTCTCTCTCTCTACATGCAGGCATACATATCGTTATTTTTTTTCATGTATGACTTCGAATACAGTATGAATAATGATGTCATTTAGTGAAGGACATTATCTAGGTGTGTTGAAAGATAGTCGGTTTGAGAGATGTACTAATATATATATATATATATATATATACACACACACACACATATATATATATATATATATATATATATTGAAATTATGTATGTATTTAAATAAACCTTTTGATTGGCGATACCTTAACGTGGTCAAAGGGTTTATGTATCGTCATGATGAACAAAGTTGTACTAGTCAAAGCTACCCATACTAGGTTGGTTTGCTGTGAGCGATCAGATCAAAGTCTCCTACCATCACCAATCCGCAATTGGCCAGCGTGGTGATGAGCACTAGCCAAGCCCCTGGCATAATTAAGGGCATGTCCGATGCCTCTGTCCTGCAGTGGACTAGAAACGGCTGTATTTGTTGTTGGTGTGTATATATATATATATATATATATATATTTATATATATATACAAGTGTGTCTGTGTATATACGCACACACGTGTGTCTGTGTATTTATATATGTATGTATTTAAACTATTTATTTATATAAGTTTGTACAAACACACTTCCTTTTATCTGATAATTACAATTATTTACGAACCCAATTTATCCACAATTTATAAATCATTTAAGATTATTCAGTCGTAACCTAATACTATTACAGCCACTGAAGTTTGGAAAGTTTAATCATTTCACATCATCATCTCCATCCCTGGAAATATCTTTCCCCAGAGTTAAAAAGAGCTTTTCCCATCCCTCTTCTTTCCCCAACTGGATGCCATCTCTCTTCCAGTCCCTCCTACTTGGCTTTATGAAATAATCAGTCAAGTGCTCAACTTTTGCGTTCTGGCCAATATCGAGAGGGATCCGGGTTGGAGTCTTAGAGTCACTTGGGACCATCACAACTTTTCAATATGTTCGACAGAAAATCTCTCTCTCTCTCTCTCTCTCTCTCTCTCTCTCTCTCTCTCTCTCTCTCTCTTTCTCTCTCTCTTTCTCTCTCTCTCTCCTCCTTCCACTCCGTTATCCCTACATTAAGTCGTCGGTTGCCTGATGCACCCTGTCCAATGCCTTCTAACAAAGGCATCCTCTTCCACCAAGCCTCTTCTCTCCATATCATCCTTCACCTTATCTCGCCATTATATTCTCTCTCTCTCTCTCTCTCTCTCTCTCTCTCTCTCTCTCTCTCTCTCTCGTCTTCTCCTTTCACACAGTTATCTCTACATTAAAGGGTCAGTTGCCTGATGCGCCCTATCCAATGCCTTCCATCAAAGGCATCCTCTTCCACCAAACCTCTTCTCCATGTCATCCTTCACCTTACCATGGCATTATATTCTCTGGCCTCCCTCTTGAGCTTCCTCCCCTAACACATTCTCTCTCTCTCTCTCTCTCTCTCTCTCTCTCTCTCTCTCTCTCTCTTTTGGTGTCCTCCTTCCACTCCGTTATCCCTACATTAAGGGGTCGGTTGCCTGATGCGCCCTCTCCAATCCCTTCTACCAAAGGCATCCTCTTCCACCAAACCTCTTCTCTCCATATCATCCTTCACCTTACCTAGCCATTATATTCTCTGCCTTCCTCTTGAACTTCCTCCCCTAATAGATTTTTTTTTCTCTCTCTCTCTCTCGCTCTCTCTCTCTCTCTCTCTCTCTCTCTCTCTCTCTCTCTCTCTCAATATATTCATGAAATTAATCAAAATGAACAGAAAATAAAATTGCATATATCCCGAGTGAAATTTGGTAATAAATCTTGTATATATATCATATAAAAAGGGTTTTGTCATCTTTTAAAGAAAATTTGAAAAAGACGAAATATATCCAATACAGAATGCGTAAAGGAAAAGAGTGGATTCTAACCACGAGAGACAGGATTTTGAAAGATTGAAGTTAGCAAATGATATTGCAGAATGTGAGAATGAAAAAAGAATCCAAAGGTCAAAGGTCAAGGTGAAGGTCGAGCAGAAGGTCAAGAAATAGGCTGCCTTGGCGGAGGTATACACTCTCCTGAGTGCCCCTCTAGTTGTTGTTGTTATTATTATTATTATTATTATTATTATTATTAGTTAAGCCACAACCCTAGTTGGAAAAGCAAGATGCTATAAGCCCAAGGGATCCAACAGGGAAAAATAGCCCAGTGAGGAAAGGAAATAAATAAACCATACGAGAAATAACGAATGATTAACATAAAATATTTTAAAAACATTAACATCAAAATATATTTCATATATAAACAGTAAAAAGACTTATGTTAGCCTGTTCAATACTTGGCAATTAAATTAAATTATATTAAATTAAATTAGATTTGTATTAACATAATGCCTATCTTTGGAATTAATTCACTGAGGATTAGAAAGATAATCATACTCCATTAATAATTCTATTATCAAGTTTAATGACGCTGAAGACATGATTAAGAGATGTGTCTTGAATGGCGTTGATTCAGTGCAAACTCCTTTACGATAAGAGAGAGAGAGAGAGAGAGAGAGAGAGAGAGAGAGAGAGAGAGAGAGGCGTGTGTAATAGTCTGACAAAATGAATTACTCGAACACCATTTGAGATCATATAATTCTCTCTCTCTCTCTCTCTCTCTCTCTCTCTCTCTCTCTCTCTGTGTGTGTTTGTGTGTGTGTGTGTCGAGAACCATCAGTTACAATTTTTAAATGAGAATTATTTTGATACCCTAATAGTTCTTGACCTGGCTTGACTAGTCAACTGAAGTTTTGAATTTTTTAACCTGTCTTTAGCCTATTTTGAATTTGCTAGACTAGTCTTAACTGAAGTTTGAATTTGTTTAACCTGTCTTTGGCGTGTTTTGAATTTGCTTGACTAATCTTAACTGAAGTTTTGAATTTGTTTGACCCGTCTTTGGCATGTTTTGAATTTGCTTGACTTGTCATTGACCTCTTTTGAATTTACTTTACCTGTCTTTGTCCTGTAACTTGAGTATCCTTAATTTCGCAGAGAGACAAATCACTATAGGTTTTCTCTTGACTGTAAAATATGGGCCTATATATTCTCACTAGCTCTAAAAGAGACGAGTCACTGAAGATTTATCGAAACTAATTTTCTTAACATCACTGCATCGTTGTTTGTCCTTCTTAGTCAATGGGGGATTTATTTCGAAACTTAAATAGGAAAATAGTCCTAGCTGGGATACATTGCAGACAGAAAAAATGGGGCAGACCCACAATTTAAAGAAAAAAAATCTTGTATTAAGAGATGCTAAATTAGTAACGATTATCTAAGGTTTCGATTCAAGTTAAATGTACAATTCCTAATGTATATACAATATATATATTTATGTATATATATATATATATATATATATATAACGGATTTTGAGCGAAGCGAAAAATCTATTTTGGGGTGAGATAGCCATGTCGTCCTGATGGAAGTTCCTATAGGGTAGCTTCCTAGGGTATATTACAACTACGGCGATATTCCCAGAGAATTTACCTTAAGGTACCAGAATTCTAACTCCTGGAGCGAGTATCCCTCGTGAAAGGGATATCGCGACATATCAGAGGACGTATTCTAGACACGTCACATGGCAATCTACGACCTGAACAGAGATTCGTCTCGTAGGAGGGAGATTGACGAGATACGAATTCGGGAAAGAAAAAGGGGAGCCGCTCCCAAGGCTTCCCTATCCCCCGATTCGTATGCGTGCCTGGCGCCAATCCTGGCGCCATCTGTATTCCTTGTAGCGTACACGAGGTGCTACAGATACTGTATGTAGGGAGGGGTCCAACATCCCTTTCTTAGAAAGGCAAGGGCGGGTCCATCAGGACGACATGGCTATCTCACCCAAAAATAGATTTTTCGCTTCGCTCAAAATCCGTTTTTTGGGCTCAAGCCATGTCGTCCTGATGGAAGTGTACCAGAGCATTACTGTATCTGTGGATTCTCAGAACGTGCCGTACTCCCCGGAGGTAATTTTTTTTCCCCGGTCGACTAGACCTAGAGACCTAAGATGTTACCGTTATACATCTTTTCAACTAACTATAAACTATGTTAGAGCTTCCTGCCCCCTACAGGGAAGAGTCCTACTAGACTCTGGAAAAGTCTCGAAGAGTACATATATCTATGTACGAATACCAGGCAAGCTAATATAGTGGTCTCGCCCTATATTAAGTAAAGCATAGTTTGTAAAGGACCACTGCGTCAATATGAAATATCGACCAGTTTTCCGCACAATACTTGTATTGGACAAAGGTTTTATATCCGCATAGGAGGAAAACCAATGCAACATAGCTTGCATAAAGGAACAATTCTATTAGAATTATCCCAGATAAGGTACATAGAATGAATGCTCAATTATACCAGTAAATTGACACAGGTGAAGGAGACGCAAGGTTCTCAAGAACCAGATTATTGACAGGCAATAAATAGACAGGTTAACCACAATTATATATATATATATATATATATATATATATAAGAAGAGGATAACCCAAAACTTTAAGCATAAGTATGATAGTAAACAGGGCTTGTTTGTCTGAAAGAAAAACATTAGATGCCACTTTTAAGATACCGAGGTATCAAGGTCATAAAAGCCTGTATTACAAATCAATGACATTAGCGTTAGAAACGCTCGGCACACATGTCTGCACTTATGCTAGGTTCACCTTCGGAAATGGAACAGTCTGGATGGGCAACACACTGCCCTCACTTAGTTTGTAGTACAGTATGTAACTACACACTCACCCTGGAATTAATCGTCCCAATTAAGACCACTGTTCCTCGCAGAGTTAAACAGTAGGGTTAACACCGCGACCCACTGCTACCACAGATCTCTTTTAGTTCCTCTACTTGCTTCGCATAGTGGCGAAAGAACACTCTGGAAGACTTCCAGCCAGTGTATGAACGGAGATGTTCAAAATCCATGCAATTAAAGAAATTTAAGAATGAGGCAACTTTCCTCGGATCGTGACCTGCGGGTGTATTGTCAGGATCCGCTCTGCGAATAAAATATGTGATTTTTGCTCTGAGTTGATTCAGAGATAAATTTGAGCCTGATGTTTCTCCCATGAATAGTTGACCACCCTTGAAGTCTGAAGTTCTATGAAGATAGACCTTTAGGCATTCTACTGGACATAGAGATGCATCTTCTTTCAGAGGGCAGATTCTCCAGGGACCCCACCTGTTGGTGGGTAACTCATTCTTGGCGAGAAACGTAGGATCCGGAAACAGGTTCAGTTCTTCCCCATCCAGGAACTGAACACGACCTGCCTCTCTCGAGAGGCTACAATTTCACTAACCCTGGCCCCGGACGCGAGTGCAAATTAGGAAAATAACTTTTTGTGTCAAATCCTTTAACGCACATTCTTCATTGCTCAACAGAGAAGCGAAATGAAGAACTTGTCTAAAAGACCATGAAATGGGCTTTGGAGGTGCTGAAGGTCTGAGCCTAGCACAGGCTTTCGGGACTTTATTAAAGATCTCGTTACCTAGGTCGACCTGGAAGGCATATAGAATGGGTCTTGTCAAAGCAGACTTACACGCTGAAATCGTGTTCGCTGCCAACCCTTGACCATGGAGGTGGGGAAAAAAGATAAGCAGAAGTCTGTCAAGATCTCCTGCGGAATCCTCGCCTTGACAAAAGGCCACCCATTTTCTCCAAGATGACTCATATTGCCTTCTAGTAGATTTGCATTTATATTCCTCAATGAAGTCTATACTGGCTTTCGAAATCCCGAAACGCTTTCTCACCGCTAGGGAGAGAAAATCATGAACTGCAGGGTCCGGGTTTTCTGTAATGAAGCGCAGACAGTTGACTTCTGGACTCGCTGGGTCAGAACTGGATCTGGTAGTGGTACAAACTTCAGCTACAGTTCCAATGCCAGGAGGAACCACACGCTGTTCGGCCACTTGTGGGCCACTATTGCCGCTACCCTTTGAAGGATCTCAGTTTGTTGAGGACCCTCAACAGAAGGTTGTGAGGAGGGAACAGATAAATCTTGGACCATCTGTTCCAGTCGAGGGACATCGCGTCCACTGCTTCCGCTAAGGGGTCCTCGTACGGGGCACGTACAGGGGCAACTTCTTGTTGTCTTTCGTCGCAAAGAGGTCTATCTGCAGTTCTGGGACTGATTCAGAATGAAGGAGAATGATCCTGCGTCTAAGGACCATTCCGACTCTATCGGTGTGAACCTGGATAAAGCGTCCGCTGTCACATTGCGGACTCCTTGAAGGTGAACTGCCGACAGGTACCACTTCTTCTTTTCCGCCAATCGGAAGACGGCCAACATCACCTGGTTGAGAGGTGGTGACCTCGATCCTTGTCGATTCAAGTATCTTACAACTACCTCGCTGTCTATTACCACTTTATGTGGAACGAATGACGCGGGGAGACTTTCTTTAAGGTAAGGAGCACTGCCCTAGCTTCTAGAAAGTTTTATGAGAAAGGTCTTGAATAGCCTGGACCAAGTCCCCTGGACTTTTTTCCGATGAGAGTGACCTCCCCATCCCTCCTTTGAGGCGTCTGAGTGAATCGTCACCGACGGGGGAGGTGGCTGAAGAAGAACCTGACTTCTTTAGATGTCTGGCTTGGGACCAAGGCCTGAGAAGAGTACTTAGCCGAAGCGGCTGGTCTTCTCAGATCTCTTCACGCGTTTGATGCATAACTTCTCCAAACTCCGATTGCATCCTTTAGCTGTGCTCTTAGCACTGGGTCTGTCACCGAAGCAAACTGGAGAGAGCGCAGTACTCTCTCCTGCTCGTGTCTTGATATCCTTTCGGAATCTTGAAGTCTCTTGACAGAACCCGCTATCTCCTTCCTTTTCTTCGCTGGGGTGGAGAAACGGTGTGACAAAAGGTCCCAGTGGATCTTAGCCACTGGAACTTTTGAGATGGAGAAAGTCGAGACTTTTACTGTTGATCTTGAAGCCTAGGTACTCTAGGAACTGGATCACTGACTGGAAGCTTGCAAGCATTCTGTCTCGGATGCTGCCCACACCAACCAGTCGTCCAGGTAGGTTACTACCTGAATTCCCTTTAGGCGAAATTGTTTGAGAGCTACGCTCGCAAGCTTCGTAAAAATCCTTGGGGCTATGTTTAGCCCGAATGGCATGGCTCCGAAGGCGTATAGTCTTCGCTGTAGCCTGAACCCTAGGTAGGGGGAGAGTCGATGGCTAATTGGAATGTGCCAGTAGGCATCTGACAAGTCTATAGAGACGGAATATGCCCTCTTGGGCAGTAAGGTCCTTATGTGTTGCAGTGTTAGCATTTTGAATTTGCAATTCACTATGAACTTGTTAAGTGGCGACAAGTCCAGAATGACTCTGAGCTTTTCCGAGTCTTTCTTGGGAACACAAAACAGCCTCCCTTAGAAATTGATGGGCTTCACCCTTTTTCTCCAACCGTTCTTGAACGTACTCCTCCATAACGGGGGTGGAGTGTTGGAAAAACCGAAGGTACGGGGGTGGAGTGCTGTACCAGCTCCCGCCCAATCCATTCTTGAGTAGGCTGTGGGCCCAGGGATCGAAGGTCCACCGATCCCGAAATTTCAGAAGTCTCCCTCCTACCGGTATCACCTCACTTGGACTGCCGTCCTGAGGTCTTGCCTTCCTGACCACGACCACCCCTGAATCCCCTTCCCCTTGAGGGGCGTCTAGACAAGCCTCTGGCTGCTTCTCTAGGCTTTGCTCGGAAGGAAGTAGACTGCCCTTCGAACGCTGGGGTGAATGCCGTGGACTGTGTCGACACGGCCTGGGGTACCCACTGAAAGGTGGTCGGGGTTTGTGCCACGATCTGGGGCACTGGGGGCAATGGCAATTGCAGTTGCTGTTGCTGTCTAAGAGGCTTGGCTGGCCGAGACGGTAGCCTAGTCCTCATAGTCTTCCTCTTTGGTTGAGGACCCTCATCCGGGGAAGACTTTCTTTTGATAGCCAGGTCCCACTTCTGGAGAAGGTTTCTATTCTCCAAGGTGGCTTTATCAAAAACTTCTTTGACCAAGTCGGTAGGGAAAAAGGTCTTTTCCCCAAATGTTGGAGGAGATTAGTTTCTTTAGCTCGTGCCTCACTGTAGCCGAGGTAAACACGAACTCCCTACAAGCTCTCCTTGCCTTGACGAAGCCATAAAGGTCCTTCGTCACTGTGGCCAGATGAGGCTTGGCCACTACCATGAACATTTCATGGACCTTGGGGTCACTTGCCATCGTCTCGAGAGTAGTCTGAAGAGACATTGAGGCAGTCAGTCTTTCTTTTGTATCGAACTCACTTCGCAAAAGAAAGTCAGACAGCTTAGGGAGGTCCTTGCCGAACTGACGTCCGGCAATATCAGCCTCCAACTTTCCCACTTAGAACGTAAGATGGACGTCCTTCCAATCTTTGTGGTCCATAGGCAGGGCCAGCGACAAGGGTTTACACTCCTCTAGGGAGGGGCAAGACTTGCCGGCCTCGATTGCTTTTAGTACAGCCAGAAACCCTTTCTGTAAAAGGGGGAAGGCTCTAGTAGGCGAGGACACAAAGGAAGGGAGCTTCCTATTCAATGCAGCTACCTTTGAGTTAGAGAAGCCCCTCTCTTTCATCGAAGATGAAAGTAGAGCTTGAGCCTTAGCATGGTCATCACTATGACCTCCTTCGGCTCTGCCTCCTCCTTTGAAGCTGGTTCCTTCCTCAGCCGGACATAACAGTCCGGATATGGTGCCTTGCTGGGCCAGAATTCCACCCTCCAGGGGAACTGAGCCCAGCATATCCGAGATGACGATCTTTCCAGTCGTCATCGACATGTGCTCAGCATACCTCCATGGGTTAGCATCCGAGCACAAAGGAAGGTCTTTCACATTGAGCTTTTCTGGGGCCCATGTGATTCTGCAAGGCACTGCATTCGCAGTTCCATTGCAGCCGCCTTCTCCTGATTCTCCTTCTGCATTTGTTGGATCATTCCAACAATAGAAGAGAGGGCCTGTCCCAGCTCTACTGGGAGACCGGCCGATGTAGAGGGACTTGAACTTCATCCTGGGCTTCTGCAAGGAGGTCTTCCTCCTGACACCCGTCCACATCAGATATCCTGTCATTTAGCTGGATGTCTTGCATCGCGACCGCGACTTCAGCATCCACCTGGATCTGAACTTAGGGGATCTCCTCTTGAGGCTGGGGAATCACTGCATCAGCTGATGCCTTAGGGAAAAGATACGCCCTCATCTTCTCACTTGGAAGATAAGGGCCAGAAGTGTACTTTTGGAAGCCCCTTACCCAGGTACGAAGCTTCTTCCTAGCTATTTAAATGTCTCATTAATCAGGTTAGTGCACACAGTACATACCTGAGGGTCCCAATACCGGAGATCATCCTTGGAGACAACGTATGCTGCGTGTCTCCTACAAAACTCATGTCCGCAGAGGTTCTTGCTGCTGACATTGCAGAAAGCACTTCCCCACTTCGGAGTGTCCTTCTGTAAAAAGAAGAAATTTCCATGAGTATCAAGTGAACTATGTATCACTGGATATGCATAGTATAGCATAACAATTCAGAAATTAAAGACACACACTTGTGTTTCCCTCACAACCCATTGCTGCAGCCTTCCAGATAATAAAATCAAAATGGTTTATCTCTACTAGAGTAACCAGTGCAAAGTTTCCAGAGGAAACAGGTGGAGCTCACACCTAGGCAATGATTTTAAAATCCGGGATAATAGACAGGGAAGAACTCTGCTTCTTGTCTGAAGGCAACAGCAAAGGGCCGTGCAAGAAAACACAATAGTGTTAGAAGATACAGTGCTGTACCTAAACTTTTACTATAGTTTTCTTCTTACTGTATATGCTATACAGAAGAATACTAGTACAGTATAGGAGGATGTGTGCCGGCCTGCCTTTGCCGGCCGGCACACACCACAATTAGCTTTAAAGTATACTACTTAACAGCTATAGGGCGGCAGCCCTCTGGTTCAAATGCCTGTGCTGGCGGCAGCAGCTGCCGGCCAGCAACAGCCAGTGTTGGCCGGCAATGATTGCCGGCCAGCAACTACACAAGGTAGTACCCAGCTGCCGGCCACACTCTTGGTGACCGGCAGACAAGGACTGACATAAGCCGGCCGGCAAAGGTACAAGACCAATGCCAGCCGGCAGCAAAAGAACCAGAAGACTACACCTGCCCGGCTGCCGGCCTCATAGGCCGGCAGCCGGCCTCATAGGCCGGCAGCCGGGACAGGTACAGCACTAGAAGAAAATAGAATGGATGCCGGGATAAGAGTGTACACAACCCCCCAAGCCCGGCAACCGAAAGAGTGCATATAAGGAAGGGGAGAAACTTAATTCAGGCTTCCTTGATCACTGCCGTCCGGCTCTGCCGGCAGGCATGGATGAGGGACCAAGAGAGGTCCGGGCAGCACTCGAAAACATAAGACCCTTGCCGTCCAGCATCTCTGCCGGCCGGCAATGGGCTTAGTCAATTCCACATCCCAACCTATACTAGGTCCAGAAGTAGAATGACATACAGTACAGTAATACCCCTGCCGGCCAGCTCTGCCGGCCGGCAAGGTACAGTACAGTAATGGCTAGGCCATTACGGAGATAGAGGGGGAAGGGACAAGAGGGTCCTGCCAACCTTGCTTTAGTGACAGATCACCCGCAGCCAAGAACTTTGTCTTAGCCTAAGGGAGATCTAAGGGAAAGGGCCAGCACAGTAGTATAATACCTGCCAGCTTCCAGAGCACCAAAGCAAGGAAGGCGTTGCTACTCCCAAGGGAAGATTTTATCCTCCCCGAGAACAGCAACAGGACTTAGTCTGGTCGATCACACAAGAAGGAATCATAACTACAGAAACCTTCGATAGTGACCTAAGGGAGCTAAGCTCCCTTTGTAAGTGTTAGGTCAGCGAGGGAGACTCTGCCCCAAGCCAGACAACACGGACTCAGACTAAAAACTCTGTTGTTCTGTCCCTCTTTGAACCAGACTCTGCTGGAACAGGAAGGTACAGTAACACCCTAGTATAGTTTTATCGAAAATAAATTCGGAAAAAAACCACTTAGGGATAAGCCCAAGGCTTAAACAGAGGGAAAGGGATTGCATACCTTCTCCGAAGAAAAGAAAGCAACCGGGGAGTATAATAAAGTATACTAAGGCTCCATAAGCAATTAGCCTAGGCACCAAGAGAATCGATTACCTGATTCACCGAAACTCTCACGTATACAATCTTGGAAATATTCCACACAGTCTAAAATGTATAAAATATAGCCTAAAGCTTCAATAAAATTTTAATTACACTCGGAAAAACCAAAATCATGCATTAAGTACTAGGACCAAACGACTAGGCTACATGGCCTAGCGTAGGCCAGAATGGCGAATACTTCGTCAAATAATACTAAGCACGAAAGGAAATCCTATGTAAAGCTAAATAGCTAAAATTTATTAAGCAAAACAACCAGGAATGTCACTCTGACTAACTAATTTATACCTAGCGAGTGACAGTGTCCAGGACACCTCTGGTAGGCTACGGCTCTTGTATCAAAGATTAATCCTATTAATCACTCAAAATTTTACCAAGAGCCTACATTTATACATAACAGACACTAT